>NC_056731.1:1680386598-1680541598 GCF_019279795.1 Protopterus annectens | reverse complement strand
TACATGACTATGACTCTATGTGCACTACTAGCATGAAAGGCCAGACATGTATGTGAGATAGCAGACACACACACTGGTGATTGTCAGGTTAGACTAACACAGGCTGACCTGTGTCAGGAATACATACCCCAAACATGTCATACACAATACCAGGCATACCCTCATCAACTGCATGATGGTTGAGTGGATGGTACAGAAATGGCAGGGGCAACAGGTGCTAATAGCTGAATCTGTTGCAGTTAAAGTAATGGCTAAGCTTGTGAGGGACCTAGTGTCAGTACTCAAGTAACCTACTCTGCCACAATTGTCTCTCACATACTGTTGCATGTAAACACACCTGGTAAAAAATGTACATAAACAGCTGTACCATGGCTATGACAAGGTCACTGTGTTTCTACTTCGCCTTACTCATCTTTGCTACTGTCAGCAGGCCCACAGCCTGCAGACAAACAGACACCTGGAGCACAACCAGAATGCAGTATGTGACACTACAGTCAGTCAGCAGTACTAACAGAAATAATGCATCATGGCTAATAAAGTACATACACCTGGATGTGTACCCATAACTACTGCCAGCAGACAGCACCTTACACAGCATGACATTGCTGCACTGTACTATAGTGACCCTGTGTATCAGACTCATATGAGCATGTCTGAGCATCGGTGGTATGGATAACAGGGTTGTGGCACCAGTATCATCACATGCACAAGGTGTGGTGTTGGACTGCCAGAGGCCTGGGCTGGGCCATATGGCTGACATCATGTGTGTGTCTGGAGGGGTGATGTACAACTGGGCCATGCATGTCTGATGGTGACTACCCTGTGATAGGGATGTGTGAGTGTCTGTACACCATCAAGCCATGCGGATGCCCGACATGAGCTGACCTTTGCGGGGGTGACTCAGGAGCTAGAGATGTGATCTATGTCACTACAGATTGGGCAAGCAGGAATGGCCATAGATCAGCATGTGAGTCCAGCAGGTCTTGTTGTGACCTAGTGTTAACCTCCTATTTTACTTTATTGCATCCCTGCCTTCTGCATTCCATTACAAGTTTAAGTGATTAACATACCTGTTATAGTGCTGAAGAGTTTCCTCAGAATTATGCAAATGGTTAAGGTTGTGTAGTCGCAGTCTGTCTTTGTGTAGATGGGTTCAGACCTGTGTTGCGCAGGCAGCAGCTTGCCTTTTGTAGGTAATGCACATGAGCAGGTGATGGCCTGTGCACAAATCGGTGTCTCCCACTTGCTACTTGCATACAGAGCAGCTGTGTTGTCTTTTCATTAGCCAATGCCAAAGCAGCACAGTGCTATCATTAAGTCCTCCATGTGGGCCTTGCCCTTTTTCCTTGCCTGTGTGGAGGACATTATGGAGGTGCAGGGGCTACAGCTTCAAAGATGGTAGGTGGAAATACCTCTCAGAACAAGACATGTGGATACAGCCCAACACCATGGGGACAAAGCTCCAGAGCTAGGTACATATTGTAAGTAAGTATTGTTGTTATACATATAGAGGATTGCTAGATTAACAGGGTTTGTCTGGACATGCATTTTCTGTGTGAGTTGATACCTGGTAGTGATATGTCTCTCACATACCTCTCAACTGTCCAGATGTCCACAGACTGCCCAGAGGTTTGTGTGTTATGTTTGGTCTGTTCCTCAGACAATTTCTGTTTTTGAAAAATCAGTAAGATAATATGAGGATTGCAGTGAGTAAATGTTGACATCCATTAGTGTTTCAGACATCATATCCTTCAGGGATGATATCTTACTGCAAACCCTTTAATACCTGCAACTGTTTCAGTTTGTAATGCCATTATGTGAGATATGTCCCTCTTTCTGGCCCCCTTTCCCCCTTGCAGTAAGAGGTTCAGAGGTATGGTATATCATTATTTAGTGACTGCACTCCTGATATCATCCCAGTGATTTAGCATACTTCTGGAAGTTGTATGTGGCAGTGGCCATAAATATGGTCCCATACCTTGGACATTCTGTGGAAATCTGTGCAGCTGACAGTTATGTATGTCTGGCCATTGTTAACAGATTGCCAAGATTGTGTAGCAGTGCTGTGTGTAAATGTTTGTTGGGCTGAGTAGGGAGAGTAAAAGAAGTGAGTGTCATACATCCTTTTTTATCTGACTGTGCATGCTGCTGCAGTTGCTGGTGGTCTAACAGGTGTAAATGTTTGTAGGGGAAAACTGAGAAATGTACTGTAACACCTCATGAGTCCCATTAGACTGTGACTTGGGACGGTACATGTTGGTGTAGTGCGTGACTGGCAATCAGGATATGTTTGTACAGACAGTCTTTATACACTAGAAACCACATAGGGTACTGGCACATTGCTGTGACTGTGGTGCAAATGGTTGTGGGTGGACAGTTTCTCACCGATGTCTGCTTTCCCCTGCAGTTACATCCCTGTAGTGCATGATATATTTGCAAATGCATGCATAATACGAAAGAGATGATTTGGGCTAGTGTTGTGTTGGTCTGACTGTAGTTCGGAAGGTGCTGGCTGAAATGGTTGGCAGCTCTAAGTGTTTTTTCCCTTCTGTTACATGACTGTGGTCATACCTCTCCACTGTCCAGATGTCTATACGTTGTCCAGATGTGTGGCTCATATGTCTGGTCTGTTCCCCATAACAGTTGTGGGTTTCTGACAAATCACCGGGATGATGTCAGCATTGACATCAGAAAAGGATGACAATCATTTCTGTTTCAGACCTGAAATCTATCAGAAAATATATGTTAAAACTAACCATGAAATTCTAGCTGACTTGTACGCTTCTAACAGCCATATTTCAAATATGTCAGTATTGCTTTCCCTTTATCCAGCCACTTTTCAGGCTTTTTGCAGATGTCTTGAAGTAAGAGGTTGAGTATATATCCATATATATTTTTATAAAACTATATATATATATATATATATATATATATATATATATATATATATATATATATGCTGTTGTCTTTTGGCTTTTCCCGTTTAGGGGTTGCCACAGCAGAACTCCGGTCTGCTAATGATTGGCAGTAGATTTTCATGAACGCCGAGGTGCCAGCTCGACGTTCAACCTTCAATGCAGGCACGCCCCATTTACGCATTTCTTTCAAATGTCCACCCATATATATATAAAGTATAGATGTATGTATATACATATATATATATATATATATATATATATATAAAGTATAGAAGTATGTATATACATATATATATATATATATATATGTGTGTGTGTGTGTGTGTGTGTGTGTGTGTGTCTGTATTGAAAAATTAATTAATATGGTGCTGCTTACTGTGATGGATCCTAAGTCTTCTTAAGACACTAAGGTCTTGCTGGCTGGATTCTGAGCAGTAACCAATAAATAACCTTTTATAACAGATCACATGAACTACTGTTGCAGCTTCAGGTACTGTTCTACTTTACTTCTCAAACAGCATGGATGATCTGAGAGATACAATATTACCTCAGAACAAGTGTGTTCCTACACAAATACCTTTATCTCTAACATATTTTGATTTGCAGTTCTTGTATACAATTTTAGTCATGCAGTTCAAATCCTGTTTTTCTTTTGGTATTCTATTTTGAACTTTGGATTGGAACATCCGTTTGCTGGTGTTTGCAGAAAAATATGTTTATATCCTATAATGCTGATATTGTCTTTTAAGGAAACACCTTGTGGAAAAACACATACAAATGCTGACTTGATCATTCAAACTTCCTTGGTTAACAGTGTCATATGATAGAAACATGCCCTGTTGTCCATTCTTTAAAGAAGCTGCATACATCCTGTTTTTCACAATTTTACTCTTACAATTTGAAATGCATACATCCTGTTTTTTTACATTCTTGCCAAGTCTGTAAGAGGTCAGCTTTCCCGGTGACAGTGTGAAATGCACACATTCTTATATCTTTACAGTTTTGCTGAATTTATAAGGAAACATATCCATTAAGTAGATTCCTTATTTTTCAAGCCACAGTCATTTAGTATGGATGATAATCATATATTGCTAAACTCTATTTCTACATTTAAGCAAACTTTATTTTATACCTTATTTATGTTACATATTTGCAGCAGAATTACTTTCAACCTTAATATTTTGTTGAGCATATTCTTATATATATATATATATATATATATATATATATATATATATATATATATATATATATATCACTTCAGAAGCTTGAAATACTGAAATCTTGAATTTCGGTATCTCGAGCCCAAGAAGCTGAATCCACAAAGCAATGAAAACTAAAAACCGCAAAATTTATAACCTTGAATACAGGAGGTTTTGAATTTTGCGGTTTTACTGCACACACATGCACCATCCACCACACAAACACACACAATCACCCTACTACATAAATGCAAGCCGCCTGCACCCCCCATGCAGCGGGCTGTACTCCCACACTCCCCCTACTTAAATATTCTCACTCCGAGGTCTAACTACATACAAACACACACAAAACACCACCACACAAGCTACATTCTCCTCGCACACACACATCACAGCAACAAAACACACTGACACACACCATAGCCCCTATCCAAACCCTTTAACACACACACTCTTACCTGAATACATAATCACAGCAGAACTTTAGAAGAGAGAAATTCAAAACCTCTGGTATTCAAGGATTTGAATTCCAGGCTTCTAAACTTTTGCTATTATGTGGATTCAGCTTCTTGGGCTTGAAATACTGAAATTCGAGATGTCAGTATTTCCAGCTTCTGAAGGGAACCCATATATATATATATATATATATATATATATATATATATATATATATATATATATATATATATATATATATATATATATATATGTTTTATTTATATATTTATTTAAATTTCATCAGTACTAGAGATTTTATATTTATTGTTCAATAGAATACTATCTAGTGGGATATCATGGACTCACGTGTTGCAATTTTTATAATGATTTTTAATTATATATTTTTATTTCAAGCAGAAGTAAGATATACTGTATTTAGTATGAGGGAATCATGTTTCATGTTTTTTCATACTTTTATACAGTGGTATTCCAATGTTTTTTCTAATTATTTCTAGCATTTTTATATGTCGTTAACTTGTTTTATTGCTTTAATCATTATGAAAGGGTATTCAAATGAGTGGTGTTTTAAGTGACATTGTTTCCGTTTTTATGCTTTCAGTGTTTCTGAGGAAGTTGGTGAATTTTAAACTGATGAAAAGCTCACAAAGAAGCTTAAGTTCATTAATAAAGTCTGTTATTCCAGTGTTACCGGTCCCTTTACTGGATGTTTTTGATGAGCGAAGGAGTGTAGTTTCCTCATTTTGGTACAGAGTTTGTGCAAGTACTTGGTTCGTTGAAGTGATTTGTTTTGAGATGGATACTACCCCTTTACTGCCTTCTGGTACTGCTTCAGAGGATACAACTCCTAGTTTAACTCAACTAGTGGAACTTTTGACCCAAAAGGTTAATACTTTATCGGACCGTTTCAACGGCTTTATGGAATCCCAAGGGAGCCCTGAAGCGAGCGTCACAATTCCGCCACTAGATACGAATGTTTCTGGAGACAACCAGGACAGAGTTCATTCTACTAGGCGACCAGGCAATTTGGAAGATAACGGCTCTCTTAATGGCAGCACAGGTGGAACTAACTGACTGGAAGGTCTTAATCCAGTACCCGGTGTGGGCATACAAGGTGAAAACATGCAGAACATATATTCCAGGCGAAGTGTTCCACTATATTCTAATATTGCTGCTGGTTCTACTGTCAACAATCAGTTGGAGTCCTTCAATCTTACTACGTGGCTTAGTCGCCCAGTTTAATTACAGGATAATCAAGGGTTAACTACAGAGACTTCAGGTATGTCCGAATTTATAGATCTGCCATCTAAATTGAATATGTTTGATCAGAGCCTGATGAAATTGAGAAAGATTAAGCTGGAAGTGGCTTATTTCAATAAGTGTAAACTAGCTAAAGTGGTCCCCAAAGTACTTAGGTCCTGGCAATACCCTACGGGGTTGGTGGAGGGATCCACTTTCCATTCAGACTTATTCAGTTGTTCGACAGGCAAGGTTTTGAACTGTTGGACTTGATTAAAGACCATTACCAACAGGTGGCTGATATTTTAACTAAAGAAATAACAAATTTGGATGTGGAAATCAAGAACGACTTAAATTTCCATCGTTACCTCTTCGAATATGAGAGGTCATTCAACACTATAGACCAATATATCAACAAAAGCACAGCTAACAAAATAAAAAAACTCAAAAGGGACATTAAAGCCTATGGGGAGGGTACAGCATATCCTAAACTGCCCCCTTCACAAGGTAATTATTTGGCTTCCAGTGTGTGTAATTTGGGAAGAACTAGGAACTCCTTTATGGAAGAGAGGACAAATTCCAGTGTCACCATCCAAGGGGAGTCTGATAATTCATCACCTGGAGAGGAAATTCGACGGAGTGATCATTTGGCTCAACAACAGTGAGCTTCCTTTACTGTCCAGGAGACAGACCAGTCAAATTTTTAGAATTCAGCCTCTCATCATTCCTCCTACCAGGGCCAGAAGACCAGGAACAAATCCAGGAACAGGAGAAATTAGATGAGTCCCAGGATGTAGAAGTCCAGCTTTCTAGAAAGACATTTGTTATTACTACCAATGCTGATTCGGACTTCAACATCTATAACTTTTCTGACTTTCACTTTTCCAGTGAACTGGTGGAATTATTAGCCAAGGGCCTCAATTTTGTCCCTACCAAAAGGGTGGATCTGGCTTAAACTTTACTGGAATTGAAGTTATTTGTCAGAAAGTTAAATTTGCTCTTCTTGTTGGGCCAGGGTTCTAGAGATTTAGGTGTTTTTAACATCCCTAGTACATATAATCCTCCTTTATGTCCATCACTTGAAGTGTTCAAACAGATTTGTGAACTGGACATCCATCATCTGTTATGCACACCCTCTTTATCCCATGATGTAATGTTTAACATTAGTAAGATAGAAAGAGATCTTTTGGATCTTCTTTGTAAAGCACCAGTTAGAGTCATGGCACCTGATAATGGGGGGAGGCTTGGTAGTGATGAACCAATGTGATTATATCAGGAGAATGGAGGATATTTTGTCTACTGATACTTACAAGGAAATATCTAAGAACAAGTTAAATATAGGCATTGCTAGAATTGCAGGTTATTATAACGATATGTTTATTAATAATACAATAGATCTACATTTATTTAATGACATATCTATACCGGCACCTAAAATTCCTATAATATTTGGTTCTCACAAAATTCACAAAAAGCTTGAAGACCACCCTATGCGCCCATTGGTCAGTGCTAGAGGGAGCATAACCTATGCAGGGGCCAAGGTGGTTGATTCTATTTTGAAGAAATATGTAGTGAGTGAAGTTCAGATTTCAAAGGACTCTTGGTCATTTTTGTCAAGAGTAAATCAAACCCCTTATAGAGCTGATAGTTATTTGTTAACTATAGATGTGAGGGATTTATATTCTTCTATCCCTCATACAGTGGCACTGGAATAGATTCCGATTTTGATGAATGTTAAAGGAGCACCCAAGGAGGAAATACAACTGGTCAGTGAATTGCTGGATATAATTTTATCCAACAATTACGTATGCTTCAACAACAAATACTATTTACAGAAAAAAGGGGGTACCTATGGGTTCTCCATGCAGTGCTAGTGTAGCAAATTTGGTGATGGCATTTTGGGAGAGGGAATATGTATTTACATATCCTCTGTTTCAGGAAAAGATATTGTTATATACATGCTTTTTGGATGATATTTTTATCATCCTAAAAGGAGAAATAACTACAGTGGATCTACTTTTAAATCACTTCAGCTCTTCTACTGATTTCTTAAAATTCACTTTCAATGTGGAAAGTGACAGAATTTCTTATTTGGATGTTGACCTTTCTAAAGAGAGGGAAACTAATTGTTACATAGCTAGAATACACCCTAAAGAAACATTCTCTAACAGCTACCTTCAATTTAGCAGTTGTCACCCTTTTTCTCAAAAGAAATCGATCATTAAGGGGCAACTGGTGAAGGCTGCAAGAATGGTGACTCAAGATAGTGACTTTGTTAATGAATGTAAATTCATGGAGAGTCTTTTCTTAAGGAGAGGGTACCCGGCTGATCAAATTTTGGACTTGGTTTGTGAAGTCCATAATAAGCAGGTGTCAGGTTTTTATTTTCCCATATTAAATTCTTCCAATACCAGTGAGAATACAAGTTCAGCAGTTAAAGCTAGCAAGATAATCCACCCCTTTAGTCTTATTCTCGCATATAATGTGGATGTAAAGGATATTATTTCTATTATTTATAAGAATTGGAGTTATCTCATGCAAGATGGGCTGTGTAGAGCAAATGCAAGGGAATTCCCCAAAATAACATTCAGGAGGGGTAAAAACCTAAAAAATATCTTAGAGTCTGGGTATGAGCCTATGTTGGCAAGATCTGGCATGTATAAATGTAACATGTGCCGGTATTGTAAGTTTATTATGGTGGGCTCATCTTTTATCATCAGAGAATTTAGATATACTATTCAAGGTAGATTCAACTGTACCAGTTCAGGAGTTGTTTATTTAGCCCGGTGTTCTCATTGCCCAGTTTTCTACATCGGCAAGATCGATAGAAAACTAAATGAACGTATTTACGAACATACATACGCAATTAGAAAAGGTAAGATAAAAAATGCATTGGTAAAACACGTAAAGGAAAATCCTTCCCACCTTTTCTCATTTACTATCATTGATCATGTTAGATCGGATGGCAGGAGTGCCGTTGATTCTCTCATTTTAGAGGGAAGAGAGCTGCTATGGCAACTAAGATTGGATGCCTGCCACCATCCGGGTATCAACGATAGGTTGTCTATTTCTTGCATATTGAGATTAAAGAGTCTCATGAGATAGGGCGTAGCATCAGTTATTCTATTTTATTTTATTGTTGTTTTCACTTTATTTCAATTTCATCAGTACTAGGGATTATATATTTAATGTTCAATAGAATACTAACTAGTGGGATATCATGGGCTCACGTGTTGCGATTTTTATAATGATTTTTAATTATATATTTTTATTTCAAGCAGAAGTAAGATATACTGTATTTAGTATGAGGGAATCATGTTTCATGTTTTTTCATACTTTTATACAGTGGTATTCCAATGTTTTTTTCTAATTATTTCTAGCGTTTTTATACATTGTTAACTTGTTTTATTGCTTTAATCATTATGAAAGGGTATTCAAATGAGTGGTGTTTTAAGTGACGTTGTTTCCGTTTTTATGCTTTCAGTGTTTCTGAGGAAGTGGGTGAATTTTAAACTGATGAAAAGCTCGCAAAGAAGCTTGAGTTCATTAATAAAGTCTGTTATTCCAGTGTTACCGGTCTCTTTACTGGATGTTTTTGAGGAGCAAAGGAGTGTAGTTTCCTTATTTTCATACAGAGTTTGTGCAGGTACTTAATTTGTTGAATAGAACACGTCTCAACAATAAGTTTTGAGAACAACATACCCTTAGTATATGAATAATAATTATTGATGCAGATGACATGTGGGGTCCATTATCAACTATATTGGCTTCTATTTTTCACAACAGTACTGCTCAGTACTTTATAGCTACCTATGGCCCATAGCTTCTGTGGCACATACATACCTGTCAACCTGTACTGGTCTGAGGCAGACTGGGTGAACTGTAACTACTTTATTGGTGTGGGCTTGTAAATGTCAGGGTTACATACTTGACAATGAAGGGGTACCCTTCAATGATGTTGTGTGAGTCTTCTACTAGCATAGTTCACCTGGATTCCTATCTGTGTCCAGGGTGATTGGCAACAGTAACCACTAGCCATGACAGTGTGACACTTGAGACACATTTATCAGGAAGAGGGCATGGTGTATGTATCTATCCTGCTGTCATTTGCAGGCATGGGGTTGGACAGTGGGACATTTGTACACGGTGTATTGTTATACCCTTCAAACAGCTACTACAAACATTTTATTACCTGTAAGACTTGTAAAAAATATCTGTTGCCACTATCTGACTATTTCTACAAATATTCAAGATTTCTTAAGTGTATATATGGACATATCTCAGTACGACTCCCTGGATTCAAACCATGTCTGGGTGTGCTAAAATGAACTACAAGGTTGTCTTTCATCACACTGAGCTAGTGTGGAACTGCTGTCTCTTGTTTGACTGTTTTCTGCCTAATACTCTGTAGGTTAGATATTCTGACCTTGTAATCCTAAGATTCATGCATGACAGATAGTGTACTGTGTAGTAATCCTTTGAAATTATACAATCTGGAAAGCAAAGGTTAACACAAGGTACTGCAGCAGTGGGCACACTATAATACATTTGACATTAGTATTCAGAGTATGAATCGTAGTGCACAACATATGTCATATTTCATGTATATCTTGATTTAAAGCTCCACAATCTACTGTTTTGCTTACTAGCTGGTTCTCAGAACAACCTCTGTTAATTCATGCTGTCAAAGCCATATTTTCTGTGCAGAACCTGTACACATTCTATTTCTACAACAACATACCAGAATAAACACAACAGTTGATTGTTTATTGTTTTTATTGTACTTATATGACACAGTGATCTACTACTGCATATGCTGTAGATCACTATTAGACTGGCAAATTTTTCTTTAATCTTTAGACACAGAATACAGGAAACAATTTACTCCTTATTTATTTCACCATATACTGCAAGGCAGATCTGTACTCACCAGCCTGTCGATGGAGCCTCGTCAGTCTGTCTGCATGGGCCTCAGCATTGCTAGCCCTCTCCACTGCAGTTTTAGAGGGAGAAAACAAACATTATGCATACCAGTCTATCACATACTCAGGCTAGAATTTGGTACAGCTATATCTGACTACTTACAAACTGCTGGAGCATGGTTGTCCGATGACCTTGAATCCATTGGGCCAACAGTGTCCCCTTCCTCTGCTTTAGGGTGGCATAGTGATGCTGTACCTGCTCACCAGTTTGGGGGATGCCAGTGACACTGGTGAGATCGTGTGCCAGATGGTCTAAGGCCTCCTTTTTATACTATGAGCCCTGGTACTGGCCCTGCAGCAGTCTGTCATCATAGTTTGCTACAAGGAGTCCAGCCATGACTCTGGACTCCAAAATGCCCCAGCGCTGCACCCAAAAGCATGAGCCCTCACAAACACCTGACATAGTTCCAACTCAGAGCAAGCTACAACAGATTCTGGCTGTATTCCCTCTTGCACCATTTAAATAAGGCTATATCCCCACCCTTTGCTGTCATTGAACCTTTTTGAAAATGCTGACCTCAGCTAAGCAGTGCACAAACCCACTAAGCGAATTTGAGCAGTGCTTAAAGGGGTACCTGCTGAGCACTGCTTAACAGTGTGCAAATTTGCTTAGCTGAGCTGACTGCTGCTTAGCATTTATGTCTAAGCAGTGTTTAATCCACCTAAGCATAGCTAAGCACTGCTAACCATTGCTCATGTTTCTTTTTTAGAAAATATCAGAATAATGACCTAATTAATCATTATTTTCATTACTGACATACTGGTAAGTGTATATGATTTACTTTACATGACATCCCTCTATGTGTTTTCATTACATTACCATGGTGTGTGACTATACTGTATGGGACACTTGGGTATACTTGGGTGATTTCACATGTTATATGCACTCACACTTCCATTTTAGACCAGCTACACTACCCTAGTTGACAAATATCAATTACTACATAATTTAGAATAAAAATAATAATTTTAATACTGCTTTCCCATGTAAAAATAAAGAGTCTGTTTTGGTACTCAAACCATGAACACCTGCATACAAAGCCAGGAGTCTAACCACTACACTACTTCAGAGTTTGGATTTTAGGTGTATGTTTTATCTCCTATGGGATATTTAAGTAATGCTGAGCAGAGGGCCATAACACATCCACCTGCTCAGTTACCCTTAATGTACCTAAGAATGGAAAAATATAAATTAATAAACCCACTTTATTTACATGTATATGTACTCTTTGTCAGCCACAGTAAGGGAAATTGTAAGGGGACACATAGGGACAGATTTTACATATTGCTCTTACAAACTTAGAAAGTTGTTAGAATAATAGGTTTTACATTAGTATGACATTAACATGAGGAAGCATACCACTCAACTGTACAGATTTTTGCAGAATGTCCAGCTTATTGCCTCATATTGCTGGTCCATTTCTCATGTGACTGTGGTTTTCTAGCAAGTCATTGGCAAATCACTTAGGTTTAAGTCAAAACATAATGACAGACATTTGGGTTTCAAACTTCATACCCTTGAGGAAATCCATGCTAATGCAAAACCTGTTATTCTACCAACTTTCTAAGTTTGTAAGAGCAATATAATTATTTATGGCTTTTTCCAGCTTTCTGGCTCTAGGAGGTTGACAGGTATGTGAGGCAGGCATCTGGGCATTCTGCAGAAACCTGTACAGTTGAGCGGTATGGCCATATGGCTCTTTCACAATGCAGGTGGTGTCCCTGCATTGCCTCCTATCCGGACATCCTGCTTTCAGTGTCTGTGGACACTGAAAGCACTTGCAAAGTGCCGTATAACACTTTGACAATGCAGGGTGTGTGTGACAGAACCTGTCACACACCCCTGTATTAATTTCTTGATCTCCTATCTATTTCAGTGTCCGTGGATACTGTTTTACTATTTTATTTGATTTCAGTGTCTGCAGACACCAAAATGTGTTTCAAAAGTGCAGTACAGCACTTTCTGAGTGCAGGGGTGGTGTTAGATGTGCATGCACTATTTATACATGCCCCCTGTACTCAGTAGTATTCATGTCCATTTAGCCTTAGCAGTAGTGTGCCTTTATGAATATTCAAGGTGCACTGCTATTAAAGCTAAGGGGAAAAGGACAAGATTCACTCCATGCAGGAATACCACTATTCCTGCACGGAGTTTGTTGAATCCCAGGGACAGTTATATTCATTGTTTGGTGCAAGTGCAAAAAATCTTTCAGGTTTTAATTAGACATGTTTATAATTGGTGTGTTATCATCAAAGTCTGTGTGTAAAAGAGAGTGCATTTAATGTTAAGATGTTACTTCTTTGCCAATAGTATAACAAGTATTAGCAATGACAAATGTACTGATATGTCTGTAGCATGCAAGACAGTGGGGGGTGGTTTAATAAAGCCTACATAGTCATTTTTTACAGTCTGCGAGTGAAAAGTCTTAGATTCAATAAACTCAGTATGCAGCAGGCACTCACGCACAAACATGGTCAATTTTGTGGCATGCAAATTTACAGCATAAGTAGCTGAATTGTATACTAATGAAGCAAAGCAATACAGTGGAGTGATTCAACAAGCTGAAAAGCAGCCATGTAGACTCTGTGCTCGTGTTGCCCATGTATTTGAAAACTTTTCAAATACAGCCACAGAAAGGAGTCTACATGGAAACAAGAGCGAGTAAAAGTTAGTAGATTTGTACAGAGCTGACCTTAACATGTAACAGCAGACACATTATTACATTATTAGACAGTGTGGATGGTACAGAAGAAGAGTAGCAATAGCAACAATCATTTTTAAGTCCCATGACATACATGCAGCTTTTCTCTCCCACCTCCAAATGAAGAGTATACTTGTAACTAATGGAAAGAGCTAAAAGTGTAAACCCCATGAAACAGGCTATTCATACTATGTAAGCATAAGCAGCATGTAGCTGATGGAATACACTCAAGTTTTATCAGAAACTGTATTCCTCTGTGCAGATATAAAGCAAAGTTACACCCTCCCTTGTGTTTACAATACTGGAGTCTCCTTCAGTTTCCTTGCCTACATGGTTACCAACCATGTAGATTCAGGGCTGTCAGCAAGATGAAGATGCAAATGAGGTTGAAACTCATTAGAATTGCAGAATCACAAAAAATTGTAACTGTGTAGGGATGTTCACTTGGTGTAGGCACTACTACAGTGTTTGTTTTCAATGGATGGCAACAGTGAATTATGACATCAGGGGGGTTATACTTATAGAGGTGTACATGCAAGTCTGTGAAGCATGAAAGTACATGTAAGCAGTGCACAATTCATAAGTTCTGTTTCATTGTTTTTATTTTTTGTTAAAATGTGTTATCTCTGTCTACTTTAAGTTATTTTTTAACTATTTTTGTCATTGTTTGTGTGATGCAGTGCTTAGCGCAGTCATGGGAAATGGAGAAATGAATTGCATGTTTCTCTATGCTCGGCATACTATTCCTCTGGCAGCAAGTGTACGTGTCGGGCTGGAATACTGATGGTCCTGGGTTCTAATACAGGGTGTGTAAACTTTAAATTATTTTTTGTGTTCCATGTTTGCATGAGATCATGGGAACGGAGGACAGTAATAAGAATACTGCCTGTGTTTAACTGTTAATGAACAACTGAAAACAACTAAATAGACCGAAGTAAAGAGCTAGGAACAGAGCTCCACACTTTAATATACAAAGATCGAGCTCTTTCATCTGAAAATACTGGAATTTGTCAGACTATGGTTACAATTCCCTTTGCTTTGTTATAAAACACCAATGCAGACACAACTGAACATAATTGGTTAGTTACAAAATAAAATATAAAAATTTAAAAAGACAGTGTGCCAAAAAAGCCCATATAAATATTCACTCAAATAGGATAATGGAATAAAAACATGAGTAGACCATATGCAAACTATGATAAATTGCATATAAAAACCTTTTTTACCAAACCATTACTTTAAAAATTGTATTCAAATAACATAAGCAGCTTTCAGTTTCAAAATACTGCTAAAAGAGACCATGCCATTGATTCCTGAGATATTGTTGCATTACATTTTTTAACTGCCATCTAAACTCTTGATATTCTAAAACGTCATCAGATGGCCCACCCTTTTGCCCCATGATAACTTGATCAACAATGAAAATTTCAATGAGTGGGATGGTTTTTGATGTGTTTAAAATTGGCATTGGTGGTAAATTCTAGGTTTTAGGGCCCTTTTAGTATTCCCTATAAAAAACCCTCACTGGATTGACATTGGGTAACTTACACAACTCCCTTGCTGTCACAATAGTACTTTGCAAACATCTTTTTTTATACCCAGTTACAGGTTTCTCAGTAGCTATTTTAATGTGCTCTTGATCCACCCTCAAAAGACTCCAGTTTTTGAATGATATCTTGAATATTAGGAAAGTAGAGGTTAAAAATTAGTACCAAAATCCTTTGATATTGGCCTGGATTTCCACGGCTGTCCTCCATGTCCAACTCTCTATTAGCATTCATTACTGACACCCCCAGGCTATACCTCACAGTGGGCTGAAATGCCCAAGCTTCCTTTTCCTATTCACCTCTTGGAAAATGTGGCATAAGAAGGGGTCAGGATATCCTCCCCTTGTTAACATACATATGAGTATGTCCCATTCTTCTTGAAATGCATGGTCATTAGAAACCATATGGGCTAGCCTTACACATTGCCCCTTCACCAATGATCTTTTTTGATGAAGAGGATGCCAACTATCAAAGTGTAGCAATGAGTTGGAATATGCTGGCATCCTATAAATGAATGACTCAAATTGCTGCAAAGTACTGTTCATAAAAATTGTGGCATCTAAATAATTAACACGTTTCTCATGTACCTTCATGATAAATTTGAGACATTTTGTCGTAGAGTGCAAAAAAGAAAATAAATTTGTCCAAATTGGCCCTTGGGTCAGTCCAAAACATATCGTCCAAATAACTTCCATGTAGTAACCAACAGTTCCTGAGCTCAGAAGTAAAAATGTAAGTAATCTCCCAATGGGCTAACACCACATTTGCGAAAACAGGGGTACACACCATCCCTATTGCTACACCACAAATCTGTCTAAAAAACTGATTCTCAAAGATGATGAAATTATTTTCCAGGACAACTTCCATAAGTGTCCTTAAGGTGAGTATTTTTGTATGTTCCAAGTTGGAATTATGACAAAGAAAGTATTAGAACCATTCAAGTCCATCGTTTTGAGGAATGACTGAAAACAAATCACATATGTCCATGGTTATAAATATTATATCCTCTGTATACAGATCATTTGTCAGTTTGGAAAGAAAATCCCATTAGTCTTTGTGCAAATATGAGAACCTGTCTAAAACCTTTTTGGTTTGTTGTTCAATGCGTTTGGCAATGGGAAATGTCTTTGAAGCTTTACCATCCACAATAGGATGTAAAAGGGGATCATCCAAACTCTTGTGAATCTTTCGGATGTCAACGATGGTGGGGAACCTTCAGAAAACTATATTCAACTGAAGTAATCTGATCATTGATAAGCAGGTCTTCTATTAACAGGTCAATTTTGTGATAGGCTATATTTCTAATATTAATAGATGTTTCCTCATAAGTGTCAGTATATAAAATACCAAAACATCTTGTTGATGTAATCATTACTTTTCATTACCACCAGGCCCCCACCCTTGTTAGGTTTCATAACTCTGACCTGTTTGTTGTTAATACTTATTAATAGTTCATCCTCTTTGTTGGTATGATTAGTAGGAAAATACCTATTGTCTGAAATTGCTAAAACCTTACTGATATCATGTTTTCATACTTTTTCAAAAATGTTAACCATTGCATATTGTGGTGGGTTAAATGTATTGGGCCTTTTGCATGGTAGATTGAGACTTTCATTACAACTTTAATTTTCAAAAAAATAAGCTAATTTGAGCTTTCTAACAAATATTTTAACTGTGTAAGGGTGTCATAAAATCTGGGTATCCTAGCTGTCACAAATATGAAACATTTTTGAAATAAATCTGCCCAAAACTGAGAAGCTGTTGTGTCACTGTAATTGTATATCCTGAAGTCACCAGCAGTGTTAGAAACAATGTTGTAGCTTAAATATTGGTCCACCAGTAATTGTCTCTCCCCCTCCCCCTGCCCCTCCATTGGGGTAATTCCTGAGTATATCTATCCCCCCTTGGTATTTAATATTTTAAAATTAATATTTAATATTTAAGATACAACAAAATAAAAGTTGTAGTAGGTAGGGGTTCTATTCTCACTGCAGTCAAGTAAGTGTGTGTGTGTGTGTGTGTGTGTGTGTGTGTGTGTGTGTGTGTGTGTGTGTGTGTGTGTGTGAATAGTCAGCAGAGTAGATGTAGCATCCTACAGTTACTTCTTCAATGGATTTTGATACTTGCACAAACCTACACATCCAATTCATGCAGCCCTCCCAACCTTTTGTCTCCTACATGGCCTGCTGATGTCATCTACTATAAGTTTAAGTTCACTCCTATAAAAGAGAAACTTGTGCTGTCAAGCTTGTGTTAACTACTGTGTTCTGTAGCCTGTATACCTAGACAGATTGGGGTTCTATTCTCACTGAAGTCAACTGTGTGTGTAGTAAACAGAGTAGAAGTGGTATTCTACTTTTACTTCTCCAGGGGCATGGATTGACAGCATTTTGATACTTGCACAAGCCTACACATCCATTGCATGCAGCACTCCCAAACTTTTGTCTCCCACATGGCCTGCAGATGTAATCTACTCTAAGTTCACCTGCACTCCCATAAAAGTCAGACTTGTGCAGTTGCACTCACATTTAGTACTGTGTTCTGTGGCCTCTACACCTAGATGAGTAGAGGTTCTGTTCTCACTGTTGTCAACAGTGTGTGTCTAGACAGCAGAGTAAATGTTGTATCCTAAAGTTACCGCTTCAAAGGCATGGATTTCTGGCATTTTGATACTTGCACAAGCCTGCACATCCATTTCATGCAGCCCTCCTAACCTATTGTCTCCCACATGGCCTGTTGATCTCTATTAAATGTTCACCTGCACTCTGGTAAAAGGCAGGCTTGTACTGTGGTGCTTGCATTATGTACTGTGTTCTGTAGTCTGAGCACTTGCATACGTAGGGGTTCTGTTCTCGCTGCACATAACTTTGTGTGCATGTGTCTGTTAGCTGTTGCTTGATATTACAGCAGCCTTTTACACCAGCACATGGGACACTTATCTGTCTTTAACAAACACTACTGATGTCATCAGCTAAAAACTGTTGTCTGACACACTCCAAACTAGACTTGAGCTGTGGCCCTTATGTAATCTACTTTATTATGTAGTCCCTGTACCTAGATGGGTAAGGTTCTAGTCTCAGTGTACTCAACTGTGTGTGTCTGTTAGATGCTGCTTGATATTACTGAGAGCCTTTTACACCAGCATGTGGGACACATATTCTGGTCTCAACAGACTCTGCTAAAGTCATCAGCTATATGATACTTTTTTATTTCCAGTAATCTCAACAACCCATGGTCAGACAGGTGTAACCTCATCCTATACTATACAGATTACAGTGATGTGACTTTCAATCTATCCACATACACCAATGCATGATTTGTAACGTCTGTATTATGTTGACTAGAATGGTCTGTGGTATATACAGCTACTGTACGTGTCTGCTGAGGGTAATGTAAAAGAGATCATTATACTGTTTTATTGTTCTGATCAGGTTTCACTACAGTACTGTCATACAACTCTAATATTTGAATATGATGGCATGACTTATAACATGCAGCATATGATTGTACTGGCAAATCCTTAAAGAAAGAAGTTAGAAATTAATGATACGCATTGCAGTTTCTTACTTTGCAACCTTCACAGGTGAAAACAGTATCAGGTTGTGACATTTTGATTCTATAAACTGTTGATCTTTTCAAGCAGAATAAACATTCAAGGTTCAATGACCATGTAACACAAACACAGATATACTTAGCAAGCAATTACCTATGCACCATGAGCATCAGACAGAAGGCATTTGTATCCTTGAATCAAAAGACAGAAAACAGGGATATGACACAGTTACCATCACTTGCAGACAATGTTGGGGGGGGGCAGCAATCCTAGGCTGACACACAAGGTCAGTGAGTATGTGTGAGTAAAAAAGAGAAGAACATAGACATATGTATAAAACAACAAATAGCCAGTGACACTGAATGAGTAATTGTGGTGAGTGTATCTGTAGGGGTTCTCGAGATGAAACAGTTATGTGACTCTGTGCATGACCGCAGTCAAGCTCTGTGCATGCTATCTGTCTCAGTCTGTCAGACAGGTGTGATCTGTGCATGGTAGAGGTGGCAGTTCATCACTGGCATCCCCAACCAGGAGAAATAGCTCTGACAGGAGTTGCAGTGGCATGTTGGCATCCAGGACTATAGTCTGATGCAACACTACTACCTAAATGTGAATGATGTCTACTGGACTAGCTCCCTTCATGGGGATACCCACAACCCCCCATGGTCTGCCATGTCTGTGTGTGGACAGCATGCTCATTTTTGGATCACTGAGAATACTGGCATTATGTGAGAGTGATCACACATGGTCACATTGACTGACAGTAGATGATGCGGCTGATCTACGCCCATGAGGATACTTTCCCTTCCCAGCATACCTACCATCACAGACATTGCCCATTCCATAACAGATACCCCTTGGTCCATCACAGACACACATCTTTTCCACATCTCATTCATCAGATGCTGTGAATGGGCAACACAGTGGAGCCAGTCACTCATGGCAGACCGTGCCACAGTACTCTGAGACATGCACGTTGTAACCCATTCTATATCATTGTCCTTAAAATGTATAAGGATATCAATGGAAAAATCATATAATATGCAGCTGTTAAGAAATGAAGGCCAGCTTGGATGTTAAGGGACATTTTGTCACCTATATACTGCATATGCTGAAAAGTATTTAACAATAATGTGAAGCACAGGCTTTAAGAGTTATCTGTATGCGTTACTTAGAAGTGTACTGATGTCATGGCCATGTTTGTCCAGCCATTTCAGTAGTAGACATGACTGGAAAGACATTAACTCATTCTCTCCAATACAGATCTTTTGAATGTGTACCTTTAACTCCCAGTAGATGTGGCTTGAGCCTTTAAAAAATTATCGCCATACAGTTCTAACAAATACTCATTGACAGAGGTCAAATATCAATACAGTTATGTTTGCCATCATATATGCATCAAGATAAAATATTCTGATAGCTTGTATATAGCATGGTTTTGGAATTATTAATGCAAATATAAAGAAGCAATATTTGATGCCTAGAGGCACAGTGGGAGGTAACTGCAGAAACACCTGGAGGCGCGCTTGGCTGTAATGAGTTAAAATAAATGGAAATGACTGCTGTGTGAGAAATATGTAGACATTTTTCAGGGATAGCTCCTTTGACAGCTCTTGTACAATTTCAAAGATGTTTTGTTAGCCAAAAGGATCATTTGCCTGTTCTTTTGTGGGGGTGGGTGCTAAGGTGAGTTACTGTGAGGGCACTAACAAGGACATCTTGCTCTTGTTACTCTCCTTGTTTTGTATTCTGCCTGGTGTTACTATTTCACATCTATAGACTGTATTATGTTTTATCAGTGGGTAATACTGACTGGCTACCATTCTGTTGTATATGTAAACAATATTTTGTAGTTATATGATACTTATGTGTATTATACATCTGTTTTCTTTTAGGCCATCTATAATCTTGGCATCGAGACTTGTGAATTCACATCTAAAACCCTTTACAGATGCCAAAAACAATATAATAATTGATGGCTTATAGCAACACGATGCCTTCCTCCTGTAAAGTGGAAGGCAGGATACAGGCCGTAAGCTCATACTATGGCAACAAATTGTTGCCAATGTGAATGCTGTGGGTGGCCATGGCAGAACCTATGAACAGGTGCACCACAGGGCCTCTGATATGATCCCAGCTGCAAGAAGGAGAGCAGTTGCAGTAGGCCATGACCTTTTTGGTTACAGGTGGAGGGCCTGCTAGGGGAACCACCACTAACCACCAATGAGCAGTTGCTAGCTGACTTAAGGACCACACAAGACTCACAAGGAACTGAAGTTCACCATCTGCTGCATGTGGAAGCCAGCATTTCGGACATATCAACCACATCCCAAGAGGAGCTTCCAGGTATGCCTTTAGTGAATTTAAATGAATAAGTTAATTATGTGTCACATGTATTTATTTGGTTGAAGGGGATTGAAGATTCTACTTTATAAACATAGCTTGGAGTTGTCAGCCAAGTTTTTGTTTAAATGCTTCTTTAATGCAGCTATAAAGATGCAAATGTACTACCTCTGTGTTACAGTTGATTGTGATGTTGCTGCACTTACCTCTTGCTTAACTTCTTTCAGGACCACTAGGCCTCCATGAAAGCTTGCCTTCTGCAGTTGGTAAGCCAAATAGATTGATGTCAGCATTGTCAGTTTGATCAGAAGTTTGTTGAGTGTATTTGTGGACTGTCTGTAATAGTGGCAGCACTGTTACTTTGTTATTATATATTGCACTATAGTAGTGCTGGTGTTAATGTATTCCTGTGTGTGAGTCTGACAGTGGAACTGTGGGCCCTGTCCACTAGATATAGACTTAGGGAGAGGGAGAGGGAGAGGAAGGGGAAGGAGAAGGGAGGGGACTGAGTGAAGTGAGTGGAGGTGGGGAAATATCCAAAGGGAGACAATGCTGAGAAGGAGGAAGGAGCAGAAGAGACCAACAAAAACAGTCAGTGATACAGGCACTCTTGAGCACTCAAATGTACTGACAAGCTCAGAGGAATGATACTTATGAGTTAAGGTTTGGTTTAATTCAAGGAGAATTGAACAGGTGTGACAACTGCGCAAAAAATAACGGGGAAGGACAACAGGCCTTAGAGCTGCAAGGAGCAGGGAAAAAGAATTGTACCTAATACAAGTGGGAATATATCACCAACTAGTGGTGTTCCTGAGAAAAGTAAAATACAGATGCTACCTATTACAGGGAGTAAATTGGCTGGAGGGGAAAGAGGTGGGAAAAGGGATTGCTGCAGAACAGCTAGTGTACACGCCATGGGTTAGCAATACAAACACCTTAAAAAATAAACTTTAACACAAAGTATTGCACATAAACACAGATGGAGGGGGTTATTTTTCAGAATATCACTGGACTTGTTCTTTGGGAAGGTATGTTCCTCAGGCTAAATCGAGATATAGAAGGGGGAAACCCGAGAGAAAATACCCGAGTGAGCACAGATGGAGGGAGTTATTTTTCAGAATATCCCTGGATTTTGTCTTTGGGGACATATGTTCCTCAGTCTAAGTGGAGCTGTAGAAGGGGGAACCCAACAGAAAATAAAAACAAGGATATGTATATATATATATATATATATATATATATAGATATATATATATATGTATGTATCTATACAGAGAGAAAAAAAAAAAAAAAAAAATATATATATATATATATATATATATATATATATATATATAGATAGAGATAGATAGATAGATAGATGGAGATATATGTATATATACACACACACACACACACACACACACACACACACACACACAAACATACATATATATATATGTGTATGTTTATATCTATATCCATATATATATATATATATATATATATATATTATATATATATATGTATGGGTCTACTACTGTAGATCGAAATTACACTATTTTGAAATACGATAGTAGTGTCCCACTAACGCGAAACTGCACTTCAACAAAAGTGCACTTTTGCGAAAGTCACTAGATCGAACTAAGGGTTTGGGCTTGGGTAATGGATAGTGGATAGCTAGTAGGGCTATCCACTATCCTTAACCCAAGCCCTAACCCTAAGGTCCATGACTACTGCACCACAGTACAGGAAATAGGTCTGTAACTACTGCTCAGTAGAAGAAATACAATTTCCTGCACTGTGGTGCGGTAGACACAGACCTTAGGGTAAGGGCTTGGGTTAAGGATAGTGGATAGCCCTACTAGCTATCCACTATCCATTACCCAAGCCCTAACCCTTAGTTCAATCTAGTGACTTTCACAAGAATGCACTTTTGTTGAAGTGCACTTTTGCATTAGTGGGACACTACTATCGTATTTCGAAATAGTGTAATCTACATTGTGCACCTGAGTGTTCCAGCAACATTCTATCTGTTCGCACCCCTCTGAAAGCCTTGGAACTGTGAGGCACCACAGAAAAAACCCTCATATCTTCCTGAATAGTGTGTCCCAAATAAGGCTTTGGATGTATGCCAAATAAGGCTTTGGATCATTGTGTACCTGAGTGTTCCAGCAACATTCTATCTGTTTGCACCCCTCTGAAAGCCTCGGAACTGTGAGGCACCACAGAAAAAACCCTCATATCTTCCTGAATAGTGTGTCCCAAATAAGGCTTTGGATGTATGCCAAATAAGGCTTTGGATCATTGTGTACCTGAGTGTTCCAGCAACATTCTATCTGTTCGCACCCCTCTGAAAGCCTCAGAACTGTGAGGCACCACAGAAAAAACCCTCATATCTTCCTGAATAGTGTGTCCCAAATAAGGCTTTGGATGTATGCCAAATAAGGCTTTGGATCATTGTGTACCTGAGTGTTCCAGCAACATTCTATCTGTTCGCACCCCTCTGAAAGCCTCGGAACTGTGAGGCACCACAGAAAAAACCCTCATATCTTTCTAAATAGTGTGTCCCAAATAAGGCTTTGGATGTATGCCAAATAAGGCTTTGGATGTATGTATTCTCATTAACTGCTCATTGTTATTTGTATGTCAATTCATCTAAGCTAAAGTTCTTATAATATCTAGTCCTGACCACCTGAGCAGGCAGATCAGCCAGCAGCCACCCCCCCCTTCTGCCTTCAGCTTGTACCTCCACAGATTTAGCCCCTGTTTTGCTTATTCCTTCTCTTTCCCCTCCCTGCCCCCCTCTCCACTAAATAAAGCAGTACCATACCATAAGTTGCCACCAGGTGGCGCTTTAAACCCCATTCCCTGCACATTACTTTTTCTCCTAAGCGGTCTCTGTTCCTGTGAAAATAATAGCCTCTCCACTTTTATTTTCCTATTCCATCTCTGTAAACTTACTGAGGATACCCTCTATTCTACTCTGTTCTTAGTCTTTTATATAGTCATTTACCACCTTATCTCCAGCCCCAGGCACCCTATCAGCGAACAACAGTCAAGTATTCTACCTTTCTTCCTTTCTATTCTCTGCATACTCTCCTCCTTTTTCCAGCCTTCACACTTACCTGTTGCCTGTCTTTCATTTTACCTGATTGTCTTATTCCACATTCTGCTCTTTTGTTTCTATTACTCTGCTTTTCCTGATAGCTTCCCTACCCCTTACTTTCCTTCCTCTTCCTGTTTCCCTATAGTTACATTTTACTGCCACTGTAGCTGTTCCCCTATGTACTTTTTCTTCATTGTCTGAAGAGTTACCTCATTATCCCTTCTATTCTTCTTCTGCCCTTTTGCACTAGCTCCTCCTATTACTCAGTCTCAGCTTTCTTTCCTTATCTCTCACCCTCTTACCTCCTTCGCGTTTCTTTTTCTACTTTCCCACTAATCTCTTACTCCTCCCCCTGCACCCCTACCCCCTTCTACACCTTATAAATATACCCCTACCTATGATGCCGCCATCTTTCTTTTTCCTCCCCTCACCTGGCTGAAGTGTGCCCTGCTCCTGTTGCTGGATCTAGTAAGTGTGTTTTCCATTTGTTTGTATTGTTCTGTTTTACTTGTGAGATACATTCTCTAATAGTTAACCCGACTGGCTGCTTGTCATTTTACCTGTACTGTTAAAGGTTTTTACGATAGCGCCTCACAAGCGCTTGAAGCTGCTTTTAGTAGTGACTGTTTTCTGCTATGTACTTGGAATGTACGAACTTGATTATCGATTTAACCCCCCAGCTAGCCTAGCTTTGGAGGTACTTCCTGACTAAAGTTAGTGACTATTTTCTTTTGCCTATCATAGTCGTTCCAGTGTTGGTACTCCCGCCATTAAGCTTACCTGCAAATCTCTAGCTAGTCTGTTAATTAGCCGCTTAAGCTTTAAACGATTGTGCTTACATAGCGCCTGTCCTCGCTGATAACTGTACATACTTTTTATTTCTTTTGGCGTTTTAAGCGTTTTTGAAGCATTGAAATTGGCGCCTAAGCTTTAAATGCTAGTGCTTTCAGAGTGCCTGCACTCGCAGATAGCTGTACCTATTTTTATTTCTTTTTTGTACATTTGGTCTGGCGTCTTGATGCGTTTTGATGCATTTTACTTTGTGCTTAAGCATTAAATGTTAAGTTTTACAAAGCGCCATACTCGCTGACAGCTATATCTGTTTTTACACTTGACATGGTGTTTTGAAAACTACTCTGCCTAATTGACTCCTTGTTTGCCTCGTATAATGTTCAATGTTCGAACACTGCCTGTAGTGACCCACTGCTAATGTGTTCGTGTTCTGAAACTATCTTTAGCAGCAAGTCCCCCTCTTTGCTTAGCATATAATTATCTGTTGTGAAATATATGATATTAGTAAACTGTACAACATTTTATCACTATTATACTAAATGTAAATGATGTACATTCAAGACTGCATTTTTCATGCTTGCTGTGAATTTATGTTAGCAATGCTAGAGTGACTACTTAAACATGCTAGCATCTGCAAATGTTAATTCTCTCCTGTGTATTAAGCACTGATCTTGATAAAGTTATTGATACTTTGTATTACTAAATGTCCTCCTGTTGTAGATTGCTACAATTCAGTCTGCTAGTTTAAATGCTATTTAGTTAAATGGTGGTCAGAAATATTTAACTGTGATTGTATGACTATTTTTTCAAACTGTACCTTTCTTCTTTCAAGCCCTCTACCTTCCCTTTCTCCCTAAATCATTTTTTTCTCTTTTTATTTTATCAGCATTGTGTACCTGAGTGTTCCAGCAACATTCTATCTGTTCACACCCCTCTGAAAGCCTCGGAACTGTGAGACACCACAGAAAAAACCCTCATATCTTCCTGAATATTATGTCCCAAATAAGGCTTTGGATGTATGCCAAATAAGGCTTTGGATGTAGATATTCACATTAACTGCTCGTTGTTATTTGTA
This sequence comes from Protopterus annectens, assembly GCF_019279795.1. Lineage (NCBI taxonomy): Eukaryota > Metazoa > Chordata > Ceratodontiformes > Protopteridae > Protopterus > Protopterus annectens. The sequence continues at coordinate 1,680,515,701 of NC_056731.1, read as the reverse complement.
TGTCAATTCATCTAAGCTAAAGTTCTTATAATATCTAGTCCAGACCACCTGAGCAGGCAGATCAGCCAGCAGCCAACCCCCCCCCCTTCTGCCTTCAGCTTGTAACTCCACAGTCTTAGCCCCTGTTTTGTTTATTCCTTCTCTTTTCCCTCCCTGCCCCCCTCTCCACTAAATAAAGCAGTACCATACCATAAGTTGCCACCAGGTGGCGCTTTAAACCCCATTCCCTGCACATTACTTTTTCTCCTAAGCGGTCTCTGTTCCTGTGAAAATAATAGCCTCTCCACTTTTATTTTCTTATTCCATCTCTGTAAACTTACTGAGGATACCCTCCATTCTACTCTGTTCTTAGTCTTTTATATAGTCATTTACCACCTTATCTCCAGCCCCAGGCACCCTATCAGTGACCAACAGTCAAGTATTCTACCTTTCTTCCTTACTATTCTCTGCATACTCTTCTCCTTTTTCCAGCCTTCACACTTACCTGTTGCTTGTCTTTCGTTTTACCTGATTGTCTTATTCCACATTCTGCTCTTTTGTCTCTACCCGCTCCGTTCGCCCTGCGGGCTCATTCCGCTCCCCTTCCCTACCCCCAATTCTCACCCACCCCCAGTACTTCTACATTTATACCCATATAGAAACACCTACTTCCTCTGCTCCTACCAAACTCCACCCTTTCCTCTTTACCTACCAAACTCCACCCCTTCCTCTTCCTATCCCCTCCTCCAGTCATACTACCCACATCTCATTTCCCCACCTCCTTTCTCAACCCTCACATTGCTTATTCAAACTCTAACATGTCCATAACAATTCCATCCCTTTCTATCCAACTACTACTCCTTCTAAACCTCACCCTCATCTACCATCTCATCCAGCCTTACCTCTTCAATCACACCCTACTCCTACATACAACCTACCCTCTCCACACATCACATACCTACTATACCTACTCCATCTCCCCTGAACTTTATCCCATTAATCACTTCCTATGGTTTCATTACAAACCAATCCCTTCTCAATATACATGTATACACACTTTCCACCCCATATCCTCCACTAATCCTTTAACCCACATCCCTCAACCAAAACAACTCAAATACCTCTACTACTTAACTCAACTCCTAACTTCCATACTTTTATCTGGTGATATACACCCCAACCCAGGCCCAAACCTCTCCTCCTCAAATTTTAAATCCATCCAATTTGCATCCCTTAACGCACAAAGCATAGCTAACAAAATTCCAGATCTACATTCCTGGTTATTTCACAACAAACCAGACATCCTAGCCATTTCTGAAACCTGGCTAAAACCACATATAAAAGATTCAGAGATAGTACCACCTAACTACTCAATCATCAGATCAGACAGAACCCATAAAAAGGGAGGTGGTGTAGCCCTACTCTACTCATCCTCCCTATGTATAACTCCCTATGACAAAGCTATCCCCCAGTTCTACAAAGCAGAATTAATACTGGCTCTTCTCCATCTGAACAAACACAAATACATATACATTGTCTCGCTTTACATTCCCCCAGGAGACAATATACCAATTCTCGAAGAAATCCTCTCCTGGCTCTCAGCTAACATTAAAAATGAAACTATAATCATGGGAGATACCAATATTAACTGGTCCTCCATTCAGTCCCCCTCTCACTCCCTTAACATCAACCTATATAACTACTGTCAACTCATCAACTCCATTACTTGACCATACAAAGACTTCACCAGTGGCAACACCCTAGATTGGATTCTAGTCTCCCACCCTCACTACTACCCAGATAGCGGAACATTACCTGACTCCCTCAGTGACCACCTTCCTATCTTCTCTAGACATCTTCCTTCTCCCTTACAAGTCACTCATAATTACATTACTTCCCAATGCCACAAAAACTTTAACCCAGAAGCCTTCTGCAATTCCCTAAAATCACTTAACTGGTACCCCTTAAAAACTCTACCCCTTGATGATGCAATCATTCACTTTAATACCACATTCCTAAACCTTCTAGATACTCATGCTCCTTCAAAAACCAAAAGAATAAAAAAACAATCCTCCCCCTGGTTAACTGCATACACCCTAACCTCCATGCAACTTAGAGACAAAGCCTGGACACAATATCAAAAGAAAAAATCTATATCTTCCCTCAATGAATACAAAACTCTTCGTAACTCAGTTAAAAAACGTATCTCTACAGACCGTCGTAACTACTTCACCCGACTCCAAAAAACCACAAAACTAACCCTCAAAAATTCTGGCGGGGTATAACTATGCTCCTAAAACCCGGAACCACAGAAAACCCTATCCCCTGCCCAAATGTAGATGACACAGATCTTGCTACCCAATTCAATTCTTTCTTCATAGACTCTATCACCAAACTTACCTCCTCTTTCTCAAATAACATTCCTTCTCCTACCTCCACTTCTCCTCACTCTTCTCCCACCTCTCCTCTTGCTTCTCCCCCTCCAAATTCTCCCACTTTTCCTCAGACTTCTCCCCCTCCAACTTCTCTCACCCCTCTTCATGCTTCTCCCCCTCCAACTTCCCCCACTCACACCACACCCCCACCTTTCTCCTTAAATCCTATTCCTATATCCACCATATATAAACTCCTGAAACAACTAAAACCATGCACCAATGCCCCAGATAACATTCCCTCATATTACCTTAGCATAGCTGCAGAAGCCATTGCCCTCCCTATCAGCATACTAATTAACCGCTCTATCCAAGAAAGTATTGTTCCTCAAATCTGGAAAAAAGCTTACATCATTCCCCTACACAAAGGTGGTAACAATACCAACATTACCAATTTCCATCCGATAGCCATCCTGTCTCCCCTTTCAAAAGTTCTAGAAAAATGTATCCATCTACAGCTCCTTCCCCATCTTCTGGACAACAATCTATTAACGCCCACACAGCATGAATTCAGACCCCATCATAGCACCATGACCGCTCTCCTATCCTTCCTTGAAACAGTGAATAAAGCAAGAGATTCTGCCTTCACTGTATCTACCATCCTACTCGATCTCTCTAAAGCCTTCGACACTATCTCTCATAACCTACTTCTTACTAAGCTATCTAACCTAAACCTTACCCCCTCTTCCCTACATTGGTTTACTAGCTATCTCTCTAATAGGCAACAAGCCGTCAAATGGAAAAAAGCCACCTCCTCCTTCCTCAACACCCCTACAGGTGTTCCACAAGGTTCTATTTTAGGTCCACTCCTCTTCAATATCTTTATTAATGACTTCTACCACTCTATCCCCCTTGCAAACATTATTCAATATGTAGACGACTCCACAATCATTTGTGCTTCCTCATCTATCCCAACTCTTCTAAAATTCACCCAAGACTCTTTCACCACCACAGAACAATGGATGAAAGACAACCATCTTGCACTCAATGCTGCTAAGACTAAACTTATGATATTTACCCCCTCCAAAACAAATTACTTTGATAGATCTCTATTCACTATCACCAGCCAAAACAACACATCTCTTGAGCTGGTATCTGAAGCCAAACTACTGGGTGTCCAAATTGATGACAAGCTCAAATTCAACTCCCATCTGCTACTAAATATAAAGAAAACTCATCAAAAATTGGGCATGCTCTACCGTCACAATCGGTTCCTCACCTCAACTACCAAAATTACTCTCTCTACCACATTTCTCATTCCCTCCCTTCTCTATGGTGCCCCTCTTCTTACAAACCTACAATCTTCTCTGAAAACCAAGCTGTCCTCTTGTTACAATAAAATAGCCAGATTCGCCACCAGTAACAAATTATCCACCCATCACTGTGAACCTCTCCTCCAACTCAACTGGCTAGAACTTCCTAACTTCCTCTCCTACACTCAGCTCACCTATGCACATAAACTCATTTTCCAGCCATCCCTCTGTCCCTCTCTCTCATCTACCTTCAAAATGCAAACAACTCAAAGACTTCTAAGATCTAATAATCAAAACTTCATAGAAGTTTACAGACCCTTACACCCTCCTGGACAAAACCTCCTGTCCTTCTCACTAGCACACCTATGGAACTTCCTTCCCCCCTGCATTCGAACCATTACCAACCTACCATCCTTTAAAAAATCCCTACACTCTCATCTAAAATCCTCTTGGGAATGCTCCTGTACACATCCCTCATAACCTACTCGCTACTCCCAACACTTCTCCTCTTTTCCTTTTTCTCAAAACCTAACCAGCAAATTCATGCTGGCTTCTAGCATATAACTCCTTATTTGTACCCTGCAATCTTACAATGTTTTTCTTTAATTTCTCATGTAAACTATGTGTGTAACATAACCTTTGTATAATCTGTATGTGGACTATAATCTTTGTATTATCTGTATGTGGAGCTCTTCTCCCCAGGACTCCATTGAAAACGGGTTCTTTGGGCCCAATGGACTATCCTGGTTAAACAACTGCAAATAAATAAATAAATAAATAAATAAATAAATATATGGTAGTAGACCCATATATATATATATATATATATATATATATATATATATATATATATATATATAGGTGTGTAGGTGGGAAAAAATTAAAACGTATACTAATAAAACTGCTATTGTCTTATGTGCAAAAACAGTAATGCCTCAAAAAATATTGCATCTATTAATTTCTATTTTACCTTGTTGGTAAATACTTTTTAATCTTGGCTTAATATCCCCTGGAACATTTAAATGTCACTATCTGCTTTGAGTAGAGTAATCTAGCAATGTTCAGCTACCTCACTATCTAATATAATACATATGTCTACTGCTTCTATTCAAAAATAATTTCTGAAGTACCCTAAACAAAAACATGCACTCATCTAAACACTACACTCAATATTTTGCTACAGCATTTGTTGGTATACCACGCCTGGTCTACTTCACCCTGTCGAAGACTGACAATATCGAAGCTGATATTGTCGGCACCAAAATGTTGAAAGCGAAAGTCATTGCACATGTAAACGGAAATCTCCGTAAGGGGAGATTTCCATTTACTATAATGTAGTGCGATCTTGAATATGGTATATTTAAGTAGCGGGGGGTGTGGGGGGTTTCAGGGGGGCTTGCCTCCCTGCATAGAACAATTTGTATTGTGTTTGGGTGTTTTTGTGTATTTGATGTTCGGGGGTTTTAACGTTTTCGTGTCGATTACTACGCTTTCGACAGTTTGAATTTTCGACAGCGTAATATAAACGGACCATGCCATAGATATGAACAGAGGTCTTATTTACTGTAGTTTGGCTATATTGTCTTTTAATTACCTGTTGGTCTTCCCCAAAAAATACTGTACATCTAGTACAGGCTGGGAGATATATCAAATAAGTGGTCACAAGTGGAAAAACTAGTAAGAACAAATGTTCATCAATTAGTGTGATGCACAAATTTGGTTCCTGTCAATATTTACTTACATTTTTAACTTCTGCAGCGGCTGTTACTACAGTGGAATAAACTCAGACATTGTAACTCTGTTGTTATCTATGCAGTACTGCTGTTATTAAATAGTATTGCTGTGTTTAAAGATGTTTAGTTTCTCAGTTATCCATATTTCTCTCTCTCTCTAGCTATCTAGTTATATCTCTGTACAGATATATCTATCTTCTTCTCTATATATACATATATAGATGGATCTACTTCAAATATCGAAAGACCAGAATCCCAAATGTTATTTTCGTGAGATGAAAATAACAAAACTTAAAATCCAGAACCACAAACGTTTTCCAGGGCAAGTAAACACTTCCCCAAAACTACACAGTGCATCCCCTCACACCACAAACTATATATACCAACTCTGGAATCACATTACAGGTAGAAAAAGGCATATTTCACTACAATGGCCAAGTATTTACTTGCCCTGAGAAAAAGTCCATGCTTTGGGATTTTAACTTTTGTTATTTTTTGTCTAATGAAAATAGTGTTTGAGATTCTATATACAAATATAGGTATAATCAATGTAAACTAGTGTGAAGAAATGTAGTTTTCCAGCCTTAAGGGTAGTGCAAACTTTCCTAAAGGAAGAACTAAGTTAAAAAAGGGAAAAGTAGTTGTTCAGGTACAATATTGGCATATAAATTATTAAAATATACTATTGTCCTAATGTCTTATGCAAGATCTGTGTCAAAGATCACTTCACATTCTTGTGAAAAATAAGAAAGCAGGATTCAAGCTGGTATTTATTATTTTGTTTAAGCCACTGTATTAAGTTAAAACAAGAGATAAGAGCTTTTGCACTAGTCAGAGCTTCATCAGATCTAAGTTGCAAATAGCAGTAACAAGTTAAATTACACTGAAGTAATTCGTCCAAGAGCACTAAAACAAAGCACGTTCATTGAATGTGCTTGGAACAGTGGTACATACTTAGTTTGCATCTTACTGCATAGCTAAATGAATACAAATTCACAGTATATCTGGCTGTTAATCAGTATGCTAGGTATAATGGCAAATGACAATGAAGGCATTTAGTCCTGTATTTTCGTTGCATTAATATAATATATAATGAAAGAGATGGCAGTGAGATTATACTCTGTGTGAAATGTTGAGATGGGATAGGGAAGCAGCATGGTGGTTATCAGAACTCAATCAAGAACTCCACTGCTCGGGTCAAATGTGTGATTAGGATTTAGTAACTAACTCTCTCTAAGAAGTCTTTGAGAAAACAGAAGAGACAAGTAATAAGACACTAAAAGAAAAAACGTAGTGGGTGTGTGTGTGTGTGTGTGTGTGTGTGTGTGTGTGTGTGTGTGTGTGTGTGTGTGTGTGTGTGTGTGTGTGTGTGTGTGTGTCTATGAAAATTCCCAGGCTCAGAAAATAAAGGGGAGGAGAAGGGGAAAGGGTCAGAGTTGGACTATACATATGGACAGAGTCAGACATTGCCTGTTAATTTCTTTTCTGATTATCTTAGTTTTTTTTGTTTTAGTTTTTTTGTGGTTGTAGTCATTTTTATCTCTTTTCAGCTTAGTAAGTTTACTGTGATTGATGTTCTGCTCAAATTTGACCACCCTCTTTAATGGGTCAGTGTTTCTGATGTGAAAACATTTTGAAATGAATGTTTACTTTTTGTTATCCCATTCCAAAATGGATGCTTTGAGTGTGGCTTCCTGTCTTCTGTTGCTCTCCAATATGGCTTCTGTTAGTTTCAGTCCTGTTTCCTCAAATGTTTTATACCATTTGTAGTTTAGAACAGGATCCACATTATAATATATGGTTTTCTGCTAATTTTAAAACTTCTGGAAACCAGTTAATTTTCAAGATTTGTGCTTAGACATATTTCCTCAGATTGATTTTTTTATCTGTGTCTCCATTGCTTTTGTACTTTACTTCAAACTGTTAACATTTGGGGGATCCAGTGGTATTGTGCTGAAATTAAATAAATTCCCTTTGAAACTTGAAGCTTGTAATAAGTCAAAGATAGTCTCATGAAGATCCTGGTCATTGTTTGCACCTGAAGGAGTGTTGTCCATCTCATTTTCCAAGTTGTAATGGATTGTCTTCTTTCTGAGAAAGGTCTCTTTTAAAAGTCCAGTTATAAACCTGGTTCAGTAGTGAAGTTCCTGCATAAGAAGCCAGTGAGCCAACTCTTGTACTTGGAAGATGACCTGATTAAACAGGGAATAACCAGGACTGAAGCATAAACAGAGAATAACATCTAGTCTGAGGATGTGTAGTTGTCCAGCCATAAGGATAGTGCATGCTTTCCTTAATAAATAACAAAAGAAAAACAGGGGAAACTAGTTGCACAGGAGCAATATTGGCATATGAATTACTAAAGCAGACAGCTGTCATTACTTCTTATTTATTTATATATATATATATATATGTTGTTGTTGTGTCTTTCGGCTTTTCCCGGTTAGGGGTCGCCACAGCGGAACTCCGGTCCGCTAATGATTGGCAGTTGATTTCTACGTGAGGAGTTGCCAGCCCTAATGAACAACCTTCAACGAAGATACGCCCATTCACGCATGTCTCCATGCAGAAGACACTCTTGCTGAGATACAAACCGGTCAGCGTGTTATTGTGAGGCGACAATGCTACCGCAGCATCACCACCGCGGATATATATATATATATATATATATTTATACATATAGAGATAGATATATGTATATATATATGTGTGTGTGTGTGTGTGTGTGTGTGTGTGTGTATATAGCTATATATATATATATATATATATATATATATATATATATATATATATATAGATATGTATATATATATATATATATATATATATGTATATATATATATATATATATATATATATATATATATATATATATATATATATATAGATATATATATATATATATATATATAGATATATATACATATATGGGTCTACTTCATTTGGTCGAATTTCATTTGGTCGAAAATGATTTCAGGCAGCACATTTCACTGAAAGCTCATTTCAATGAAAGCTCAATTGGTCAAAATTCATTTGGTCGACAATGAAATAAGGCCCCTGCCCCACTGCAGTGTGACCCTGGAGTGAGAATATTAAGTAAGGGGGAATGGGGGGCATAGCCCCTACATAATTGTAGTGTATTCACTGTTATATGAATGTGTATCCATTAAAAATACGTTGAGATATATATATATATATATATATATATATATATATATATATATATATGTGTGTGTGTGTGTGTGTGTGTGTGTTCGGTAAAAACAATTTGCGAAATGTGGGGGGCTATTCCACCCACACCCTCCCTTACTTAATATTCTCACTCCAGTTGAAAGTGTTGCCCTGTTAATGTTAATAAAAGGGCTGTTTTCAACCACATGTGCACATCTCCCAACACTTTGTTTAGCTCATTAAGTTGATTCTTGATTAAAAATAAATAAATAAATAAATAAATAAATAAATAAATAATAAGCGCAATTTTATACATAAAATGTATTTTGGGACAAACACATTAAGGACATGCATAACAGTGGAAGTCTAAATTATTGTGAAAGAGCACTTGGTTTTGTGCAGTACCCTTTGCAGTGGTCTGGGAGGTGAACTTGCTCAGACGTGTTGGGCATATGGGGATAGCTGATTCTAGGGTATTTGGGGTTGCTCGGAAGTGCTAGAGAGTAATCAGATTTCCTTCATGGAAAAATCTGTGGGAAATAGAAGGTGTGTTGAGTGGTTCACTGGCGGAGTGGGCACTGCATGGAACAGGCTGGTAAAATGGAAAAAGACAAATATTGGTTGGGATATTTTAAGAACACCTTGGAAACACACCACATGAACTAGTGAATGATATTCTGGGAAAACTGGATGGGCATTGTTGCCCGTGCTTGAAGTACTGATATGTGTGTATGTAAGGATGGAAATATACTTATAACAAATAAGAAACTAGAAGGGTCTCATAATTTAAAGTCTATGGACTGTACAAACATGCTTGGAAGGAGTTAATAATAAGAATAAGCATTACAGCTTGTGGTCTCTCAAATAACTAAGCAACAGCCAAAAAAAAAAAAAACACATGTAACAGTTATATAATGTATGATTATCTAGACATAAAATATATAATTGTCATGTAAGATGAAGCAGTCTGCTGAATTTAGATATTAAAGACAGGTTTTAATAACATGGGCTTGTGTATAATAACACTACTGTCTTAACTTGTCATAAATGACATACACTACATTGAACATCAAGGGGAAGCATGATGATTTTCTTATGTAAGTAAATATGCATAAGTCATGTAACTGCTTTAACTTGAATTGTAGTTTTTGTAACCCATCTTGACCATGTATAATACTTAAGTGGTTACCAAAGTAACTAATGCTTTATACATGGCATCAAACTGACAAAGTTGTTCAAGAGAAACAATAGAAGCCCGAACTTGAAATGCCACAGAATGTAACAATCATATTCTGAGCAAATAGTATTAAATTGACAATAGACACTCAGTTTAATAACATGGGATTGTGTATAATAACACTACTGTTTTAATTTTTCTAAATGACATACACTATATTGAACATCAAGGGGAAGCATGATGATTTTCTCATATAAGCAAATGTGCATAACTAGTCATATAATTGCTTTAACTTGAATTGTGGTTTTGTAACCCATCTTGATCATACATAATACTTAAGCTGTTACCAAGTTAACTAATGTTTTATACATGACATCAAACTGACAAAGTTGTTCAAGGGAAACAATAGAAGCCTGAACTAGGAATGTCACAGAATGTAACAATCATATTCTGAACAAATAGTATTAAATTGGCAATATTCATTCAGTTAAACTTTGCTGATTATACAAAATATAATGTCTCTATTTAAATCTAAAAACTTTCAGTACATGCCATAAAATGGCAATTTATAAATATGGAAAGTTAATTTGTAATCATTAATCATAATAAGTGATTTTTTTTTGTTTTTAACCTATAATTTCACTCATTTTATAATAAGAAATGACAGATATGAAAATCCTTATGTGTAGGAAATTGGGGGGAAGAGGGATGCACTAATAATTAAAATGCACTAACTTTCATCAATGTCCACATAAAACAAACCGGATGCTTTAAGTAAGTTAGCAAAAAACAAAGTGATTACTTAAATGTTGGCAAACAATGCAATATAACTTCTGATATATCCAGTAAAATACATTGTATTCTAAACAGTAGGTATAAATATTATTACAATCTATTTATATTAAGTAATAGGTTTTTGAAAGACTTCATCAGTAAGGGTGAATATGTTAAATAACTGTGTGCTATAATCTTTTACTGCGGTTTTATATATGATACATCCTACTTTATTATGATTAAATTGCTTGCCATCTATCGTTCATGTAAATATTAATTGCTTATACAATAAGTAGACATTTAAATTGTATTAGAATTCTGTCTGATCTACAATAGTGCTATATATATATATTCAAAGTAATATAAATATTGTTTATTCCTATTCCAAATATTCTACATATAATTCAATTTATGGAGCTCAGATGTTCTGGATTATCAAGGTATGAGTGATAATCTGATGGACTTAGGTTTATCCATCAGATTAGGAATGATTTTCATTCCATGGCTAGTGCGGATCTTAGTTTTGTTAACATTTATTAATTTAATTTTGTTATTTCACAAAAACATTTTTAGTATGCCTGACCAAAACATTACTTTATTGTTAAACACTCAAAGTATAAAATTGATAATTTCCTTTAACAGCTCAAACATATACTTTAAAGTTATCGGAGGAAAATATTTAATAGTCACAATAAAATAAAAAATACATAGTCTAAATAACCTAAGATGGATTTAACATTATTATCTTTAAATATCAATGGCTTAAACAATCCTAGCAGGAGATCAAATCAACTGAAATATTTAAAACTGAACAAAGCACAAACTGTCTTCCTTCAAGAACCTCATTTCAAAACAAATGACAATTACAAATGGAATCCTAAGGAACATATGATATTGGCGCAATCCACTTATAAGACAAAGACAAAAGGGGCAACAATTTTATGGAAAAAAATGTGATTGACCCAGAAATCATTTATAAGTATGAAGATAAAGAAGGCCTTATGGCATTAGTAATAGTTAAATATAATAACACAATATGGACCCTAGCCAATCTATATTGGTTTCCAGGCATTAAAAAACACTTGAATTTCATTTCCAATAATTATAAAGGCATCTTAATATTAGGAGAAGATTTTAACTGTATATTTGATATTTCTGAAACAACAAATAAAAGACTGCTGCGTACATATGATGTATCAAAAGCTTTAAACAAGTGGGTAGAATCATTTCATATTGTAGATCTTTCAAATTAAAAACAAATAAATCTTTGTTGTTTTCCCATCAAGATCATAGATTTGGTACCCAAACTAGAATAGATAAAATATTTGCTGCCCATGATTTATACTCTAAAATTATTAATTTCTCAATCACTCCCTGCTCCTTTTCAGACCACAATTCATTGATACTAAAACTTCAAAATGGATACAAACCATTAATCTTTAACTCCAGAATTCCAGCATATATAACTAAAATTAAAGAGTCCAAACCCTGGTTATTTTCTGAATTATAGTTCTTCTTAGATATTAACTACACCACAGAGATAAATAAAATAATGATATGGGACTCATTAAAAGATTACATATATGGTAAAACCATAACTTGGTATAAAAAAATCAGAGAATGGGATTCCGAATTATTAGATCTACAATCCAAACTTTTATCAGTAAAAGCTGAAAAAAATCAAAATCATTTGGAGATGAAAAAGAAAGCAGAAGTATTAAACAATAAATACAATGAAAGTCTAACAAATAAAACTAGTTTAGCTTTAGAAAAACTAAAAATGAATACCTGGCCACTTCTTACAAATATCTACATAATTTATCTTCAAGAATTAAAATACAATCAAAAGCTAATAACATTAAAAGTATCATCCACGAAAAGAAAGGGAAAAATGTCTCAGATATAGGTGACATTCTTCATGCCTATAGAAATCACTATATGGAACATTTCCAAAAAGAAAATCTACATATTGATCAATTAAATCTAGATAAAAAATGTTCTAATATAAAAAAACACAGAACAGTTAAAACTAAATCTGCAAGCACCCATATCCTACAAAGAAATTACAGGTATAATAAAAGAGGGCAAAAATAATAAAGCTCCAGGTATAGATGGCATAATTATGGAAATATATAAACTTTTTCCTTCAAAGATACTATCCGTCTTCCATAAAACTCTATTAGAAATTCAGTCACAAGCTTTAATGCCACCCTCTTGGAGATATTCCTTAATCACACCAATCCTAAAGGAAAACAAATCCCCAAAAATCTGTACCTCATATAGACCTATATCATTATTAAATAATGACTATACGATATTTATGACAATGTTAACTAACAGAATAAAAATATCACTATCCAAAACAATAAATAATTAACAAACTGGATTTACATATCATAGACACACACATGACAATATTAAAAGGATAATTTATCTCATAGAGTTTGTTAATAAAGAAAATAAAGAAACAGTCATAATTGGATTGGATATAGATAAAGCCTTTAATTCCCTAAATTGAGACAATTTATTCAAAATTCTAATGTTCATCTCCTAAAGAATATATATACAAACAATTTAGTGTATGTCAAATTAGGTCCTTTTACCACTAAATCTATACATATAACAAAAGGCACTAAACAAGGATGTCCCATGTCACCGATTCTATTTGCTCTGGCTATTGAAATAATGACAGATTCAATTCATAACAATATAAAAATCAAAGGAATAGATATTTATAAACAATACAATTCTAAAGTAATGCTTTTTGCTGATGACATATTACTAACCGTATCTAATACAAAAGAGACATTAGAATAGAAGAATTAGATATATTAATTGACAAATTTCACATGACTTCAGGACTCCATTTCAATAAACCAAAATCAAATTTTTTATTTTTAAATAAAAGAAAAGAACTGCAGTCTAAGGTTGTTCACATAATAGGGAAACAAGAATCTACCTTAAAATATCTAGTAATTGAGTAATGCAAGGATAATAATGAATTAGTCTAAAAAACTACAATAATATTACCAACACAATTAAAATCTCTGTGGAAGAATGGAACAAAATAATATTAACATTTGAGGATAGACTACAGTTAATAAAAATGGTTTTACTGCCAAAGATCCTATATATATTCTTGGCAATACAACTGTTACCACAAAGGAATATACTTAAAGAAATAAATTCATGCCTAATAAAATTTTTATGGTTTCCCGAAAGAAACAAAATAGCTTTAATACATCATATCAGACCCTGGAAACAGGGAGGATTATACTTTCCTGATATAGAAACATATATAAAAGCATCAATATCTAAAATAATCTCAGATTGGATAAGTCCAAATTACTCAGCAACTTGGAAAGAATTACTAACTGTAATATCAATAAATGAATTTGATTTACCAAAAATTTTCAAATAACAGATAAAAACAATTTGCCATGGCACATATTATATATTAGTATGCAATATAACATAACTTCTTCTTCTTCTTTTCCCAGTTAGAGGTCACCACAGCGGATCACCTGTCCACTCATGATTGGCAGTGGAGTTTTACAGTGTCGAGTTGCCAGCTCGGCGCCCAACCTTCCACAGAAGGCACACACACGCACACACTCAAACCTAGGTCCAATTTAGAGTGTCCAATCCACCTAGAGCATGCCTTTGGGATGTGGGAGGAAACCGGAGCACCCGGAGGAAACCCACGTGACCACAGGGAGGACATGCAGACTCCACACAGAAGGCACCCCAGCCGAGGATCGAACCAGAGAACCTCTTGCTGTGAGGCGGCAATGCTAACCGCTGTACCACCGTGGCCGCCCATGCAATACAACATAACTAAACCCACTAAAACTCATACGATTAATTATTACATTGACTCATTTAAGAAAATTATTAATGCAAATATATATTTAAAAATCTGGTTTGATTTTTTAACACCATTTATAGTCAGAAAGAACTTTCCACATAAAATATATAGAGAAATTATTAATTCCTGGGAACAGAAAGGATTTGTTTGTTGGTTCCAATGTATCAACGAACTAAAAGTTTTAGATATGCAAGTAATAAAACCAACATACAAAATTCCTCAACAGGACTGGCTAACTTTACAGAGTATCCTGTCATATTTGCAATATTTAAGTAGAATAATTAACAATTCTTCATTTAAAGAAATACCTAATTTTATGAAATACATACATGAAATCATATATAATGACTTTGACATGGGAAACAGTATTTCAAAATTTTACAAAATATTGATAAACTATAAAACAACACCCAAAATGTCATATTGGAAATATATAACAAAAGGACACTCAATACAGTTAACTGAAGATATTAAAACTAATATCTTATTATCTATAAAATATACATCCTTTACATAATACTGGAAAGTTTTTAATTGGAATTGCTTATACAGAGCATTCTTAACCACAGACAGAATCAGTAAAATTATTTCCTCCATAAAAGGAATATGTTGGAGATGTGAGCAAGTACACAATGCAGATTGGAACCACATTTTCTTTGATTGTGTTAAAATTAAGCCATTTTTGGAATGGTATTAATAACTTTCTGCAAGCTTTATTTAATGAATAATTTTATTTAACTAAAGCACTTGTATTATTAAATGTGAATGAATGTCCTCGTTTGTCTAGGTCAAACCTGTATCTAGTATGGGCTATACTTGCAATTTCAAGGATGTGTATAACAAGAAGATGGAATACAAACACAATACCAACTTTGGAAGACTTCTACAGCCTACTGAAGACCAAAGCATTATTAGAAATTAAAATTAAAGAACTAAGAATTTATCCAAAGCCATTTATTGACAACCCTTGGGGAAAAGTCTTATTATTGATTGACACTATACAATAATTGATAAAAAGCAAGTAATCTCCGTGGTATCGCTGAGGTCTCAAAACAACCCACTAAACAAGTGTAGTGGGTCCATAAACAAAACAGTGTAAGAAACTTCTCTGTGTGGAAGATTTTCGGTCCATATATCTCTAGTTAATCACTGTATATTAATCAGATCAGACAATAGTAGTAGAAGTAGCGAACTTAAACTCATCTTAAGTCAAAACAAAACAAAACAATAATAGAAAATATATAATTGTACAGAATTACTAAGTATTTGAAATTAATCCAAGCAAGGCAGGCAGTCTGTTTCCAGTCAAAAATCCTTTATTTTTGTATTAAGTACACAGACAAGTGATCCAAGTAAATCAAAAATAGAGTGTAATTGATCTGACACTCTGATAATGGATTGGACATACTTATAAAGTAACTGTATACATTAAGATCTGTTATAGTGTCAGGCTAATGTAAATAGTGTACATAGTTATTTAAGATATTATGTATAAATACTATGGAATTCATTCAAATGTATTTGAAAAATTAAAAAAAAATGTTGAGAGAAAAAAATAAATAAATCTGATACTAAGCTGCCAGCATCTCTAACCCTATTTACAGAGTCAGTGAAGGATAGAAGAGCTGTGGACATGCTGTGGGCTGGACAGAAACCATGCTGTGTATGTAGGTTATTTTGCAATAAGTATTGCATATGTTGTTGGCGAAAACATTTTTCCAGTATTTTGTAGATTGGAGATAAAATGTCTATGGACTGGAAATTAGGAAGTACTGTAGAATTTCCACCTTTGTGAATAGGAATAATATAAGACATTTTTCAAGTGTTGTGAACTAAGGATTCTGGGATAGATCTGATGATTAGAATACTGATGGGGTGTGCAACAGTCTGCAGCTAATTTAAGGTACTGAAGTGGGAGGTTATCTGCAGAGGTAGAGCAGGGTTTACATTTTTACAATAGTCTTTTTATGAGACTTGTAGGGATGGGTTGAAAAGAGAAAGTGGACAAGTTATCAGAATAAGGTTTTGGGTGGTTGTGCTGGGGAACAGCAGGGGTAGACAAAGAGACATGATTAAATATACTTGTGTAAGTAGAGGAGGTGGAGCCTGGGTTGAGGACTTTTGAGATCATTGTGGCTACAGATTGCATAAAGTGATTGCTGAAGTCATTAGCTAATTTTGAGAAAGAGGGGCATCAGGGGAAGGACACTGTTTTTTTTTTGTTCTGATGGTTAAGTAGGGACAAGATGGAGGACAATAATGTTTTGGGGTTAGTTCTGTGCTCATCTTGGATGTGGTTGTAGTATAATTGTTTAACTTTGTTCATTTGTTTCTTTATTTGTTTGTGGAGCTGTCTGAAAACTAGTAGATTTTCTTCATTTTTTTATTTTGTTTTCAGTGACCCCATATATCCCTTCTTTCATTAGATATTTACACACTTTGGTTAACCAAGGAGCAGGATTATTTTAAATTCTTTTAGTGTATACTGAAGCAAAAGTATTAGGTATACCTAGAAAAGTGGTGTTGAAATACTGCACTGCTGCATCTAGAAGGTGATGTTTCAGAGGTAAAAAAAATATTTTCTTTAGCAGTTCATTGAATTTATCTTGAGAAAAGTTAGCTAGATTGCAAACACATTTCAGAGTGTGTTTTTTAGGTAGGTATGTGGTGGTTCTAAGGGCAAATGTGGGTAGGTGGTCATTTACGGTATTGGGAAGTTTGCCTGTAGTGGTAAAATTAGTAGGGTGGGATACAGTAATCCAGTCTAGAGTAGATTGTTGGATGTAGTCTTTATTGTACTGAGTAGGACAGTTGATGACTTGGGAAAAAACATAGAGGTTGACACTGTGTTGGTAATTGCAATGAGAGAGATTTTCAGTCTGTGTTAACATCCCCCCTAAAAGGATAGTCTCATGGTTAATTGTGATATTCAGGATAAAATGTCTTCAAGTGTGAGTATATTTTTTTCCTGGGGGAATATATAGTACTATGATACAGATACATTTGGTCCTATTAAGATTTAGGAAGGATATGAGTATTTCAGCATTAGTGGATGTTGGGATGTTATTAGTAAAAGTTGTTATATATATTAAAAGTGCCAAGGGAAAATGAGGGTTACACCTCCACCTTTCTTTGGTTCTGTCCAGTCTTGCTATGCCAAAGTTGGGAGGTATGAATTCTCAGTCTTTTATTTTAGAATTTAGCCAAGTTTCAGTTAAGGCTAGGATGTCTGGTTTGTACTGGTCTAGCCAGGTATGCAAGGTGGTTATTTTATTGAGTAGGCTTCTAAGGTTAAGGGTCATTATACTTAGGTTTCTAGGAGATGTTCTAGGGTGTAGGTTAATGCAAGGACTTGGAATTAGGTGGATGTCTCCCCACTGAAGCAATATAAAAATTAGGTGCATGGTGTATTATATTTTTTGAGGCAGCAGTTGTAAGTAGTATAAGGTATGGTTTGGTACATGAAGTGGTTGGGAGTTTAGGAGCTGAGTAGTAGATTAGGGTAGAGTGAAATAATTGTGGGGAGATATTACAGAAGCTGCTGGGTTGACACGGATATGTGGGGGTGGAGGTATTGGATTAGTAATAATTTGTTGGAGTTTAAGCTGATAGTAATGTAGCATGTGTGAGAATTACTAACATAATTATTTAATAGGATTTGTTCAAAAGGGTTTGGTGGTACTATAGGGGGTATGACTTAGAGGAAGAAATATTGGTCAGCAGGGTTGGAAGTAAGTATTTTAAGGGTTGTGGACTTAGAGGGAGGAGTTAGGTAGCTGAATGGAGAACAGGATTAACTAGTTGGATATCCTGACTGGTGTTCTAAAAGTTGGGTGGAGTTCTTTAAGTATAAGTGTAGAAGTAGTGGGGTTAAGTGTGGGTAGAATGGAGCGGGCTGATTCTGACCCACAATAGAAGTGTAAGTAATACCTTACAGGTACATATGTATTTCCCAAAATAGAAAAGAGAATTGTTATAAAGCTGTCCTAGATTGAACATTGTATTACATTTTATATATATATATATATATATATATATATATATATATATATATATATATATATAGATATTTTTGTATTTATATACCGGCAAGTGTCTGTTGTTGTAATCCCTAGGCTTAGTTAAACAGAAACCAACTCCCTCTCCAGATTAGATCCAACCTTTCCTATCCCTTTTTTAAAAAGGAGCTTAAATCCCACCTACTAAACTTGAAATTATGCCGTTGCCTTGACCACACGTAGTCTTAGCCTGACCTAGTGTATAAGCTGTTGCATCTCCTAACTTTCTTTTTCTGTTAGTAACTTCTGCTTAAACTAACCTCCTAAACCCTCAGCTCTACTACCATAGCTCCTCCTTTCTCTCCCCCTCCCTTTCTCTACACTATTTATCCCCCCACTTCCTATCAATGTCTCTATATTGTCCTTCTTTTGAACAATGATTATCTTTTTGACTTTACTCTTGTATGTAGCAAATTTTAGACCACTGCTATCAGTGCAATCCTTAATGTTCATAATTTTTTTCTTTTGTTTTTCTTTTTATAATTAATTTCATACTTGCACTGTTATTTTTAATAGTTTTGTCCTGTATGTTTATCTTTGCTTATGTTTGCTGGGGCTCTTTCACCTTGAGTCTCCACTGAAAATGGGTTGCTAACGATCAATGCAATGCAAATAGCTAATAACTTTTTCTTTTTACAGTTATTTTGTATTATGATTGTTATTT
The DNA here is from genome assembly GCF_019279795.1 of Protopterus annectens. NCBI lineage: Eukaryota > Metazoa > Chordata > Ceratodontiformes > Protopteridae > Protopterus > Protopterus annectens. Next base: position 1,680,496,592 of record NC_056731.1, on the reverse strand, counting down.
AATATTTGTATATTGTCACTTTATCTTTACTTATGTTTGCTGGGGCTTTTCCCCTCAGGTCTCCACTGAAAATGGGGTTGTTTGCAAACTCAGTTGGACTAACCCGGTTAACAAATGTGAAATAAAATAAATAAATAAAATAATAGTTTGTGTCAGTCATAAGGCAAAAATAGGTTTTGAGTCAAATGCGATATGGTGTGCTAAAGGAAAATGTTTTAAAGAGCCCACCCTACTATGGTGTGGAGGGGGTCCTCTGACTGCATGCATGCCTAAAGAGTAGACCAATACTTAATTCAGAGCTAACAAAAATGTTGCAAGTTTAAATGCTCCTTTTACAGTTAGTCCAACAGATAACATATAGTAAACCACACTTTATCATGCTGCATTTTTTTAGGCTATGCACTGTAGCTGTCTGTTAATATCAATGGAAACACTTTTCCTTGGGGTAAAGCTTGACCAGGTGGACATATAAAGCTGTGCAGCAAAGTTACCACAGTTGAAACAATTTGTTGTGTTTTATGTTACAATTGTCTCTGGGTGCAATTTTAAGGGCTGCTGATTTATCATAATATTATTCTGCAAGCTATATACTTTAGCTGTCTGTTAATATCAATGGAAACACTTTTCCTTGGGGTACAGCTTAGCCAGGTGGATATATAAATCCGTGCCACATAGTTATCACAGTTGAAACAATTATTTGTGTTTTATGTTATAATTTTCCTTGGGTGCTATTGTAAGGGCCATCAACTGTATTTCCTGACCTGTGATGCAGGCAGCTGGAGCGGGACGAGATGGAGGCTAATTAGGAAACTTAGTTAAAGAAATCAAAAACATAAAACATCTGGACATCATAAGGAGGTATGGGTATTAAATGAAAGTTTTCAAAAAAAGTGTGTTATTTGCTTGAATGAATTAACAAAACCAACATTTTAAGTGACAAAAGCAAAACCATTGTCTATATTCTTGACAGCTCCTTATACACAGTGCAGTATTCTCCTTCGTTACACTGAAGTGTTCGATTAAATGTACGTCTGTTTAATTTTGTATAAAAATATGTAAATCCAAGTGAATCATGACAATAGACAGATTTAGTGTTGCATTTCAATGCCAGAGTTTGGTTGTTCATTTATCAAAGTGCAACCATATTTTAAGGAGGTTTATAATTAATTATATGAAAAAGTATTATCATTAGGTGGTAATATATTCAGGTTAATAAGACTTCCTAGAACTGCAATCCTGAGACATATTTAAAACTGAAAAAATAATTGAAGAGCTTGTTCAAGTGAATGACTACAAACTTTTTTAATTATGACAAGCCTTTTCAATCTGTTCACTAGCAGAACTTCATCAGACAAAGTTAAGCAATGATTCATCATCATCAGTAGACACTCAACAAAGTTACTTCTTAGTAATTAATCAGTCATATTTAAAACTGGTGAATAAATGCTAATGTGTGATAAATAAGTGACAGTAAAAATGTTAAAAAGATGGTTTTGACAATAAAAATGTAAAGCAGTGGTGAACGTGAATAAAATTCAAGTAAAAAAATCTGTTAAGTACTGACAAAATATTATAGGCTCCATTTAAAACTTAAAAAAACACTAAGAAAAGCAGCTTGGCTAACTAAGCCTGGAAGGAATCTGCTTTCAGGATATTTTTAAACGTCAAGACCTCATTAATAACTGGAGATTTGAAGGCATTCAACATTACCATCCACTGACATTTCTGCTCAACAAGAAGCAGGTCAGCACACCTACATCATTCTTGACAAGCTAATTTGTTGTTTTCAGTAAGTACTGCTTGATTTGTTTATAACTTTGGATATCTGCCTAAATACTTCATCCTTAAATTTTAAGGGTCTATGTATTAGTTTCCCCTCAAGTGTTTGCATTGCCCTGTATAGACACAGGCACCTCAAGTGACATTTTTCCTGTAAAAGCATAATTGAAATTTCACCAGTACCTAGTTGCACACTGGATAACTAGTTTGCAGTGCCAAGCACTGTCCCCAGAGTTGCAAACTGGATATTCCTGACATTGCTTTATATTCTCACTCTGACTGTCTAATCAGTAAAAAAGGGTCTGTTGCCATGGGTATGAACTTTCCCACTATCTCCATTTCCAGCTTGGTGGAGATGGGCATCATGAGGCAATGTAGAAATTGCCTCATGTTTACTGACAACCAGTTAATTCTCAAATAATTTGATATGGTATGTGAGAGATGTATTTATACAATGTCATTGGATGCAAAGGTCTCACATAAAAGTACTCCAATGTCAATAAGGTTGCCAGTAGTACACACGCTGCACCCATCACACACAATTCAAAGTAGACATATAGATCCACATATGCTGAGGCACATAAATGTAACCTTCCTAAACCCCAAAGACCTCCTTGATGAAGTACACATAACAAGTACATTCAGCAGCCCCAAATATACTCTTTTGAAACAACACCTACATCAACACAGAGTCACATCTCATGGAGCTTCTACTTTTAAGGCCATAAGGCAAGCTAACTCACAACCCAACATTCTTGTCATTGGAGACTACATCGTGAGACAAACTGATGTCCATCTCTCCAGGCTGAGTAAGGAGAAAGTCACAGTCAGCTGCCTATCAAGGATTAGGATCCACCACACTACATACGCACTCAGGTCACTAGACTACAATTTCCAGTATGACTCAGTCATAGTCTATGTGAGTGTAAATGACCTGAGACATACCTTTGTAGTTTATATTAAGGAGACATCATGGAGCTCTCATAATACGTGTCCCAGGCTGGTATGAGCCTAGCATTGAGCAGCATGTTATCTTCTCCAAGAATGATACCACAATATGAACAAAAGTTGTCTGACTTTAATAACTGGATTAGATTCTCGTGTCATACTAAGGGGGTGCAATATTTGTCAGCATGGAAGGAGATGGTCAAAAAACCATGCTGCCTTGCCAGGGATGGTCTGCACCTCTCCCCTCTAGGCTTTTGAACATTAGCTAAAAGATTGGCTTCCCTCACAATGCCTTTTTCAGGCAATGGCAAACTGAAAGTACGTCCGACATAACAAATCAAAACCAAAAAAATCTAAAGGTATTACTGCTTAATGCTACGAGTCTAAACAAAAAAAAAACTCCACTCACTATAAGCTATCTTCAGCCTAGAGAATGGTGATGTCTGTGTGGTCACTGAGACATGGTTTAAAGCCACAGACAGCACACTGACAGTGCAAGGTTATAATGCCTTCCACACATTTAGACCAGCTACTACACAGACAGGGACTAAAGTTGGAGGTGTCTCTATTTACATAAAAAATAAATATACCTCAAGGCTGGTCAAACAGGTCAATGCACTTGAGCTGCTCCATGTTCACATCACCATACGCAAAATCCATTACCACTTACTTGCAAGCTGTAGGTCCTCCACTATGACCCAGGAAACACATACCATGTATTTAAACTTACTGCAAACACTCACCAGCCAACGAAATACCATAATCATTGGCAACTTTAATTACTCCACTATTAACTGGGAATCCTATATGACACTAAACCTACAGGCACAGAGATTCCTGGACTTTGTAAACACAAACTCTCTTGACCACATTGTCAATACACCAACCAGGGTTGCAACCATACTGGATCTGGTCCTCACTAATATGGGAAAGTGCTGCACACCCCCTACTGTAATGTCTTCCCTAATAAGGTCGAACCATAAAATGGTCTCCTTTGAGGTAAAAATAAAACCTGGACCCCCAGCTAAACCTGAAATATTCAGGAAATACTCTAAGGCTAACTTCTTATTATTAAGGGATAACCTGGCAAAATTCCAACCCCCCCATAAACTCTGAAAACATTGCTGCCTATGCAGAACTGTTCACAGAAACCCTATGGAAGCATGCTAATAGCTGCATAGAGGCAGCTGTACTCACCAGGAAGAAGTACAGAACTAACTTAAAAAACAAGCCATCCTGGTGGACTCACAACATCAATAGGCAGTATAAAAGAAGGAAGAAAAATCATGGCAAAAATAAGGAGGTGCAGCACCCAGCAGGATAAATGCACTTTCATCAAATTAAACAAACAACTCAGTGCACAAATAAAGTCTACCAAAGCCAATCTGAGGTAAATTTGGCTTCCAAGGACAAGGACAACCACAAGGCATTCAGTAGCTATGTCTGCGACTTTAAAGGCAACACACATTTGTGTGCAGAGCTCATTGTAAATGTCGCCATCTATGTGAGGCACAAGATATAGCAAACCTACTGGCTGATAAATACAGCTCCAGCTTTACCCTTCTCTGCCCCTCAACCTTCCCTCAGGAAATCATATAACTCACCTTGCTATCACTAGGGGGCAAGTCCTTAATGCTTTCTTTAAGGCCAAGAATACTGCATCAATGGGCCCAGACAATATCCCTGGATGCCTTCTAAATTGCATGAAACATGACCCTCTGGAATTGATATTTAACTATAGCCTCCAAACAGGCTTCATGCCTCATGAATGAAGAACAGCAACAGTCATCTCTCTGCACAAAGAAGGGCCATCTACAGACCCTGGAAGCTACAGACCCATAAGTTCCCCTGGTCTTATATGTAATGACATGGAAAGAAGTGTCATGAAAATGATAAATAGTGATATAGTAAACCTCCAGACACTGCACCCAGCCCAGTTTGGTTTTGTCAAGGGCAGGTCATGCTTACTCAACCTGGTGGAGTTCTTTGAGAAGGTCACCAAAGCAGTGGATGAGAGCAAAATGGCTCACACTGCCTACACTGACCTGGCCAAGGCATTTGACACAATACCCTAATCAGACATTGTTGACAAATGCAAAAGGTTGGGTACAAACCTTTATGACACCTGGTGGGTAGCTAACTGGCTCACAATAAGGACCCAAGAAGTTAGAACTGGGGAGTCCACCTCTACAAAGAGGTGAGTCACAAGTGGAGTCCCTGAGATATTGGTTCTTGGACTGCTCCTTTTTGGCATTTACTTCAGTGAAGTCAAGGCCAATGTCAGTGGTCTCTGCTGACTAAATTTGCAGATGATTGCAACTTAGGAGCTGTCATTGAATCCCACACTAACAGAAATGTTCTCCATGAAGGTCTGGCTCAGACAAACAACTGGTGTCAGAGCCATGGACTAAAACTAAATGCCAAGAAATGCATAATAGTATCATTCAGGAAGTCATCCACCCTGTTAACTCTCATACTGACAACACACCCCTTAGAGTTGACTCAGTAGTCAGGAACATAGGTACACAAATAGACATTGATCTAGCCTTTAACTACCATGTGTCTATAGTAGTGATGAAATCATTCTATGTTGTGCTACTTATAAACAAAGGTATGGCGTCTAGGTCCAAGGAAGTCATTATTCCACTGTATTTGGCATTCATTAGACCTATCATTGAGTACAATGCCCCTTTGGTATGTACCTAACCAGGCATATCCAACAACTGGAATGATTATGGAGTTTCCTCACTAAAAGAATGCAAGGCATAAGTTAAATGTCCTGTGCAGACTACTTCAAGGCACTATCCCTCTATTCTGTTGCCTACTGGCTTTTGAGGGGAGATCTATGGCAAGCATACAAGGCATTGTCAAACCCCACTCTGATGGACATTCTGCATATCCACAAGACAAACAGCACCAGGATTACCTGTTCTAAAGATTTAAACATTACTTGTGATACAAATAGGACCTGCTGGAGAGACAGGTATGTATCCCAGAGACTACCCTGTCTTTGAAACAAGCTCCCCATTCATGTGAAGCAGAGTTCATTGCTAACTAACTTGGACAACTGAATGGGGAACAGGAAATTCATCCCTGGTTTGGCACCTATGCCCTGTATTGGACACATGCAACCTGTAAATGGTTCATCTCCCGTGTCCCTGCTTGCAAATGCTTCATATCCCAACCCCCTGCTAATAATTGTCAAGGGTAGCAGAACTTGTCAGAGATTTTGGATGCATGGCTAGGCTTAAAAAGGCACTTGTGATGATTAGCCTAGTAAAAACCTATGAACCTCTATTTTTATGGTATGACTTAATCAGTAACTCAGAGCACACGCTTCTTAGTACTGTGCAATGAGACTGAGTGCCCAATTAAGGAGCCATTGTATTTTTATTCTTAGAATGGCATATGGCTGTTCATATTTTCTTTTTCAGAGCATTCTCTTAGTTTTACCTACCTATATGGTACAGCAAGCAAGTTACTTTGTAACATGTCATACATTTTATGCTGATCATTTAAAATCCACATTTGTACCAAATTCATGTGCAAACCAGTAGTATAGTACTGTGGACTGTTATTTATTTATTTTATTTTATATTTGTTTACTGGGATAGACCAACTGGGTGGTTAACCCATTTTCAGTGGTGGCCGGGGGAAAAACCCTAAGTTACATTCAATCCATAACATCTTTAAAATACAGACATATGAAATCATAACTATGGTAAAAGATAGCAAATAAAGGAAAAATGCAATCATAGATTAAAAATACTAACATAAGTTAAAGATATAAAGAAAATAAAAAGATTCACACTTAGTTCATAGTATAAGAGCAAAACAAATGAACAACAGATTTGTCCAAGACTTCATAAGGTATCAGTCAATATTTTATATAAAAAATATGCTAGGTCCTATGGCTGAAGAGTAGTCAAGGAAATGTTAAAATATAGCATTATACTGTGTAGAAATTATTGAAAGTAAAAAATCTTATTAGAATGTATAGTAATAAAACTGTGTTAGTGTAATATAGTGAAGTGAAATATACTTATAACATGATTTTTGCAAAATCTGCAAAAGTAGGTTCCACGTTTCCTGGGTGAAATACGAGTCTTCTTTCACATAAGCTCTCATTCCAAAATTATTTCAGTATTAACATTCTTTTTATTACAGCGAAAGGTAGGCTGATCTCACTACCTGTTTCACCTCTTTGTTTGCAATCAGTGTTTTGCAGTTTGTAATGAATATCTTTGCAGTGCCCACTAAATCCAGGCTGAGTGTGACAAATGTAGCAGTGCACCTATCATCAGTTCATTGGTAACAGCTGGAGTAGCAGTATTAAGTTGCTTTCCTATATAGGAAATGGTATCTGCTGAGCCATTAAAGCAGTTTCACATTCTGAGCCTTTGGGCATCTGTTTTCTTTGATTTTTGTACTGAAAATCTGCACCTGTCCTACGAAATCTTCATTTCTTGTTGTAAGTTAATAATTTGCTCTTTTACACTCACTCCCTATGCTCTCTTGCCTCTCTCTCACTATATATATATATATATATATATATATATATATATATATATATATATGTATATATGGATATAGTGGCAATCATTCAATCAGTGAAACATTGATATCACTAACATTGGCATTTTAATGTCAGCAAATGTCGACATGCTTCGAGGCATTCTCTGAGGGTATTCGTCGACATGCTTCAAGGCATTCTCTGAGGGTATTCTTTGAACCATTCAAGTTTTCAAACAGTGTATTTTTAGGGGGGTAAGCCCCCCTGCTACCCCATCACCTGCTAATTACTCCTTCCAACTGCAGCACTGCACAATCCCTGAAGAAAGGGCATATTCCCCAATTGTGGGGATTGCATAAACTTGCATAACTGCCGATCATCTCTTTTGTAAACCAAAGTGTGTAGACAAACCAGTGGTCAATTTCAACTTTAACAGACTACTTGCATGCAAGATAGATAGATAGATAGATAGATAGATAGATAGATAGATGGATATAGATTCATAATACTTGTTCATACAGATATATTTACATCTATATATACATATATATATATATATATATATATATATATATATATATATATATATATATGGGTCAACTACCATTAACTGAAATTAAACTTACCCGAAATACAAAAACCCGAGATGACTCCACTGAAACCTTAATAAACCAAAGCAACACACCACCAATAATTTTAACACGGGAACTATCCACTTTTTGGAAATACAGCTAATTATGTGGAATCTGAAATTGAAGAAGGAATCATTTTTGTTACCTCCTTCAATTTATGTTCAATAAATATCAATAATGTGCCCAGTTTACAGCCATTGGCTGCAATGGTAATTGTAAGGGGACTTTTCTATTTAAAATAGTCCTTATTCTTGACTCATCTATAGAAAACTAGTTTGCTGAATTAGAATCTAAAAAAAAAATCACCAAAGACCAACGCTTGAAAGGAATATTCAGTAAGTCTAGCAACTTAATGGACCTTATTAATTGTTACAGTGTCATGAGAATTACTATTGATTAGCATTTAATACATTTTATTAATATAATACATGCTGTTTATCTCTACCAAAAATCTCACAACACTTAACCGTATAATTATTGGGGTCTATATCACCTTGTCAAATGATGAAAAGAGCGAATGCTCTTTCATTGATCCGACAAAGTTGAAACCCTTAAAGAGCGAAGAAATGGACCATCGATTTTTCCCCAGGGAAAAAAAAATCAGAGGGCCGTCTTCAGGACTTTGGCATTTCCTCCACTATGGTATGATCTCGGAGTTAGTATATTTAAGCCCCCCACTTCATTTTGTGTTTAAACTTTTTTTTTTTTTTTTTTTTTGCAGAGCAGTGATTTTTTTTTTCACTGGGAAAAAAATCGTTGTTCTGTGTCTTCACTGTTTAGGGGTTTCTACCTTATCAGCTCAATGAATGAGCATCCACTCATTTCATCGCTCTATAAGGTAATACAGACCCTAGTTATTCATTTTTTAACTGCTTATAAAACAGTGCAGGCTTACAACTAATAAAGGCAGATAAAGGCCGATGTTTTAGAATGATCACGTGTCCCTTACCAAAATAAACTAAAAGAAATACTGATCAATATTGCCTTTACTCAACCAGTAACAGTAAGTGGAGTCCACTAGGCTTACAGAATTACTGGTTTTGTTTTGTACATAAGCACAGATGCTTAAATCCAACCTGTACCTTCTGTGGAATATTTATCTGCAGACTGGAACAATTCATAGATCGTTGCCATTTTTAGAAACATAATGTCGCTTTGATGGTATCTTGAGTGGAACACAGGTGTGCCTACTACATTATCACCTAGTATGATGCCTGTTCTTGGTTCATAAGATCTTAAGTATATACTAGACTAACAACCACCAGGGTCTTTATAAGCCTTGCTGTGCATCTAACTCAATTGTGCCCCACTGTAACATGATCTCTATTAGGAGGGGGTATGTTAGGAAATTCCAAGAGATTATATGGGAGGTTATGTTAGTTTGGGCATTACTGTCTGCCTCTGTCTATCACACACATGGGGGCCAAACCTGGGATGAATTTCTGATTTCCCATCCATTGGTCGAAATTACACTTATATATGGTTAGGAATGGTCTCTGTTTTACATGGATGGGGAGCCTGTTCCAGAGTATCAGGTCCTATGAGATAAATATCTATCTCTCCAATGTCTTATTTATGTCACAAACAAAATTTAAATCTTTGACTCCAGTGGTTCTGATGTTGTTTGCTTTGTGGATATGCAAAATGTCCAACAGAGTTGGATCCAAGGATGCTTTGAATGTCAGGCATAGATCACCTCTCAGTAACCTGTAGGAGTGAAATCCATACTGGACAATGTGTTTTACCCTGGCTTCTCCTGGTAAGGAACCTTTGTAGGCATTCCAGCTTTTTCATGCATCTCATCAGGTACTTATCAAAGGGGAATTATACTCAATGACAGTGTAGCACTCGGAGAAATGAAGTGATACTGACCGGCATGTCTTACCAAGTCGCAACTGTAGCTACTTGGTAAGGCATGATGGTCAGCATCAGCTGGCTTACTTTCTTGTGCTGAAAGCAGTTGGCAATAATAACTGCGATTCATGAAAGAATCACAGTCATTAGGCATGCAGGCAGTGCTGACTTCATATGGATAAAGAGGGGGCTCTGGTGTTGTGTTTTCTCCCATTGCCAGATGCCTGCCAGCATCAATGTGGGAGGGCAGTCCAAGGTAATGTGTGTGGTAACAAGTCTGACTACACTGAATGAGACTCATTTTTGGGTAAGGAGTCTCATTCCATGCAACAGATGTGTTTGTCTTTGAGCATGAATTTATCTATTTATTTATTTAGTTTTTTATTTGCTGCTTTGTTTATTTTTTTGTTTGTTGTTTTTGTTTTCTTTAGCTCTGTATTTCTTTTTTGGCACAATTATGCAACCTGTTACTGTATGGTGTGTGACATATTGGTAAGGTGGAAGGGTGACTATGTTTGTCCACACAGCAACATCGTGCAGTCAAACATTGCTGTCCACTAGATTATATAACTGAAACCATCATGGACTCCTCTGGTGCTGACCGGGAGCTGGCCTCTTTATCAGACGTATACATGCTTTGTACACAGCAGCGTAAGATTGTGTAAGGGTATTCATTAGATTATGCTTCATTGCATTACTAGTTTTATCCGGAAAGCCTTTGTATGTCATTTTATGGTACATGCACTCGTACATGTTATGAATCTGTCCATGTATGTGCACACTTTTTAGAATAAAAAAGAGGCTTTTGATTCAGTGCATCATTCATACTCTAGAAACTCTTAGGAAAAGCAGCTCATCAATTTGATAACAGACTTAATGAATTAAATGGTAGCAGCCTCATGTGAATGCACTAATCAGTTGTTTAAGACATCCACATATACTGATATTTACATAACGTCTAGTCATAGTTTTCATGAATGCTATGAAGGCATTTCAAAAGGACGGATCTGTTGTAGTATACATGTCACTTCTCTGCTGTGAGTTGTAGCAGATATTCTATTGAGTCAGTATCTGAGTTAGCATTCAATCATTTATTGATATATAGCCTTGTTTGATCAGTACGGCCATATTCTTCCCAGAAACAAGACAAAAGCTATGTTTTGCCTATTTCACACTACAGAACTCTGACATAAACAATTACTCTATGCTAAGTATCAATGTTTCTGATGGAATACATATTCACTCATTTTCAATGGGTTCTTATAGCATTGTCCATCTATAGTATCAAAATTTACATAAAATGCTCGTCAATCTGTGGTTTCTAAGAACTCATCTCACATCACAATTAGACAAAGACTGGCATTAGCAGTTTTTAATGCTTAGACTACATTTCACATTAATCATGTTCCTAGACTTCTTTGACTAATCCTAGACAAAATCTCAAGTTGTGTATATATACCGTCAGTACCATATGTGACAGCAAATCACAATACACATCATACTAGTGTTAAGACTTAATAAGTCTAGTATGGCCTTGGTTTCAAAGCTGAAACAATGCCACCTAGCTGCTTCTGGTACACACAGCCCTTATAAAGAGCCAATATGCTACAGTAATAAAGTTATTTAAATGTTATACATCTGATAAGTCTTTAGGTCACTTAACAATTTCCAAGTAGATGAACCTAATGCACATAATGGAAATAGTGCTCATGCTAAATCAGCATGTCTCCAAATTGTGAAAAAACATTGTCATCAGCCTATGTGAATAACAAAATAAAAAAAAACTAATTAAATGAGGTCTTATCAGGATTTTATTAACAGATAGGGATGTTTCTGTAGCATTAATTAAGTGTGCATGCTATTAATAATAATTTAATAATCATTCTCTAAGCCTTAAGTTATAGTAAAATTTCTTTATGAGGGTCTTTCTTACTACAATAACATGACTGACTCTGTACTAATTTACTGATTCTGCTAGCACTTATTTTTATCTGCGTATCTCTTCCTTTTGTGCTGTTTAACTTGCCATCACTATGCATTTTTCTACCAACACATTTAAATAAATTGTCAATACATTGTTCATACTAGGCAATAATGTAAAGTTTTGCAACAACTGATTAAATCTACAAAACAGCATAATAAATTTCACAATCTTCCTAATGCAAAGAATAACCTTTTACAGGGTGTTACTCATCACTAGTATAATACAATAATTGCTGCTTTTAATTTGTAATATAACCTTGTAATATATTTAACTAGGCTGTTTTTCTTTCATTTCTATAATTCTTGTCTTTGAGCATTTCTCTATGGACATCCTTATAAACATACTCTTGCACCATGACACTAGCCCAGTGACAAACAAAACTAAACAAAATAATAAATACTCTAGCTTAAGTCCACATACCTTCATGAATTCATTTACAGAACTATATTTTGTATTTCCTGTTAGAAAGAAAGGGGACAAGGGATAACACTTTAATCAATTATCAGCTAAATGGCCATCAAAGTCGAAAGAGTAAGATTACAATAATTCTGCCTTATCTGATACTTAACAGTAAACTAGTAGAGTTATGTAAGAGATGGACAGAATTGCCATATACAGTTAATGCTATGGTATATAAATTGTGGGCACTGCTCAAAATTCTGTTCATTTTATCTTTAAATAACCCCCTGTAAATTATGCAAAAGTAAGAGGACTACATTTCAGAATACTAACATAGTTATTGCCCAAATGGTTACTGCTTTCTAGCAATGTGCTGATGATGCATCAGTCTTCTGGCAACAATGTAATCTCCCTGAATATTCCAAGATGTGCGACCAAAAGCAGTATATTACTAAATCAGTGATACTTCAGTTCACACAGATGTTTAATTTGTGTAATATACAAGTTCTTTAGTCCAGACCCTGGAGAACATCCACATCTCTTGAGTCATAAAAGCTAAAATAAAATAACAGCTTCTTTGATGATTATTGTCAGAGTTCCTAACAAAATTTCTAATCTTTCAACCCTCGCTCTTTCTTTAAGTGACCATTGCTCTATAATGTTTATTGCTTTTTCTTCTTCTTCTTCTTCTAACCATTTGGTTAATTTAGTTAACTTCAGGACAAAATTAGTATAACTGATCTGAGCTTTCTAGTGAAGATTAAAACTATGCTCCCAATATGTGAATATCTGCTCTGCTCTCTGTACAAAACAAAATGTTTTCCTTTGTTTCTATATTCCTTAAAGCTAAACCGAATATATAGCTTACTAAGAAAGTAAAATTCTTGCTGAACCTCAGGGATTAAATTTGGTAAAATTGGTAGCAAGCTAGTAACATTCAAAACAAATAAAAATGTATCACCCTTCATAGTGTAGCATAGAAAGTGACCTTTCACAATACTTTTCTTTTGTTTCCAAGGGTACACACTAGTGTAGGGAAGATAAGAGTTACTAAATGTACTTTTTCTATGTATCCTAGATTTTAACCATCCTTCACACTTATCGACTCTCACATATAAGTAATCAATCCCAGTCCTACCATATTTATATGTAAATCTTAAGAAATTTGTAGTAGTGTTAAAATACTCAATGAAATGGGTTAAAGTATCCTCAGGCCCATCCCATATGACAAAAATATCATCCAAAAAATGCCAATATAGTTTAATGTATTTCCAATAATCAGAATTAAATACACACATAATTTCCCATTTCAAAAGGACTAGGTTGGCCCTAATATTTATTCTCTAAAACCAACTGGATCAGTTCTAACAAACTTCCTATTAACTCAACAAAAAATTAACTAATGCCTATTACCTCATATCAAAAGCTTAAATATACTTTTCTAGTTTGGTCAATAGTAACCATCTGAACAACTTGTTGTAAATGACTTCCTCTTTCAAATTCATGGCCTTTGATTTTATCAAAGGTTAATCTTTCAGTTACACATTCAAAATACTAAACCAAAATTCAACAGCTTGGAGATACCCCACTTTTTACCTCCTAATGAGAGAGAAGCTATAGGTAATTTTTTGTTCAACTTGAATATGCCCTGCCTCTTAAAAAAAAATAAAACCCTTCAAGTTATATCTAAAATATGTATCATTGTATTACCCTTCCTCCTAGAGCTGAACATCATGTCTCTGTTCAAAGAAAAGGCAACTGCTCAACAAAGGTCAAAACTCCTTCTTGGTACCTTGCTTTCTAAATGTTTTAATCTAAAGGCCAAACTCCTTCTTGGTACCTTGTTTTCTAAATGTTTAAATTTTAATGCCTTCACTTATTTTGTAAGTGAATTTACCAGTAGAGAAAGGATATATACCCTTTTAGATTTCAATTGTATCAGTTTCATTCACTCCATCTCATCAGAAAATATCTTATGATCATAGTTTATCAGTTTTAGGTCTAAGCATCTGGCAGTCTATTCCACCTATCATTAAATACTCTAACACTGTCAAGGGCTTCAGGCAATTATATAAGGCCTATCAAGTTCAACTTGCTGAATGCCATTGCTTTGCAGGAATTACCACTCTTCTTTCATCGCAATTGGCATACTTTTAATGTTCTTCAAATTCATTGACAGTTAAACAGATGTTACATTCATTCTTATTTTGTCTCCATTCAATTTTCTTCATTTTAACTTATTCATATTTATACTTACCATTTCTTTCTAGCATTTTCCTTTTTTGTCTGTCTTTTATAATTGCAATAATCTCATTACCAGATTTGTTGATTTTTTTCACTTTTGCGAGTTATTTTCTTTTTTACTTCTTCTTTCTTTTTCTCTCCATTTGTTCCTTCTATATTTGGCTCTACATTTTTAACTTTAAGCATAATTTATATAACTGTGTCAATATTTTTCTAGTTATCTGCTGCATTTTTTCTGAATTTGAATTTCTAGAATTATTTTATTAATGCCATATAACATTGCAATATTTTTAGAGCATATAATCCCTGGTTTATCCTGCAATTGATCATTTTGTACTAGAGTTCTATTCCATTTTTCAAAATAAAATAAATACATAACTAAATACATTAATAAACTACATTCCTCCCTGTTATTCCAATGTGTTTATTAATGAGTAGCCCTTACCCAATATAGAAATAACATATAAGCATAGGGACAACATTGTATAAACCTATGAAAAGCCCATGCAGCCATAGGTGAAGTATTTTGTCAAGTTTTACTTATGCAGCTGTTAAACATAATTTAAAATCTTCCTTGACCTGGCATATTTAGCAATTTTAGTTCATAGTATTTAGTATATTATCTCTTCCGAGCATTGGTTTTCAGGTATGCTTTTTCACTTTGTCAGAGCAGTAGGCATTAGGATATTAGCATAAACATAAGGGCTGTCTACCTAACATAATTTCATACATATGGGTGTTGCTTATACAAATTAGGCAATTCTTCCTTGCCTCTATTGCAAAAATGTACTGAATGGGTAATCTTTATTGGTGGGAAAGACCAACTCTCTACTTCTCAAGATTCTAAAATTGCTGATTTAAAGAAAATCACAAGCTCTTTTTGTGAAGTCTGTTTTCCTGCTCTTCTCTTTATACAGTCTCCTACTTAATCATACTTTCCCACTTCTACATCTCCTTGGGAGCTTAAAATGACTGTAAAATTGCCCAAATTATTCAGTGTCAAAGAATTACATATCATATCCAAAATATTTTAATAATGTCCTGTTAGTAAACAAGCCTCTCACAGTCTTATAAAGCATATAGAGATTTAGGCAAAACTACACATACTCAAATATTGGTAAGTTTTTCTATACCCTTCTTTATTTAGACATGTGTCAACATCCACAAAGCTAAAGCAAATATAGTTCACAGTTATGTATGGCATCTTATATTCCTACAGATTCAGGATTAGTTCTGCAATGTAACAATTCAGTCACTACCCAATCCCACATAACATACCAAAGGAAAAAAAAATCATCCACAATTATTATGACACACTACTTTAATCACAAGCAAACTGTTAGGGCCCTTGAAATACCCTATCATGTTTACAATAACCTTATGAAGTGAGTTCTTGGAAATCTATAACTAATTATCAAAAAAGTACCCACAAGTAGACATAAAATTCAATGAAATGAGTCAAACTGTCTATGATCCATAGTCTTCAACAGACATGAAATGTTGCAATCAGTTAATAGTACAAACATAATCACAAAACCTGAAACTCCTCTGCAGTGCCTTATAAGGATACCAGAATTTTCAAAGTAAAAAATATCTCATTTGTAAAAATGTGTTAAAAGTAAACATTAAGAAGAAACGGTACTGCCCAAACAGAGGCTGCAGTTCATCTACAGATACTCTACAAAATGCTTTGTATTGAAACATGTCATGCCCTCCAATCACACAACTCTGTTTAAGATGCAGAACTGGTGATTATAAAGAAACAAAGCAATGCATAACCAAGCAAATAATTTATCTACGCGAGTAAGCTGAGGATTATAGCAGATGTAAATAAATTCTTACAGCAAAAATTTCTGACTCTTTTTGAAGTAGATAATAATTAAGTTAACACATAAAAGATAAGTCTATCCATTAACACTGCCTTTGACTATTCACATCAAGGAAAATTAGTCAACACTAAAAAATGTAGGAATGGTCTAGATATCATTAAATCTACTCACCATTGGCTGAATCAACTCTAAAAATATAGTTTAGTATAAAAGGTAAAGCAAAGAAGTAGCATCACAAAGGGCAAATTTACTTTTGGCCAACATTTTCAGTAAATGAATGGCATGACAAGTAAAATACTATTCTAACTTGTTCTGAAATGAATTTCAAACTAAAACAAACATGCCACAGACTAGATCCATCACCTAAGTATCCTGTTCAGCTTATAAAACAAGTATCAACTCTATGGAGTAATTTCAAGATTTTCTTCAGACCATATAAGGATAAAGCTGGAATCAGGTAATAAATGAATAAATTACAAATAATATGCTAAACCTTTACAATATAATGCCTTATGTTTGGGAATGCTAGCAAAAACCACACTCTTGTTAGAATATGAAATGCACAAACAGTTGGGTTATATGCATGGATGTAGCCATACATATTTGGAATAATTGTTTGGTGCAATGATATTTACAAGCATTTAAAAAAAAATTCTCCATTATATATATCATAGGTTCATAGGTAGGTACTAGGCTATCTGCCTGAAGGCATTTATAAGCCTAGCCAGAATGTGTTGGCTTTCGCCGCCCCCTTAGATTAGTTCCCTGTGCCTCTGTCCAGCAAAGCCACTGAAGTGATCCCCAAGGTAAACTTTCTGTTTCCCATCTACTCGTCAAGATTTCTTTTGAAGAGTGTTAGTGAGGAGCTCTGCCTAATGTAGATCATGCTTTCATTTTATCAGATAATAGATTTTGTTGAATGGCTTACTTTTCGTTTACCATAAGCTTGTCATTTCTGGGATTTTTTTTTTTTCAGTACTGGAAAGATTGAAAAGATATGCCATTTAAAAACATACAACTTATCTGAGGTATCATATGGCTACACTTGAACAGAATAGAAACTCCATTTTTGGAGGTCTTGCCATATCACAAAAAAACATATCTATACCCTCTACCTACACTTTTGTCCCCAAACTTAATTCCCCATCAAATTCAAATTACTGACCAAACTCCCTAATGACAGGCGACATCAAATTGTATGGTACAATACTTGGTAACAAACTTATATTTCTTGTGTCTAATGTGGTAGAACAGGACTACATTAGCCTTGTGATGGGCAGATGTAATGCAAACTTTATGCAAACCCAAATCTGTTATTCAGAAATTTGCTGTAGTTATAATTTTCTTTGGCTACCAATTGTGACTGACTCTACTAGGATTACCGGCTCCTTAACTTTTGCTGTGTGTGTGTGTGTGTGTGTGTGTGTGTGTGTGTGTGTGTGTGTGTGTGTGTGTGTGTGTGTGTGTGTGTGTGTGTGTATAATCCATGTTTATTATTTATTTATTTACTCTTTATTGACAGGCTTAGTCCCACTACACCAATGGCCTCTTTTCACGGGAGAACTTATATTCATACTGACATGGGGAATTTTGGCTAGGACACTTCCCATACTCTTTTTGATAAGTGCTCCTTTGCGTCCACCTGAGCTTCCACAAACTCAGTTAGACAGGGCCTAAGTTTAAAGTCACATTTGAAGGAAATTTGCTAGGGAGTCAGGTCTCAAAGCTACTTTCTTAGAGATTATGCCAGTGAACAAGATAGCAAATATATTTAAGTTGAATAGCATTATGGATTCCTTTGTTTAGTGCAAAGAACATACAAAACATTTAGAAGTTCCCCCAGTTGCAAGTAAAGTAGCTGATTTGAACCTTAAGAGGCTATGGGAGGAAGTTTTCACTAAGCCTCTCTCAGCTAATTATTCATTTATGTAGTTGAAATTTTTTAATTTATTTTAACTAAGTTATCCCTAGTGGGCAAACCTTTTTTTTTCAAAGGGACACGAGACTCTGGAATAATTTCTATGCATACATACAAATATAATAGTTAATATACTGGGGATAAAAATACTAATTTTGTATTCTTACAAGCCTTTTCATTGATGAAAACAAGGTACTGTATACCTGAGTGCTTCTTTGGAAGTACCACCAACAAGGAAGTGCCATTTACAAGTGAGAAATCAATAAGCTCTCCTATGCGTCTAACTCTTTCAGGTGCATACTATCACTAGAATAAATAAAACCGTCTTCAAATCATACATTGCTGAAGAAGTAAAATCTTTTCAAAAATAGAAATATAGAAATCATCAAGAAGAGAATTAGCAGAAGCTAATGTGGCTGGGCTATGAACTTGGACATTGAAAAAATCAAACATCAGTAAAAAGAGGTCCTACTCTCTTCAGACTCACAAAATATATTGCCTTGGCATTGTATATACTTAAAAATATTATACAAGCATTACTGGACCCAAGAGAATTATAGCTAGGTCATATGGCAGCCTGGGCAGTTGCCCAGACTGATACATACGATAAAAAAAAGCTTCTTAGCATTCCCTCTTTCTACTTACCTGGTTACTTTAGCATGCCTCTGACATCTGCTGCTCTCTGATTGTCTCCATAGAATCTTTCTTTACCTGCTGTTCTATCCTCCCTCTCCTCCTCCCTCCCTGCATCTCCACATTTCTCTGGAACTCCCTCCCTTTCTCTGCACTACAGGAACATCTATTACCCTGTTCTGCTTTTTATTCCCCCCTCCCCCTGTTACCTACACTGACTGTAGTCTTACAACTGGGAAATCTGCCCCTCCCACAACACCACATGCCTCCTGGCCCCTCCTTTTTATCTACCTATCTGCTCCCACTCCACTGTCCTCCTGCTCCTACCTCATATCCTGCCCCAAGGGCATATAGTGCGAAAGCCACTCGTGGCGCCATCTTTAATATCTCTGTATTTCCCCTGGCTGCTGCATGTCCTTGACCACAAAGGCTTCATTGTAATCTTTGTACCACCTCCTTCTGCCTGCTCTAAGGGTCCTGTGTGGTCTTTAAGGACCCCTGAGTTTTTCTTTGCCTTCTAACTGTTGGGTCAAAGATACCTGCTACCCCAGAACATTTCTTCCAGTACCCAAAGGAATTTGAAACTTTGTACCACCTCCTTCTGCCTGCTCTAAGGGTCCTGTGTGGTCTTTAAGGACCCCTGAGTTTTTCTTTGCCTTCTAACTGTTGGGCAAAGATACCTGCTACCCCAGAACATTTCTTCCAGTACCCAAAGGAATTTGAAACTTTGTACCACCTCCTTCTGCCTGCTCTAAGGGTCCTGTGTGGTCTTTAAGGACCCCTGAGTTTTTCTTTGCCTTCCAACTGTTGGGTCAAAGATACCTGCTACCCCAGAACATTTCTTCCAGTACCCAAAGGAATTTGAAACTTTGTACCACCTCCTTCTGCCTGCTCTAAGGGTCCTGTGTGGTCTTTAAGGACCCTGAGTTTTTCTTTGCCTTCCAACTGTTGGGTCAAAGATACCTGCTACCCCAGAACATTTCTTCCAGTACCCAAAGGAATTTGAAACTTTGTACCACCTCCTTCTGCCTGCTCTAAGGGTCCTGTGTGGTCTTTAAGGACCCCTGAGTTTTTCTTTGCCTTCCAACTGTTGGGTCAAAGATACCTGCTACCCCAGAACATTTCTTCCAGTACCCAAAGGAATTTGAAACTTTGTACCACCTCCTTCTGCCTGCTCTAAGGGTCCTGTGTGGTCTTTAAGGACCCCTGAGTTTTCTTTGCCTTCCAACTGTTGGGTCAAAGATACCTGCTACCCCAGAACATTTCTTCCAGTACCCAAAGGAATTTGAAACTTTGTACCACCTCCTTCTGCCTGCTCTAAGGGTCCTGTGTGGTCTTTAAGGACCCCTGAGTTTTTCTTTGCCTTCCAACTGTTGGGTCAAAGATACCTGCTACCCCAGAACATTTCTTCCAGTACCCAAAGGAATTTGAAACTTTGTACCACCTCCTTCTGCCTGCTCTAAGGGTCCTGTGTGGTCTTTAAGGACCCCTGAGTTTTTCTTTGCCTTCCAACTGTTGGGTCAAAGATACCTGCTACCCCAGAACATTTCTTCCAGTACCCAAAGGAATTTGAAACTTTGTACCACCTCCTTCTGCCTGCTCTAAGGGTCCTGTGTGGTCTTTAAGGACCCCTGAGTTTTTCTTTGCCTTCCAACTGTTGGGTCAAAGATACCTGCTACCCCAGAACATTTCTTCCAGTACCCAAAGGAATTTGAAAGTATGTTCCACCTTTGTTCTGACCATTAAGCTTAATTGTTGTCTTGTACTTAGCAAGTATAGAACACTTTTGAGTTACTGGGTTAGGAAGCCAGCAGCCATACTTTTTTTTCCCCGGAATCTACTTCTAACTCTCCCCTTGAACTGCTTTATCTCAACCTCCTTTACCAGTCAATGTTAATTTGGATATCTTTCTGTATCCTACTCCCTGTCCACTAGGGGGCACCCTATTTCAGCCTCAGGCTCCAACTCTTACACCCCTTCCCTCACATCCGTCTCAGACTTCACCCCATTTCATCCCTTGGCTAACCCTCCTGCTGTGTTACAATCCCTTTATTCTCCTCTCCTGACTATAGAGCTTCTTTTCTTATCCTTTATCACTCCACTTTCCTAGCCTTACTACAGCATTCCCTCTTTCTACTTACCTGGTTACTTTAGCATGCCTCTGACATCTGCTGCTCTCTGATTGTCTCCATAGAATCTTTCTTTACCTGCTGAGCCCCGCTCCGCTCCCCTACCCTACCCCCAAATCCCACCCACCCCCAGTGCATCCACATATATACCTAACTAACCACACCCCCTCTCCTCCAATTACTATCCAACCACAACTTACCATTCATCTCTCTTTTTCCCCTATACTTCATTCCTTAACCACACCCATTCACTTATACCACTTAACTTATCTAACAATACCACACCCACATCACTTGTGCTACTAGCTAAAGCTAATATCCACCTTTATAATGTATAAACCCCCTACCCTAGTACTCAAACATACCATATTTGTGTTCTCTCTTTCTTTCATTCTAATATTAGCACACCTTACTACCTCCTACGAACAACCACTACACTCACACCTTAACAAACCAGATAAACAAACTTTCTCCATAACCCTTACCTACCTCAACCATCACATCAACATAACTTCCAATCCTAGCTATCTTTTACCTAGATATCATAGAATTACCCACATTAAACATGTCTACCCTAATCCCAGAAGGATACTCCTTCCACATAGTAAATATACAAACACTACCTACCTAATCCTACTCCTCTCTCTTAGAAATGGAGATATTCATCCAAACCCAGGCCCAATTGACACCTCAAATCAATCCATTAACCTAAACCCCACTAATAACCCACTACTTAGAAAACCAAACAACTCACTCTCAATAGCTAACCTTAACATACGTAGTATTAATAATAAAACAACTCAACTACATGCTCTCTTAGAACTGTACTCCTTTGATATTATTTGTCTAACAGAAACCTGGTTAAAACACTCAACAAAAGACAGCGAAATCATTCCTCCTGGCTATAATATCCTACGTCTCGACAGAGAATCTAAAAAAAAAGATGGTGGCATAGCTATCTTATTTAAATCTAGCCTTCAAATAACCACATTCCACCAAAAGCCTCCTCAGGATTCCAATGCTGAAATTCTCATTACCAAACTTGAAATAAACACAGTCAAATCAATCTTTATTATCGGCATTTACATTCCCCCAGGGAATAACATTTCCACCATAGAAAAGATCCTTTGTTGGCTATCACTAAACTTACCCCAAGAAACAATAATCTTAGGTGACGTTAATATCGATTGGCAATCTTGTAACAACAAACAACCTACTAGCCATATTAACCTTTATGGATTCTCTCAGACCATCTCCTCCCCCACTAGAATAAATAAAATTAACAAAAAGGAAAGTACCATAGACTGGATACTCACCAACAATCAACCCCATACCTATGAAACAGGAACTCTCCCTGATGATATAAGTGATCACTTATTAACCTACATCATCAGGCTCAAAACCAAACCTCCTACCCAAAACATAACCAGAACAATCAGATCCAAAAAAAATTTTAATTTACAACTATTTCATAATGAACTGATAGCATGTAATTGGACACCTCTAAAACACCTTTCTCTTGATGAAGCTGTAGATTTCTTTAATGCTAAGTTTCTGACCATACTCAATTACCATGCCCCCACACGCACCATTAGAATCAGAACTAAATCTGCCCCCTGGCTCTCAATTGAAACCAAACAAAAAATCACTCTCAGAAATAAAGCCTGGAACAAATCTCGCTTAACTAAAAACACAGCAGACTACCAAATCTTTAAGCAACTGAGAAATGAAACCAAAAAAGCAATAATGAACGATAAGAAAAGCTACTACCTGAAATCTCAACATACTCGCCAAAATAACCCACAGAAGTTCTGGGCAAACATAAATCAATTACTACAGCCAAGTAAACCTGTCACACCTAACCCACAAGGCTCTGACATAAGTAACCCCAACCAAACAGCAAATTCCTTTAATTCCTTCTTTACCGAAACTATTCAAACCTTAGCAAGTCAACTTCCCATCAAAAACACAAACATGTCTAACAGCAACCCTAACCCACCCCCTCCATTTCACTTTCAACCTGTCCCTACAGCTTATATTCTCTCCCTTGTCAAAAAACTCAAACCATGTACTCCTTCTGCTGACCTACTACCCGCTGAATACTTGCAATTAGCAGCAAAATCAATAGCCTTCCCAGTTTCAATACTGATAAACAGAACCATCACTGAAGGATATGTACCTAAACTTTGGAAAATCTCACATATTATCCCACTTCATAAGGGTGGAAATTCTACTGAAATCTCTAATTACCGCCCTATAGCCCTTCTTTCACCCTTATCTAAAATTATGGAAAGGTGTATCCACAAACAACTGCTTCACCACCTTCTCCAAAATAACCTACTCTCTAACACCCAACATGGTTTCAGACCATCCCACAGTACCACCACTGCCCTCCTCTCCTTTACAGACACAATCAACAAATATCGTAACAACAACACCCTTTCCTCTGCACTTTTCTTAGATCTATCCAAAGCTTTTGACATGGTCAACCACCAAATACTCATAAGCACTCTTCAATCCTTATCAATTGATACCCAATCTATTAACTGGTTTAATTCCTACTTAAGTAACAGACATCAAGCAGTACTCTGGAACTCCACTCTATCCTCCCAACTACCTGTCAACATTGGTGTCCCACAAGGGTCTATACTAGGTCCCCTCCTATTTTCTTTATTTATTAATGACCTACATCAAGTTGCTCCCCAAGCTACATGTATACAATACGCAGACGATTCAACACTAATCTGCTCAGCCACATCTGTATCAGACCTTCACTCCCTCACGCAACACATATTTAACTCTGTAGAAGAATGGTTTTCCCAGCACTGTCTACTACTTAACCCTAAAAAAACTAAACTGCTCCTCTTTACACCTTCCAGCAAATCTCCCCATATTGATTTTACTATAACATCAAAAGATGGCACACCTATATCACAAGACTCCACTACCAAACTACTAGGCATTACCATTGACAACAACCTGAACTTTGATACCCATATTGACAACACACTTAAAACCATTAACAAGAAAATAGGCTCTCTTTACAGAATCAAACCTTTCCTCACTCCTGAATCTAGAACAACTATCGCCCTCTCCCACCTGATCTCACCCCTTCTCTATGCCTCTCCCATATTTACCAACTTATCAAAAAAGAATCTATCAAAACTAGAAATCTCCTACCACAACATAGCCAGATTTGCCACAGGAAACCCCATACAGAACCCACCACTGTACCAATTTAAAACAACTAGGCTGGCTGGAATATCAACAGCAACTAAAAATTAACCAGCTTAGCATAGCCCATCAAATTCTTTATCAACCTGACAAAACACCTATACTTTCCTGTCTAATTCAACCATACCACAACCTAAAGTCCCTGAGATCTGCACACAAACTTCTGATAAACACTGTCAAGTCAAACAACAAGGCCGGAGACTGTCTTTTCTCAAACACTGTTGGAAAATATTGGAACCTGCTTCCCTCTGAACTCTCATCTATTCCCTCAAAGTCTCCCTTTAAAAAGAAACTCAAGCTTTACCTCAAAACACAATGGCTGTGCCCCTGTACTAATCCTGACTAACTTTACTTCTTGTCAGCTGACTTACTTCACCCCTGACTAAGTTTCACTTTCTTTTCATCTATTTTTCCTCTATCCCTCTCTCTGTACATGTTTATTGTATACTTCTGTTTGTCATGTTCTACAATACTTTGTTCACTCCATCACTTTTGTACCACTTGTTTATTTTTTTTCAAAAATGCTTTTTAGCCTATTATTATGTTATTATATTTGCATGTAGTTCTTAATAGTTTTTACTTAGTATCATTAAAATTATATAAGCGGAGCTTATCTCCCCGGGCCTCTACTGAAAATGGACATATATCCAGCTAGACTAGCCCGGTCAACAAATGTAAAATAAAATAAATAAATAAAAAAATAAATAAATTTGCTATAGTCTGATAAACACATTGAGCTCCCTGAAAGCTATATCAGCATATATCCCTCACAGTCACTTCCATGAATGCTGGAGCTGCATTTTTACTCCATTGACAGTCACCAGTCACATCCCCCAACAGCTTGTGTCCAGGGCAGTTACCCCATTTTCCCCACCCTAGTTAGAGCTGTGATGGACGCCTCTAAAATTAAACAATTGAGGTTTAACTGTTTTTCTGCTCTGCTTATTCCTCTCCACTACTGGCCTTGTTTGGTTTCATAATATATGGGCATGTCCTAAGGTTAAAATATTATAAAATTAATTTTTGGCTTGGCTGCATCATAACTTTACATATAATATGAATGATGCATTGGAATTTCACATTTTAGGCATTTGTACAAGAATTTGGTGTTCAAACCAGAATTCTTTATTGACTGCTCTTAGTTTTTCCTGTTAATGTATTGATAATCAGAAACTGGACTGATGCAAACAGTACTCCTTTTGGTATTCTGCACCATGGGGCTATTACTTTCTGTGTGAACTCACTTACCCTAGAAGGTACTAAGGTTCATAATGCAGAACTGCATGTTATCTAGTCAGTATCTCAAAACAGACCCAAGGATTCATAAAGAGGCCCACAGGCTGAGGTAAAAGCTGCTTTTCATGTGATTCAGTTTTGTTATTCATAGATGCATTAAATGCAATAAGAAGAAACTTCATTATTGGCTAATAAGTATGTCTATGAATCACAGTTTGTTACCACAGATCAGCACTTGGTATGCTATTTATCAGTGGCAGCCCAACCAAGTTAACACAGGTGGCCCTCCCCCCTTCGGTTACTCTCTCACACAAAGGCACACAGTAAAACAAACACAAGTGTACAAACATCACATTGGTGAGAGGGTTCATGGTTTGAATTCTGTTTAGTGCCTTTTAAGGTAGGTTATTTATCCTTGGTGTCGAATGGTTCTCCGCATATTTTTTTAAATATGTTCCTTGAAGGCACTCCATGGTAAGTATCCCTGGATTCTAGTGGTTTCATCCAACCCTAGTCCCCATTATGTTTATGTACCTTTCAGGCACTTGCTTAAAGACGTACCCCTAGTGTCTAGTGGTTCTCCTCATGCACTGATCCATGTTCTGTTTTCATGCCACTCAAGCACTGATTTAAAGATTTATTCCCTAGAGTCTGGTGATTTTCCCCATACCTCAATTCCTTTTGTTTATGTGCCACTCAGGCACTCATTTAAAGAGTTATCCCTAGTATCTAGTGGTTCTCCCCACATCTTACTCCTTGTTCTGTTTATGTGCTGCTCAGGCACTGATTTAAAGAGTTACCCCTGGAGACTAGTGATTCCCCCACCCCATGTTGCAGACTGTGCTTGTTATTGTTAGTGTAGAAGCATGAAAGCCATCAAACCCCCCCTCACAAAAAATAGCCCCTTTCCCAGCCAGTCACACTCAAAGGCACACACACACACACACACACACACACACACACACACACACACACACACACAC
Organism: Protopterus annectens; assembly: GCF_019279795.1. NCBI lineage: Eukaryota > Metazoa > Chordata > Ceratodontiformes > Protopteridae > Protopterus > Protopterus annectens. Next base: position 1,680,470,277 of record NC_056731.1, on the reverse strand, counting down.
ACACACACACACACACACACACACACACACACACACCTGCCTCACTTATCATCTAACTCCCTTACCGTTATCCTCCAGGCAGACACACACTCACACATGCAGCCCCTCTTATACACATCTATACATACCTCCTAACTCTGCTTTAACACTAAGCTCCCCAACACCTACCTGAACTGTGATGGATGAACACAGCAGTTTGTCTCTGTTCACTATTAGTAGGTGCAAGAAGTGTCTGTGTTAATTTACACATTTGAGTGATTCTCACTCGTGGCACACGTGTCTCCCATGAGAGAGTGTTCAGGAGAGATAGAGAGTTCATGACTATTTAGCATATGCCTCTGTCCTGGACTGACTCATTAGCATCTAGCATGGCCGTGGTGTTGCATGTCTCATGCAAAAGAACTGTGATGGGGCTGTCTATGCATTCAAAAAGGTTGCCATTAAGTATTCACATTATGTACATCTCAAGGTAACCTTAATGAATTCCACCGTGAGTGCCTTAATACCTTGTATATACTGTTGATGTGGTCAAAGATGCTTGATGTACTTACAAACTCAGAAATGTCATTATATTATACATTAAGTAATGCTTCCTATTACTTTCATAATTGTAGTAATGCATTTAGTAGCCTATCATACTAAGTTTGACATATTCACTTTTTTATCAGCAAAGCTTCATGGAAGATGCTTTATTTTAATGATTAACATTAACAAATTTAAAATATATGTATAATCTTTATCTTTTTAATAAACGTTTCAGTGGTTAAATAAAAAGGGTATATTCCTCATTTTGCTGATCTTGCAAGATGTTCAAGGTATTCCCATTGCCTGATTTTTTTCTCACTTTCTCCTAATTTCAGTCTGACACTTTCAGCAGACTGTATCTATTATGATAAGCTGGCTAAGTCATTCTTAGACCCTAATTCTTTTTTGTTTTTTTTTTTTGTTTTTTGCGAAATCTAACCATCAGAAGATAAAGATTTAAGGTTGATGCTATTTTTGTCTTTACTAGGCATATCCACAACAAATAATTCTGGGATAGAATAGTACTTACATTTATTTAGAGTTCAGAAGGAACGCACATGAATGGAGTGTAAAATTCCTTTACAGATGAAGCATGTGTCAATGCTGCAGATGCTTGACTGCAGTATATACAGATTGCAGTTACAAAGAGAGAAGGAGATCACTGTAGGGCCATCAGGAAGCAGTGTGCTCCTGTAAAGCAAAAATAGCAGCATGTTAGTAAATCTTAATCTAAATCTGGAAAACAGTGATGAAAGAAGTAAAGTATATGTGCAGATTTAAATTGAAAATTAAAGCTGCTGTAATCTTAGACTATTTCACACTTCTTTGCTACAAATTCTATATAATATTCTTTACTTAATTTCAGATAATATAAGTTACACTTCATTTTTTTAAGAAATGTGGCAGAATCAAAAATACACATTACAAATTTTTCTGATTATTACATTAGAATAATTTAATCACAAAGATGGATAAATGCAAACAATCAGGGCTGCAATTTGTGGTAGCAGAACTCGCTCTCCTATCCTACCTTAAAACAATATGCTAGAAGTTGAAGTACTTAAGAAATGCTTCACATAAATGCATGTGCAGTGAAGCCAACTCGTAGTCAGACCATACACTGTATCTAGTAGGAGTAGGAATTCAGTAAAATCCTGGTTTATTGATCAGGTCATTAATTTTACAAAGTAAACAATTCTGCTTCCACATTTAGCAATGATTTTGTTTCAAAAGTTATAACAAGTGAATTCATCAACTTCCATGGCAAAACTGCTGATAAAATGTATAATGTGGTGAAATAATTTAATGGCAAAACTGCTGATAAAATGTATAATGTGGTGAAATAATTTAAATTTATTTTCTTAGAAATGAGTTTTAGCGTTGCAAAAACTATGAGAAATTTACAAATGTGGAACAATTCTATGAAGAGTAAAGTTTGATACATTTTCATTAAATTCTTCTGTAAAGGTGTTCATTATATTTGGGCTAAAGGCTGGCATCCATCATTGTTTGGTCACATTTTCAGGTTGTCAGAAGTTCTGATACAAGGCTCTGCTGCTTGTGTGTTATGTTTATTGCTTGGCATAGAAAAGCTATCTTAACCCATGCTAATCCTCTTTTTTTTTCGATACTTCAAAACTCTTAGTCACCATATTGCATTTAGAACTAAGAAGAAGTTTACTAGAATTATCATCCTACTTCTCATTCATCAAGTTTTAAAAATTATACTGTTAATTTTGACTTTGGAGAGATAATCATTACATAATGATTACTTAACTGATTTTATTTATATATTTGTCCACCGGCAGACTGGAGTAGAGCAGGTCCATTTACACCTACTTTCTGTGCCCCTATAAAATGGCTTGCATGATAACAGCATACATAGCAGAGGAGGATATATATATATATATATATATATATATATATATATATATATATATATATATATATATATATATATATATATATATCTATATATCTATAAAATACATGAGGAGCCCGACAGGTGTACAATGGTAAATTCAGTGAGTGTGAATAGTGTGAGTCCATATCTCTAAAACCACTTTCACTGATCAATGAATTTGCCCTTTTTGCCTGTTGTTATATGAAACTAAAATTAGTGCATGTTATGGGGGGGCTGGGGTCTCTTCTAACATATGCAGGTGAAGACGGATTGCCGCCCAAAAAATCCTTATTAACTTATCACTGAAACTGGCTTTCAGATATATGGATTTGTGTTGCTGGAACTTACAGAAATTACCATCAATGAAACAGTATAAATCATTACCATTGTTGAGTCAACATGAATTCTATACATCTTAAGGATGGTTACTGCTTTACAGTTTACAAAGTTTTCAGTATTGAAAGAGTCTAGTCATAAGTGCTTTAGCTAAAATCAACTTATAACACATTCCTACAAATGTTGTGTCCAATTTAAACTAGTAAGGAAACAGCAAAGATCACTAACAAATGTAGGGTTAGTATCCATAATCAGATGCATATGTTCAATTAAAGATAAACACAAAAGAAAGCACAATGTAGAATAAATATCAATGGATTTTGTGTTGAAAATATCATTTTAAAATAAGAGTATAGCTTGAAGAGAAGCTGCTCTTTTTAATTATAATCTGGGATGAAGTTGAAGTGAAATGGGGTAAGGTTCAGTCGTTACACTCTGCCCCTAAAACAATTGCAGTTAGAGTAATCAGAAATGAATTACATTCATTGCTTACATAAAGATAGGAAGTATTTGTTCATAAAAGCTTTGTATGGGGACAGAGGCAATTTTATAGAATGTTGTTTCTGAACTAAAAATTCTAAAGGGTTCCCTTGTAAGAGTTAATAGTCCATGCAGTTTGTTCTTTAAAGAGTGATCTCTAACATATTTATTACCAAGAGGAGGAGTAGTCCCAGAAAAAGGCAATAAAAGAGGTAAATATACCAGTGTTCTTGATGGCATAAATCCACACTTCCATGCCATGGTAACTCTTAACCTAGCAATTCTTGTCCCTTTAAAATAAAAAGCAAATTCAAAACTATGTTATGTTTGACTAAGCAAATATATGCATTTATCTAAATTTTACAGATTTAACAGCACAAAACTGTTGCAGCATATTTGTTCTATTATTAAATGTAGTTGTTCTACTTGTAACAGCTGATTAATGGTCATGGTCTTAAATATGCAGTGTAAAGTTATGTGACCCAACTGTGCCATATAAACCACCTAATTTTAATGTGCCATATAACCTTGCCTAAGTTTAATATGCCATTTAACCCACCTAATTTTAATATGCCATATAAACCATCTAATTTTAATCTGCCATATAAACCACCTAATTTTAATATGCATCTCCTCTGTACTGTTTTACTGTAGAAGCCATTTTGCTTCTTACTTAGATCAAGTCCATAAAAAGTCCAAAGGTTGGCCCGCCTCACTGTGTTAGCAAATATGTAAATATACGCATACATTTTTTTTTACTATTTACCAACAGTATTGACTACTGCCACTAAGAATATTTCCAAGTGTAGCATTACTGTAGCATTACTTTTAACTATTTAACATAAAATATCCCACTGATAAAAGGTAATTTAAAAAAATTTCCAGAGACGTGTATAGTGTACTCTTAGATTCCACTATAACACACCACCAAGGACCTTATTGTGTGGGCAGAATGCCAACACATATTCTTTTTATTTTGTGTGACACACAGATGCTCCACTCACCAGGTTGGACAGGAAGAAGATAACAGTTAGTTGCCTATCTGTAGTCAGGATTCACAATACATATTCAAATTATTGCACCCCCAGGTACAAATATGATTCTATCATAGTCCATGTATGTGTAAATTATCTGAGACATACCTCACTGTAATATATGAAAAGAGACATAATGTATATTTTAAAATGTGTCACAGATAGGTATGATCCTTGCATTGAGCAGTATTCTACCTTCACCAAAGATGATGCCACAGTATGAAATAAAATGATTGATTTTAATAATTGGCTTAGTTTTTGGTGTCATTTCAGGGGAATCCAATATCTGTCAGCATGGGAGAACATGGTCAAAAGACCACATTGCTTTGCCAAAGATGGGTTGTACCTGTCTCCCCCTAGGATCTTGGATATTGGCTAAAACTTTATCCACCCCCTTAGAGTTTTTTAAGGCAGTGCCAAAAAGACAAAGTATCAACATAATGTAAAAGATTACAAGCAACTTTAAGGTGTTACTTCTGAGTGCTCACAGCCTAAACAAAACACTCCACACCCTTTAAGTCCTATTCACTCTGGAGAATACAGACTTCTGTGCCCTGACCAAGACTTGGTTTTAAGCCCTAGAAAGCAGAAAAGACTCTGCAAGTGCAAGACTCCTGTGTCCTCCACACATTTATACCAACAACATCACAGACTGTGGCCAAAGGTGGAGGTATTTCAGTCTATGTTAGGAGCAAAGATACCAACAGATTAGTTAAACAGGATGATACCATGGAGCTTATCCATATGCAAGCCACCACAGATAAGGTCCCTGATAATAACATGGCTAGCTACAGGTCACCTTGTATACCCCTAGATTCTCAAGACTTTTACCTAAACCTACTAGAGGTGCTCACTGTCCAACCAAACCCCCTATTCATGGATGACTTTAATTACCCCTTATAGACTAGAAAACATACACTTCCTTAAATTCACAGACACAATTATTCTTAGACTTTATTAAGGCAAATATAGAAAGTGCACACTTCAACCAGAGAATCAATCAGATTGGATCTGGTACTCACCAATATGGGAGAACATTGCACCCCTCCCCCTTGGCATGTCCGCACTAGTGAGGACAGATCACAAAGTTGTCTTATTTAAATTAAAGATCAACCCAGAAAATCCAGCAAAACCAGTAACAGTTAGTAACTATTCAAAGGCAAACTACATCCTATTAAGTGACAGCTTGTCAAAATTCAAGGCTCCTCAACCCTGAGACCACAGCTATTATTCACAGTCACTATACAAACCCCTGAGATGACAGCTATTATTCACAGAGTCACGATACAAACATGTGAATGGCTGCACAGAGTCTTCCATTACCTATAAAAAATAAACCCAAAACAAACACTAAAAACAAACCCCAATGATGAAATCCTCACCTAAACAGGGTATATAATGAAGAAAATGCATAGACAAGATCAGGAAAAGCAAATCCCTTAAAGACAAGAGCTCTCTTGTACAACTAAACAAGAAACTGAGAGGTCAAAATAAGTCCAATAAGGCCAACTATGAGGTCAGGATAGCCTCACAGGCTAAGGATAATCAGAAAGCTTTCTTCAGCTACATCTAGAACCTTAGAGGTAACACACAGCAGTGTACTGAACTGGTGTGAACAGTACCACCTACACTGATCAGAGTGATATAGTAAATCTACTGGCTGATAAAGTCAACTCAAACTTCAACCCCACCCCCCAGCTCCAACAAATGAAACTCCCTCCAACATACTTCCCCCCAGTTATCGGCAGGAATCAGGTGAGGGCAGAACTTGCTAAAGCCCAGAACATTGCCTCCATGGGTCCTGATAACAACTATGTTTGACTCTTGAACAGTCCTATGAACATGATCTATCAGGAACACTTTAGGCAACCTTCAGCTATAGTCTTGAAACAAGCTATGTCCCAAGTGAATGGAGGGCTGTGACAGTCATTCTCCTCCACAAGGGCGGACCATTAACCAAGCAAGAGAAATACAGACCCATCAGTATAACAAACCTAATATGCAAAGCCATGAAATGAATTATCACAGAAATGATAAACAAGGATATTGGCAACCTACGGACACTGGATTAATTCCAATTTGGCTTTGCTAAGGGGCAGTCATACTTACTTAACCTGTTAGAATTCTTTGAGAAGGCCAACAAGGGAATGGATGTGGGTAAAACAGTGCACACTGCTTATCTTGCCCTGACTGAGGCATTTTTTGATATAATACTCCACAAAGGCATTGTTGATAAGCTCTCTGTTCTAGGTGTAAACCCTTACATAACTTGCTGGATTGCAAGCTGGCTCACAGACAGGATACAAAACGTCAGGATTAGTGATGCCACCTCCACCAAGAGACAGGTCATCAATGGAGTGTCCCAGAGTTCCATGCTGGGCCTGCTCTTGTTTGGTATCTACTTCTCAAAAGTCAAGGCTAATGTTAAAGGCCTCTGGCTCACCAAGTTCAAAGATGACTGTACTTTGGAAGCTATTATAGATTCTTCCAAAACATAAATATCTTGCTGGTGGGTTTAACACAGACAAATGACTGGTGCCAAAACTATGGCCTTAAACAAAATGCCATTATAACGCCCATTGGCAAACTGTTGATGCAAGTTAATTTCTACATTGATAAAATACCTCAAGAACTGACCCAGTAATAAGGGATCTGGGAATATATGTAGACAGCATTCTGGCCTTTGACCAACATGTAGCTAAGATAATAAGAAAATCATTCTAAATATATAAGGGTATTGCATCCAAGTCCATTGAAATTATAGTACAACTCTACTTGGCACTTATCAGACCTATCATTGAATACAATGCCCTCTTTGACATGTATTTAACTAGACACTTGCAATATTTGGAATGAGACAGAGGTTTCGCACCAGGAAAATTCACGGCATGAATACCCTTGTCCTACACTAATCACCAAAAGGCTCTGTCTCTGTATTCAGTTTCCTACAGGCTGCTGAGAGAGGATCTTGGCATAGCTTACAGGGCTTCCTCAGACCTAGCCCTGATGGATCTGTAGCACATGTGTAAAACAAACAGCACCAGAAGCACTGGATCCAGGGATCTGAACTTCGGTTGTGACTTAAACAGAATGAGATGGAGAGACAGATATGTCTCTCAAAGGATCCCCGCACTATGGAGTAGGCACCCCAGCCATGTAAAATAGAGTTCAGCCCTGAACCTGTTCAAATGAAAACTTGTCCCTTATGGACAGAGGCCATTAATAAGAAATGTATTACCCTAAATAAACCACCACTACGAATCCTTACCTAACTGCATACTAACATGCCCCCTCATATGATACTTGTAACCCAACTGATTTGGGGTGCACGGCTAGGCTTGTAATAGTCCTAGTGGTCATTAGCCTAGTAATAACCTATGAACCTATGAACTGATAGTCTTAGTGGAATCCCATAAATGATGGCGAACATCAGAGGGTATTCCACAGAGAATTTTTTTTTTTTTTTTTTTTTTTTATTTGTTGACCAGGAAAGTCCGACTAGGTTCCACAGAGCCTGTTTTCAGTGGAGGCCCGGGGAGAAATGCTCCAGATGCATGTCTTTGGAATGTGGGAGGAAACCGGAGTACCCGGAGGAAACCCACGCGAACACAGGGAGAACATGCAAACTCCACACAGAAGGCACCCCAGCTGAGAATCGAACCGGTGAACCTCTTGCTGTGAGGTGACAATGTTAACCGCTGCACCACTGCGCCGCCCGAATTACATGAAGGTATAGCATCACACTATAAAAAATAATAAAATAAAAGGGAAAATTGATCAGAAGCAATGAAACCATTAAGGCAAAACCACACAATGAGTCACTGCAGTAAAACAACATTGAAGATAAGAATGGCCTCAGAGCTTACTGAAAAGATTTACAATATTTTCGGAAAATTGCAAAAAATGCATGGTTTACTTTTAGGTAAATAAATTAGTTTGGCAGTTTTGTCAGAGTCTTTCAATATTTCTTTAGGACACATTGGGTTTTCCAAGACAATTGATTGCCTGACACAGTGTATTGCACTATGCCAGTAGTCTCTAAGCAATGGCCATGTGAATTGTTCTTGTCACCCATACATTTTATTTTTACATTTCTTCTGCTTCTTGGATAATTATTTTCTAAAAGGTATAACATATTCAAAAAAAAGTGCAGAGCATCATTATGGTCATTTTGTTGCATAATTGCACAGGCAAACATTATGGCCACTTTTCCAAAAACTGGCAAACCAGTGAGGGAAACTGAATGATAGATACTGGTAACAAGGCTTATCTGTGATGTGTGTGTGTGTGTGTGTGTGTGTGTGTGTGTGTGTGTGTGTGTGTGTGTGTGTGTGTTTTTCAGGGGTGGATAGTCACATGCATTGTTGCCATCATCAATGACAAAGAGCTGACTGACAAATTGAAACACTCACATGCAGGCAAATAAATGCAGTGGAGAAATATGAGAGACAAAATGAATGCTGGCAATGTTAGAGAATCCAGGAAGTTGGTGAGGACAGTGAGAGGAGAGTTTAAAATTCAGAGAACTAATAAAATAAGTTGACAGCAGCTGCTGACCTTACACAAAGCCAGAAACTCACAGCACACCATGGTAGCAGTAATATCAAAAAGAGGCATAGGGGGCTGCAGAGATATCCCTCAGGAGTAAAAGGGTAAATGCAAAGTCTGGAAGGACAGTACAGGAGCATATGTGTCTTAACAATTATGCACCTTATTTTAATAAATGTGAATACTAGTTGGAAGGCAAAACTGTATGAACAAATAGCATCTACACACAAAATGCAGCCTTGTTGAAGCACAGTGTCAAGAAACAACTGCAGTTATTTTGAAGAAATAAGGTCACACAGCATTATTACATCTGACACTGATGCTACTGTTAATTGTTGCGCAAATGGGGTAATGGTGAAAATTTTAAACTATCTGGCTACAGTATAGGGAAGAATGACACAAATATCAATGACAGTAAGCTGCAAACTTAGCAAAGTGTTTTAGCAATAGATCATTGCATGAACTTCATTCGCATGGAATGGGATGGAAATTCCTTTAGCAATAGATCATTGCATGAACTTCATTCGCATGGAATGGGATGGAAATTCCTCAAATAGATAGGTATCACTGTGAAGAATAACTTTAGCACCAGGAAACAAAGAAAGAAAAATAGCTATTCTAGCTGTAGAAACAGAGAAGGGGTTTGAAATATAGCACCCTGCAAGTGGACCGCAGTATTTAAAGACAGTGAGGACCTAGATAGAAAAAAAAACAGGTACACTGTTGGGGGATCAGGGGAAAATGTCTCTCCAATAGAAGGGTAGATGGCATCAAAGGAGTCAGGAAGGGCATAACATACATAAGAAGCAAGCAGGATAAATACTGCATACAGGAAGAGGAGATACAATTCTTAAGCAAAAGGAAACTCTACAAAAGGGTCAAAAAAGGACCATGGAACCACATCCTCATTCAAGCTGCAAGGCAAGAGATCTACTTTAGGATTTAGGAAAGGAGAAGATGTGCATACTAACAGCAACAGACTGGAGAAATACAAAAGGGTGAAAGTACACAGAAGGCAAAAAATGGATTCAACAGGGTAATAGAAGTGGCAATAAAGTTGGTGAGTAGAAAGAGCGGGCAGTTAGAAAAGGAGAAAAAAAGGACAACTACGTAAAATGGGGCTAGTGAAGGAAACTAGGGAAACCAGAGAGGAGGCGACACAATTATAAAAAGGACGGCGCAGTGGTGCAGTGGCAGCATTGTCACCTCACAGCAAGAGGTTCTCCGGTTCGATTCTCAGCTGGGGTGCCTTCTGTGTGGAGTTTGCATGTCCTCCCTGCATTCATGCGGGTTTCCTCCGGGTGCTCCAGTTTCCTCCCACGTTACAAAGACATGCATCTGGAGCAGTTCTCCCCGGGCCTCCGCTGAAAATTTGCTTTGTTCCAAGTCGGACTTTCCCGGTTAACAAATGTTAAATAAATAAATAGTGAGAAAAGACACAAGAAGATGAGATGAAGAAATGGTCCACTATGATACAACAGGACAGGCTGTGCAAGAGATATTAGGACAAGAGACAGTGAGCTCTAATGGACATAAGTATCTAGGATACCTGAAGGCATTAATAAGTGGGAAGCATCCATGTAACCCAATGGATAAGGGATGGTTTGTTTATATAGGAACTAAAATTTATTACCTGGAATGTGGGAGTGATATTGTATGCAATCAAAAGGAACAGAAACTTTAACAACTGCATGAGAGAAGGAATAGATATATGATTGATCCAAGAAACAAAACTAGAAATTAGTGAACTGTAAAGACTTCATAACAAATGAATACCCCAAGTGGGTGGCAGACTATAGAAGGGGAGAGGAAAGATAGAGTTATATTTCTGTTTAAAAGAGCTGTTCCTAACGATAAGACAGTAAGGAAAATCAAGCAGGGGAGGTGGATAATAAGGGAAGGACAGCTAGCAGGGAAAAACAATAAGAGTTACATTTTCATTTAGAATTTCTTCAGAGCCTAGGGAGCAGGCAGATGTTGGGCATCCATTAGACTACATAGGGAAGAATACAATAAACTCTAAAGCAAGGCAGGATGGGGAAGATGAAGTGTAATATAGGAAAACATATGGACCTAAGGATATAAATATCAAGTATAAGTGCAGTCAGTACACAGAACGAGGGTAGGTCTAAGGAACTGGTGTTTAAGCTATCCTATTAAAAATTGCACTATATCAACAATACACAAGCATGGTAATGCACAGTGGCAGGATTGCAGATAGTGTGCATATGTGAATAAATAGTGTATGTATATGTATATGTATATGTGTATATATATATATATATATATATATATATATATATATATATATATATATATCTTCTTCTTTCGGCTGCTCCCGTTAGGGGTCGCCACAGTGGATCATCTGTTTCCATTTCTTCCTGTCCTCTGCATCTTGCTCTGTCACACCAGCGACCTGCATGTCCTCTCTCACCACATCTATAAACCTTATCTTAGGCCTTACTCTTCTCTTGTTACCTGGCAGCTTCATTCTTAGCATCTTTTTCCCAATATACTCTGCATCTCTCCTCAGCACATGTCCAAACCAACGTAATCTTGCCTCTCTGGCTTTGTTTGCAAACCTTCCAACCTGCGCTGACCCTCTAATATACTTATTCCTAATCCTGTCCACTGTTGTCACACCCAGTGCAAATCTTAACATCTTTAACTCTGCCACATCCAGCTCTGACTCCTGCATTTTTGTCAATGCCACTGTCTCCAACCCATATAACATAGCTGGTCTCACTACCCTCTTGTAGACCTTCCCTTTCACTCTTACTGGTACTTGTCTGTCATAAATCACTCCTGACACTCTTCTTCACCCACTCCATCCTGCCTGTACTCTCTTCTTCACCTCTCTTCTACGGTCACCATTACTCTGAACTGTTGATCCCAAGTATTTAAACTCATCCACCTTTGCCACCTCTACTCCCTACATCCTCACCATTCCTCTATCCTCCCTCTCATTCACACACATATATTCTGTCTTAGTCCTGCTGACCTTCATTCCTCTTCTCTCTAGAACATATCTCCACCTCTCCAGGGTCTCCTCCACCTGTTCCCTACTCTCACTACAGATCACAATGTCATCTGCAAACATCATAGTCCACAGGGACTCCTGTCTGATCTCGTCTGGCAACCTGTCCATCATCATTGCACATAAGAAAGGGCTCAGAGCTGATCCTTGATGTAATTCCAACTCCACCTTAAATGCAACCATCACTCCCACCGCAGACCTCAACGCTGTCACACTACCCTTGTACATATCCTGTACCACTCTTACATACTTCTCTGACACTCCCGACTTCCTCATACAATATCACAACTCCTCTCTAGGCACCCTTCATATGCTTTCTCTAAGTCCACAAAGACACAATGCATCTCCTTCTGACCTTCTCTGTACTTCTCTATCAACACTCTCAGAGCAAACATCACATCTGTAGTGCTCTTTTCTGCAATGAAACCATACTGCTGATTACTAATCATCACCTCCCTTCTTAACCTAGCTTCCACTACTCTTTCCCATAACTTCATGCTTGACTGATCAATTTAATCCCTCTATAATTAATACAACTCTGCACATCACCATTATTCTTAAAAAATGGTAGCAAAACACTTTTTCTCCATTCCTCAGGCATCCTCTCACTTTCCAAGATTTCATTAAACAATCTAGTTAAAAACTCCACTGCCATTTCACCTAAACATCTCCATGCTTCCACAGGTATGTCAACTGTACCAACAGCCTTTCCATTCTTCATCCTCTTTATAGCTATCCTTACTTCCTCCTTGCTAATCCACTGCACTTCTATCTGCACATCGTCCAACCTTCTCTTCCTCTTATTCTCTTTATTCAACAGCCCTTCAAAGTACTCTTTCCATCTGCTCAACACACTCTCCTCACTTGTGAGTGCATTTCCCTCATTATCCTTTATCACCCTTACCTGCTGAACATATTTACTAGCTCGGTCCCTCTGTCTAGCCAATCAGTACAGGTCCTTTTCTCCCTCCTTAGTGTCCAAAATTTTATACAACTCTTCATACGCCTTATCCTTAGCCTTCGCCACCTCTCTCTTTGCAATGCACCTCATCTCTTTATACTCCTGTCTACTGTCTTCATCTCTCTGACAATCCCACTTCTTCTTCACCAACCTCTTTCTCTGTATACTCTCCTGTACTTCCTCATTCCACCACCAGATCTCCTTGTCCTCCTTCCTCTTTCCAGATGTCACACCAAGCACCTTTCTAGCCATCTACCTTACTAGCTTTGCTGTAGTTACCCAGCTATTCGGTAACTCTTCACTGTCACCCAGTGCCTGTCTTAAGTCTTCTCTGAACTCCACCTCACAATCACCCTTTTTCAATTTCCACCATTTGATCCTTGGTGCTGTCCTCACACTCCTCCTCCTCTTCTTGATCACCAGTGTCATCCTACAAACCACCATCCTATGCTGCCTAACTACACTTTCCCCTGCCACCACTTTACAGTCTCCAATCTCCTTCAGAATGGCCCTTCTACATAAGATATAATCCACATGTATGCATCTTCCTCCACTCTTGTATGTCACCCTATGCTCTTATCTCTTATTAAAATGCTTATTCACCACAGCCATGTCCATCCTTTTCGCCAAATCCACTACCATCTGACCTTCTGCATTCCTGTGCTTAACACCATACCCACCCATCACTTCTTCATCCCCTCTGTTCCCTTCACCAACATGTCCATTGAAATCTTCTCCAATCACCACTCTCTCACCCTTGGGTACAGTCATCACCACTTCATCCAACTCACTCCAAAATTTTTCTTTCTCATCCATCGCACACCCAACTTGTGGAGCATATGTACTAACAACATTCATCATTACACCATCAATTTCCAGCTTTATAAACATCATTCTATATGACACTCTTTTCACCTCCAAAACACTCTTAGCATACTGTTTCTTCAGGATAACCCCTATGCCATTTTTCCTCCCATCCACACCATGATAAAACAATCTGAACCCACCTCCGATACACCTAGCCTTGCTCCCCTTCCATCTGGTCTCTTGCACACACAATATACCAACCTTCCTCTGTCCATCATATCAGCTAGCTCTCTCCCTATACCAGTCATACTGCCAACATTCAAAGTTCAAACCCTCACTACCGCAGTCCTAGCCTTTACCTGCCTTCGGGCATGCCTTCCCCCTCTTCTCCTCCTTTGGCCAACAGTAGCCCCATTTCCGCCAGCACCCTGTTGGCCAGCAGTACTGGTGGTGGTCATTGTTAACCCAGGCCTCGACCGATCTGGTATGTATATCTGTACGGTTACCCACATGTATGATTTGGCAACATTATACGCCGGATGCCCTTCCTGATGCAACCCTCCCTGTTTATCCGGGTTTGGGACCAGCACAAAGAAATGCACTGGCTTGTACATCCCCAGTGGCTGGGTTTGTATGTATATATGTATATGTATATATATATATATATATATATATATATATATATATATATATATATATACATACATATACATATATAAACACACACATATATATATATATATATATATATATATATATATATATATATATATATACATATATATATATATATATATATATATATATTTATATGGATCTAGGACTATTGAACAAATGTTCAATAGTCCGAATCCACAATCACCAAACACACTTTAACGAATGCGCTTTCACCAAAAAAGTGCTTTCGTTAAAGTGTGTTTAAAAAAAAAACATTGTTTTTTTTGTTTTTGCAGGGGGGCAAGCCACCCTGCACCCCCCACCCCCCTTACTTAAATATTCTCACTCCGAGGTCGCACTACAGTGGGGGAAAGGGAATTATCCCTTATCCCCACTGTAGTATGATCTCTCCAACAGGCATACTTACGCGAAGATGCATTTCAGTGAAAAGCACTTTCGCGCAAGTATGCCCGGCCGAATCTGTTTCAGTTATGTTGCCGTTCAGTGATCCGTATGGGTCCCATATATATATATATATATATATATATTGTAGTGATTTGTGTAAATAGTGTTCATTAAAAACATAGCTGTCAACTGCTAGTAATGTACATAATGTGGTGATTTGTACAAATAATATTCATAAAAAGGCAAAACTGCAGTTGTTATTGAACTGCAAATGTGGGTTGTAATATACTACGTCATAATGTAAGCCAACTGCAAATTATTTTTAACACCTTTGTTGAATTACCCTAGGACATGGGCACAGATACACTAATAGAAAGGAAAACAAACCATATTAATATTCATCATATCCATGCACAATACACTACATATATAACTTCTGAGTCCCAGGGGGTGGATGGGCCCCCCCTGTTGTAGAAATAAGTAGCTGTCCACAAAAATCACAAAAACTGATGAGACAAAAAAGAGCCATACAGACAACAGAGTAGACTACTGAGAATAAGAAAGAAATTATGCATTGTTACTATTATGCAAAAGCCCAGAATTTCCAGACAAAAGAGAAGCAAAAAGATTTAGAGAGAAATTAGAGGAAAGAAAAATACTTCCACAAGAAAAACTGTCAGAAGCCTCAAATAAATATTTGTGCTCATTAATACAACAGATTCATGAAAAACACTATATAGACCAATAAACATTGTGCAGTTTGGAAAAAGAAGTGACTGAGGAAGTGTGAAAATTTAAAGAACAAAATTTAGAGATGTTTGAGGGATATAAAAAAGAAATATCGACATGGGAAAGAAAGAGAGAGCTGATATGGCGCATTATCTATGCAAAGGAGAAAGCCAAATTAATCAACATAAAAAAGGAAGCCCCAAAGATATTCAAAGAGAAATATAGGCAAAAGCATTCAGATATGGAAAAGTTTACAATAAAAAAATATATGCTCACAAAGAGGGAATGTAGAACAGAAGATTAGTCAAGTAGAAGTTAAAAAAATAGAAGCTGAAGTTATGGAATATTTGCAAAGTGAAGGATTCAATGTAGAAAGTCTAACAGGTCATATGACAGCATGATGGAATAACTGGTCCCCAAAGTAAGGAGAAACAAGAGGAGCAGGAGACATCTGAAGAAGAAATGTGGACATGGGAAAGAAAAAGAGATTTAATATGGTGCAATATTTATGCAAAGGAGAAAGCAAAACTAATCAATTCAAAAAGAGCAGCACCAAGGATATCTGAAGAAAAATACAGGCAAAGACATCAAAATTTGGAAAATTTTACAATACAAAAAATAGGAAACAAAGAGGAAAAGTAGAACACAGTATTAGTAATGGAGAAGTTAAAGAAATAGAAACTGACATTATGGATTACCTGCAAAGTGAACAATTTAGTGTAGATAATTTAACTCATATAATGCAACAGGATAGAGCAATGGATACCCAAATTAAGGAGAAACCAGTGGAACAGGAAGCCTCCAATCAGTTGAAATATGAAGATACTTTGGAGCTTCCCACAGGAAACCAGTACAAATGTTCAGTTGGAACTGTACAGCAAGGAAAAGAACAGGAAACTGTGGCAACTCTGACAAAGTCAATGTTGTACAGTGATAGGCCAGTGGGTTCCAATATGAAAGAGCAATGGATGACACAGGGTAAAACTGAAGGGAATGTGGCACAGGAAGAAGCTCTGGAAGTTTCTACAGAATGTCCACAGGAAATGGCAAACAAAGAATATGCCCGCAATTTATAAGAAAATGATCTAGGGGAAGAGTTGCGTGATTTAGTTGTATGACACAGTGGTGCAGCAGTTGATTTGCCGCCTCACAGCAAGAGGTTCTCCAGTTTGATTTTCAGCTGGGGAACCTTCTGTCTGGAGTCTGCATGTCCCTGCATTTGTGTGGGTTTCCTCTGGGTACTCCAGTTTCCTCCCACGTCACAAAGACTTGCATCTGGAGCATTTCTCTCTGGGCCTCTGCTGAAAATTGGCTTTGTTCCAAGTCAGATTTTCCAAATAAGCAAACATTAAATAAATAAATAAAATAAAATTTAATAGAGATTGATAAACATACTAAGATCAATGAAAGAAATGGACTGCAGAAGGTGAATGAAACCCAACAAGTTGGAAGTTTGATAAAACAAATGAACACAGTAATTAGGACTGTTCATAGCGATTCGTGCGACATAACAGAAGTAAATAGGATACATTACTGTGCAGCCAAATTAATAACAGATAAACTCCTAGCACAAGAACACAGGGTAGTAAGGGAAAGGATGGGGAGAAATCAAATGCCATCATAGAAGTATCGGATACAGAAAACTATAAAGCAATTATGACAAGAAGTGTCACTGTGAGAAGAATATAGAAGAGGGAACAGATCAACAAAAATTCTCAGAAAGACAGACGTGATAAAAGCAATGTACAGTATTATAACGGATCAAGATTTATCATTCACTATCCGAAATAATAAATTAAAAATATCAGAACAGGAAGAAAAATTTAGAAGATACACAGATAAATACAAAGGAAAAGTACAAAATTAGCAATTTATTGATGACCCAAGAAGTTTTATAGAGAATTGGGAAGCAAGGTGAAAGGAATTGAAAGACCACCAAAAAAGAAGAAATAGATGCATTTTAGAGAAATACTTCTGAAGATCCTGTGGAACATAACAAAGATGCTAAATGGATAAAAGAAGTAAAATAAAGAATTAGAAGTTGAAATGTACATGATATGAAATGGGATGAGTAACAGCCAGAGAGACTGAAACAACATTAAGAAAAGCCTCTAATTGGAAAACCCCAGGCCCAGATGCAGTACCAAACTTCTGGCTAAAAGTATTAACATATTTGCATGAAGATTTAGCCCTGAACAGCATCAGCCTGGCTAACAACAGGAAAAACAATGTTCCTACTTAAAAATGAACCTGCAAGCTACCCTAAAAACTATAGACTGATAATTTGCCTTCTGTTGATGTATAAACTATACATTGGAATTGATGCCAACAGAGTTTACAGTCATTTATAAGAAAACTCAATTATGGCAATAGAACAAAAGGGAATTAAAAGAAAGTCATATGGAAGTCGTAATGGAGAACTGCAAAAAGGGGAAGAATCTAAGTATGGCATGGATACACTACAAAAAAGCATTTGACAGTATCCCACATTCATGGATAAAACAGTGCTTACAATGTATAAGATACACCCTGCACTGATAAACTACATCACAGTGAGCATGAAACAGTGGCAAACCACTTTGCAGTTAAGCCACGATAAAGGACAAATTATTCCAGGGATAAAAATCCAAAGGAGGATATTCAAGGGTGACTCTCTGTCCCTGCTGCTCTTTTGCTTTGCCCTTAACCCATTAAGCTGTCTGCTTAACATATTAGGTCATGGCTATAATTTAGCTCCCAGAAAGCAAAAAGTGTAAAGACTTCTCATCTCCTCTTTGTTGATGACTGAAAACTGTATTGCTCATCAGATGAGGAATTGAAAACACAACTGCAAGTAACCAAAACTTTTTCAGATGATATAAGAATGTCATTTGGTCTTAATAAATGTGCAAAAGCAACCTTTAAAGCAGGAAAGCTGCAGCACCAAGAAAACATCACTTTGGGACAAGAATGTGATATAAAAGAACATTATGAAAGAACTTGAGCAAGTTGGAGTGTATAAATATTTGGGAATTGACGAAGGAATAAATGCAAATAAAACTTAGTATGGAATATTTTAGAAGGCTTAAATTAATCCTAAAAAACAGTATTGATATCTAGAAACAAAGTTCAAGCTATAAAGCAGTTTGCTCTTCCTGTCCTAATTTATTGTTTTGGAGTGATTGACTGGCCCCAAAAGGTGTTGGATAGATTAGACAGGAAAACAAGAAGGATGATTCATGATCATCAAATGATTTATAAAAATCAGTGCATACCAAGATTATATATTCCCTATTCTGAAGTAGGTATGCACCCCCTTGAAACTGATTACATGTATAGATCTGCAGTCGTTGGACTGCATACATATCTGCTGACCTCACAAGACCCAAATACAGTGAAAGTTTTGAAACATGAGGAGAATAAATCTAAGATGACCTCCCTTCTTAGTCTAGAAGAAGCATATCAGTGTTGGGCGGGAATGGAAATCAAACCACAAGTAGATAAAAATAAGGCAGCAACTGAATGTGTCAAAAAAACAGAGAAAGAATATAAGGTGAAGGATCACATGATGAGGCAAGAAATGTGGAAACTGCATAAATATAGTTGCAAGTGCAGAAAACTCCTGGAACAACCTCATGTTGATCAGGATCAAACTCAAGAATGGTTAAGGAAACACAAATTCAAACCAAAAGATGAAAAGTTAATATTGGTGGCCCAAGAGAGTGGACTACGTACATGTTGGTTTACAAAGTCCACTGAACATGTTGGAGAAACAGACAAATGTAGTTTTGTAAAACAGAATTGGAAGCAGTTGCACACCTTGTTGCTGGTTGTGACATACTAATAGCAGAAGGACTGTATACTTAAAGGCATAATAATGTGGCAAGACCGTTGCACTGTGGATTGTGCGAACATTATAATACTGAAGTCGCTGAAAAACAATGGAAGCATGAGCCACAAAGCATTATTGAAAATGAGGAAGTCTGCATCACATGGGATCATCCATTACCAACAGTTGAAAAGATAGATGCGACAAAACCAGATATAGTGGCCCATGAAAAGAAGACAAAAGTAGCTTTGATCATTGAAATTGCTATACCCAGTGACTACAGTGTCTTGCATACAGAGAGAGACACACACACAAAATAAAAAATTTCAGGATTTGCAGGCAGAAATTAGAGCAATGTGGAAGAAAGATACCCAGGCACTTCCAATGGTAGTAGGAGCAATGGAATGGGGTCTTATAAAAAATAATTTACAATCATATTTGGATATGTTACAGATACATGTAACTCCATACAAGCTGCAGAAGGAGTTATTACTGGGCACATTGTGGGTGCTGTGAAGAGCACTTCTGGCAGACATCATAGATTGAAACAATATTATTTTTATGAACTTTTAATCAAAGTTTGACTTAGGAATGGGGTCCATTCCAATCATGGCATTGAAATCCAAAATATTTGGAGAAATTAAAAATAGAAAGGAAAACAAACCATATAAACAGTCATCATATCCATGTACAATACACTGCATATATAATCTGTGAGTCCTTGGAGATAGCTTACCTTAATGTTAGACTTTACTAATGTTCAGTAGACAATATTGTGGTTTATTTTTATATTTGTTTTTCGTTTTAAGTGTTTATATATATATATATATATATATATATATATATATATATATATATATATATATATATATATTTTTTACATATATGTTTTATTTCTTTTTAGCAATTATTCATTCCAGCATTACATAAAATTCTCAGTCCCCACCTTAACTTTAACCTCAATCCTCTAACAACTCTATTCTGCATATATTGATCAAAAATTCCATTTATTTCTATGTAATTTGCTTCTTCCCCTTTATAAAGATTCCATCTCTACTTTTATCTTATTTACAATATTCGTTACTTGTATTACAGTTGGCTTAGACTTTGATTTCCATTTATAGTAACTGATTTTAAGTCATGAAAACAAACTTCAAATGTTTTCTCTATTTGAAAAGTTGTTGCCTTGTCCTTGCCTAGCTGTACCTGAAAACAGTCTTTAGACCAGTTTACATCCCTGATTAACAAAGTTAAATAGATTAAATCAAAATAAAATAAGGGAGACACATAGACATATGAAGAAAAAGGTATTTTGCAGAAAGATAGTTTACTTTCTCAAGCTAAGAAACAGATAAGGTAAGTAAGATACTTACATGATAAGGGGGAGTCTACATAAACAGAAGGTAGAAGGATCATTTTCTAAAACCACGCTGGTACAAATGAGGGTGAGGAGGAAGGACAGGTAGATGTAATAGGAATTCTAGAAATGGGACACGTCAAAGTAAAGAACATAGACTTAGAGAACAGTTAAAGAGAATGATTAGGGAAAGTCTAGAGGGTAAACTAGAATGGAAAGTCCAATAGTGGGACTGGGTCAAATCAGCAATAAGAGGCTGTATAAAGTAAGAAGAAGTGAAATACTTTAAAAAACAGGCAAAAGAACTTGGGAAAATGGGGATAAAATAGATGAAGAGAACACAAAGAGCTAGATGGGATTAAAAAGGCTAAGTATTTGGATCTGGGGGGAGTCAAAAGCAGCATACAAACACAGGAAATCACAATAGAAAGATAAATAGCTAGAAGAAAGTACTTCATGTGGCCACAGGGGAAAAGCAGATAAGAAATAGGCTGAGGTTTAGTGAAGCACTGATAATAGAAGAAGAAGGACAAAGAGAGGAGAGGGAAGGGATTAGGAACTTCTTTCAGAAAATATATTGAAAACAGGACTAAAACAGAATCCAGAATGACAAGATGAAAGGGAGATTAATTAAGTGAGAAGAAAAGGAGAGAGCAGGATAGGTCAGTTGATCAGACAAAAGTCAGAACAGCCATGAAAACACTAATGTGGGGAAACTCAGCAGGACTGCATAGTTTCCCCAACAGAACATGATAAGAAGGATGGGGAGGGAATAGAAGAGGAATGAAAGGGATATGCAACACTGGAAGAGAAAAGGAATGCTCCCTTTCACCATGGAAGAAGAAGTAGCAAAAGAGAAAGGAGAAAGCAAAGATGTACAACAGCTAAGGCCTATACACTGAACAAAACAGCATAGAAAATACTGGCCAAAATCATAGTAACAACAGTAGAACATCTACTTTTCAAATACATACAAGAAAAAAAAAGACGGCCTTATTAGATAACTGCAGGAGATGATCAACTTCATGGAGAGGCATAGGGAGACGGGGAACCATCAGACATAATATTGTTTGACATCAAAAAGAGCTTTGACTCAATGATTTGAGAATTTGTGCTACCGACTACAAGAATGGGGGTGGGAAATGAGAGGGGCATTTAGGAACTGGATAACAGCAATTTACATTGCCAACAATAACTGTCAATGAAAAATACTGCAGGAAGATCCAGATCCAAAGAGGCACTGAGAATGGATGCACACTCTCTACAAGTCTGATTAATCTAGTCATGTATGTGCTGGTGAGGGAGGTAAGGAAGGCATTACAATAAAAAATTGCAAGGGGTGGGTAGGACAGGTTCCTGCATGTATATAGTACATGTAAAGAAAGCAGCAAAAGTAGTTCTGAAGATACTGGAGGCATTGAATCAAGAAGAAGGGGTGAAATGTAGCCTGAAGAAACAGTACTGTTAAGAGTAGGATGACAGTGGAGCAAGTGGCAAAAAAGAATGAAATAGTGATACCAGAGAAACCTTCATACACTACCTAGTTTACACATTTGGGAGATAGTGGATAGGATGAAGAAAATGGACTACAAGTTATTAGAAGGAGAGATAGAGGAAGGCCAAAGAAAACAAATTGCATTGATCTTAACCAGCAGAATGAACACAATGATAATGTAGGGTATTTCCTACTGTACATCCTCATGACAGACAAGGAAAAGTTAATTAGGGATATCAAAACAGAACATGGTAAAATTATATGGGGAGGGAAAAGAGAGACGATAATCCTAGGAAACCTCAGAACTAGTGCCAATAACGTTGGCTGTGGAGCAGCTGTCTTTGAGAGATATGTGACATATGTATCAACTAGTGGTTCAGGAAAATGGGAAAATAGGCAGACAGAATCAGTGGAATGGGAGGCAATCCCATTAAAAAGAATAACAGGAAAAATGAGAGAGCCTAAGAGAGAAACCCTGGGATTCAATAAACTCCTTGCAAGAATAGCACTATTCTTGCATGGAGTGATTCGTGTCTGTATAGCACAGCAGCGTACCTTTCATATTCATGAAGGCATGCTGCTGTTCAACTTATACAGACATGAACCATGAATGAGTGCAGGGGCCGTGTTCAAGTAGTGCACGGACATTGAACACGGCCCCTGCACTCAGAAAGTGCCGTACAGCACTTTCTAATAGGATCTGGCATAATATTAGAGAATTGCTCTAATATGCCAGTATTTCAGTGTCTGCGGGCACTGAAATGAAATATTGATCATTTCAGTGTTCATGGACACTGAAATAAACACAGCATCAGGAAAGCAATGCAGGGGGTGTGTGACAGGTTCTGTGACACACCCCTGCATTGTAAAAGTGCTGTACAACACATCCGCAACCTGCTAAAGCAGAAAATGTGCGCAAATGCACAAATAATGGGGGATAAATCCCTCAAAAGGGACACAACATACATATTGCCACACAAACCTAGAAAGTTGATAGAAAACAGGTCATGCATTAGCATGAATTACCAAAGAATAGAGGTCTGAAAGCAAATTTATGTCAATATTCCCTGACAGCAGTCCATGTGGACAAAGGCACAAATAATGGGGGAAAAAGCAATACAATAGGGACACCTCTGAAAGATTGCCCTCACACACTTAGAAAGTTGATAGAAAACAGGATATGTATTAGCAGGAGTCCCTGAAGGATAAAAGCCTGAAAGCCAAATGGATGTCATTATTTCCCTATTGCAATCCTTAATGACTTGTCAGAACACCACAGAACTCACTTATATAACATAATAATGTAATAATAATACTATTATTATATTTTTTTCTTTTCCAGGGTAAGGAATGTTTAAGAGTAGCTAAGCAGGTCTGCATATTACGGCCCACCACTTACCATAGCTTAAACATCCCATAGGAGATAAAAACAAATATACACATAAAGTTGCCAAGTCAAGGTAGTGTAGTGGTTAGAGCCCTGGCTTTGCATGCAGATATGCATGGTTCAACTACCAAGGCAGGCAACTTATTTGTCTATGGGAATGTAGTGTTAAAATTATTTTTGTAAACTTAAATTATGTAGCAACTGTTTTTTGTCAACCGGGGTAGTGTAGCTGGTGTACAATGTAAGTGTGAGTGCATATAACATGTAAAACCACCCATGTACACACAATTGCCCCATACAGTATAGTCATACCCCTTGCCAATGTAAGGAAAGCACATAGAGGGATGTCATGTAAAGTATATGATATACACTTAATAAATGAAACAAATCCTGTGATATATTTAAAAAAAATTAAAAGTGAGCAATGGTTAGCAATGTTCAGCTATGTTTAGCAAGTGTAACCATTGCTAAGACGTGATTGCTAAGCAACAGGTAGCTCAGCTAAGTGGATTTGCACACAAACACTGCTCAACAGCTTCTCCTTTAAGCAGTGTTAAAACCAGCTCCACGGATTGGCGCACTGCTTAGTGGAGCTTAACCTTTTCAAAATGGTCTAATGACAGCAAAGGGTGGGAATATCACACTATTTAAATGGGGCAGGCAGGAATACAGCCATAATCAGTTATAGTCCATCTGTGCAGATACAATGGCTGGCATTGGAGAGAGAGTGTGCTTTCGGGCACAACGCTGGAGCATTCGGGAGTCCAAGGTCATGGCTGGACTCCTTGTTAAAACCTTGAGAAGAGACTGCTGCAGGGCCGGTACCAGGGTTCCCAATACAAAGTGGAGGCCTAGGACTGTCTCGCACGTGAACTCACCAGTGCTAATGGTATCCTACGTACTGGTGATGAGGTACGGCACCACTATGCCGATCTAAAGCATAGGAAGAGGGCACTCTTGGACCAGTGGAGCCAAGATGGATGGGCCCAGAATGCTCCAGTAGTGTGTATGTATCAGTATCAAGTAGTTTGTAGCAAATACTAGCCTGAGAATGTGATAGACAGATATGCATAATGTGTGTCTTTCTCCCCTACAGCTGCAGCAGAGAGGGCCTCGTAACGTGGAAGCCCATGGTGACAGACTGCTGAGGCTGCACCAACAGGCTGGTGAGTACAAATGTATTTTCCAATATTTGGTTAAAATAGCTAAGAAGGAATACATTGCTTACTGCTAGTAGGTATACTGTTACTTTGTGAACCAAATAAATAAAAAAGTATGACTGACTAATATTGAAGTCCAATAAAGACCTCTTTAAAAAAATAATGTGTTTATTCTGGTATGTTGTTGTAGATATATATATATATATATATATATATATATATATATATATATATATATATATATATATATATGTATATAGAATGTATACAGGTTCTTCACAGCAAATATGGCTGAAACAGCATACATTAACTGAGGTGCATCTGTGAACAAGCTGTTAGGAGAAACCATAGATGGTGTAGCTGTAAAATGAAATATAAATGAAATGTGAAATATGACCGCAGTAATCTCTGAACCATGAATAGTAATATGCCATGTTTGAAAGTGTGTTCCATCTAGCATTGCCTTGTGTTACCCTTTGCTTTCCAGTTTGTAGTAATCCAAATGAGTAATGCACAGTATAATAACCATCTGTTTTGCATGCATCAGAGAATTACAAATTTAGACTGTCTAACCAAGAGACTATTAAGGAGAAACCACTGAAACAAGAAATGGCAGTTCTCCAGTAGTTCAGTGTGATAAGAAATAGCTGAGTTGTTACTTTTGCACACCCAGACATGGTTCAAATCCAGGGAGTGGTACTAAGATGTGTGCATATCTACACACAAGGAATCAGGAATAAATGAAAACAGTCAGGTATTGTTAACAGATATTTTCCCCACAGGTTTTACAGGTAAGTAAATGTTACCAGTAGCTGTACGAAGGATATACTAATAAACTGTGTGCAATTGTTCAATTGTCCCAACACATGACTGCAAATGGCATCAGGGTAGGTACATACAATATGCACTCTTCATGAATCATACCTCTCAACCATACAGATATTCACTGAATGTCCAGATATTTGTCTCAGATTTGTGGTCCATTTTACATAAAGTAGTGGTGTCATGGCAAATCAGTGGCAAACCCTTATAGACTGATGTTAGGAAATAATGATAGACATACAAGTGTCAGATGTCATATGCATCAGAAAAGCCATGTAAATTCAATACCTGTAATTTTATCACCTTTCTGAGTTTTTAAGAGCAATTTGTAAAAATTGTCCATATTTATGGGCCGTTGTCTCACTTGTATGTATGGCTTTGTGCAGATCTCTGTGATCTAAGAGTTTGAGAGGTATGTTTCCAGTCCATGTCTCTCAAGTGTCATGTTGTTATGGCTAGTGGTCACCGCTGCAAATAATGCTGGACACAGATAGGAAAACAGCTGATGTATGCCTGTAGCACACTCACATAACAGCAGTCCAGGGTACCACTCCTGTGCCAGATATGTAACCCTGACATGTATGAGTCCCCTCTAATCATGTACCCAGAGTTGTCACAGTTTGCTTCATACCATTCCAGGTTGACAGTTTAATAGGTATGTTTGTACTACAGAAGCTATGGCCATAGGTAGATGTAAAGTGAGGGCAGGCATACAGAGTATTGAGCAGTACTGTTGTGGAAAACAGAAGCATAAACAGTTGTTAATGGATTATTTCTTTCTCCACCCCCCCCCCCACACACACACACACATCTGGATATGTTGGGACTTGTGTTATATTATTGTTAATATGTTTGATTGCTTGCATGTTAACATATCTTGTTCAAATACCATTTCTGGTGGCCTGTTGCCATCAATCGTACTGGTATGCTGTTATAATGCAAGCTGTTGTTCCATTTATGCATGTGTTCTGTTTGCTATGCAACTGTTTCAAATCTGTTTTATGGGGCTAATTGGAATACTCATGCTTGCTGTTATAACTAATCTTGAACTGTGTTCTTCATGACAAACCAAAAAATTGTTTTAGACCTCAACACCATATTGCATTTGGGAAGGCAGATCCCAGTAGACCTGCCTGTTCCACCTCATCTGGCCATTGCGCCAGATCCCAGCATGTCAGGGACCCAACCCAGATCTCCCTTGTCTGCTGGTCCTGCACCAACTTCGGGTGTAACTGCCACAGGGGATGGGGCCTGTACCACCCTGGGAGAGGGCGCGGACAGAAGGCCATCACCCGCAATCAGGTCCAGGGTTTGGTGCTCAGCACCCTTCATTTTGAGTTTGGAGAGCAGCTGCACCAGATTGAGGGCTGCCTGGTGCACCTCAAGGGGTAGACCACATCTCATATCCATCCCCCAGCACAGCCATCTTTGGGGCAGTGAAGGTGCAGTGGTGACTGCCATGGGTGGGGATCTCAGTCCCAGTGTACCCATATGGGGCCCATGGGCTTCAGATTCTCAACCACCCTCCCTGTCAAATGTGTTTATCCCCCTCACGTGTCATATACCGCCCCTGTCTGCTGTCTTGTCTGTCTTGTCTGTCTCCCTACCCAACCTACCTCCCCAGACCTACCTACAATCCTTCCCCAACATCCCACTCTCACCTTAAAAAAAAAGAAAAGGGCATCTGTCCCAAAAAAAAATATTGCCCCATACATAGCTGTCCATTTTGCACACATGTCCACTGGACACATGTAATCTGGTCCAACTGGCTTGACAACACATTTTTGATGTTCTCACCCCTCCCTATGCAGTTTGAGTGTCCAAATTCACCTCCAAGTTCTGTACAAATGCACACCTGTTGCTGTATAAGAAATGGACAGCTATGGACCTTACCTACACCTGTCCTTCACATCCTTAGCTATCTTTCATATTGTTTATCCCCCTGCGTGCCCTTTTTTCATCACTTTCCTATCACCCCTTTTTCTTTTCTTTTAAAGAAATTAGCATAGGTGTAAGCATGAGTAAGTGGTAGCAAGAGGAATTAAACAGGTTTGCGCAATGCTATGTTAAGCCAACACAGATTAAACATCTGCACGTTTAACCATTTGTTGGCATTACTTAGCGTCACACAAACCTGTGCAAATCCACATACAACTGCTAAAAACTGCTTTAATCACTCTGTTTCCATCAGCCACTGTTCTCCCTAGTAACAAAATAATCAGTCCTTCCATGTCTTGAACCCAGGGCCCAGTACATCATAGTAAGAGCAATGTACCACTACACCATTTGAGTTGCAAGAATTGCTGGTGCTTTTTCAAGCATATCATGCAGTAGAGTGAAAACATTCTGTAGAATCAGTCAGGTTTTGTAGATATACATATACACATGTATATATGCATGGAGATGCATATACATGGAAAAAATATATATATAATATAAATAGAGATATACATATAAAATATATACATATGCATATATATATATATATATATATATATATATATATATATATATATATATATATATATATATATATGCTCATAACATGCATACCTCTGAAGTGTACCTCATTACGAGGAACTTACATCATTTGGGGTCTTAAAAAGTTCATGTTCCTCGAAGTTCCTCAAAGTTCCACATTGCAAGAGTCTGTCACACATTCAGTGTTAGGGATTTTTTTAAGTGAAATCCATGGTAAATAGAAATTAATCATATTAATTCATTAAAGGATCTTCTTTTTAAGTAAAACCAGCATATTTTAACCATTCTATGACCTTCCTAGTTGAAGTTGTTTGTAAGCCATTAGTATGCGTTTCACATTTTGCCCATTCGTTCCACATTATGAAGGCAAGTGTTCCTCATTTTGGAGATGGAAAGTTGAGAGCTATGATAACATGTCGTGGAGTTATACCTCAGAAACATTCCTCTCAACCTCTTAGTGCAAGAAATCTGGCCAAAGGCTGTCCAAATGGAGGGACAATGGGCCTAAACTAGGTACATATTTTCAATATTGCTCTTATAAATGTAGAATGTTGCCAGAGTGACACTGTTTGTTTCAGCATACATGTTCTGAAGGATGTGAGTTCTGAAACTGAAATGTATGTCATTTACTGTTGGAAATCCTCAGATCAGCAGAGTGATTTACCAGGTAAATAAAAATAATAAATCTGTGGAACAGACCAGAAATATGAGCAATAAACCTGGACATACTGAAACAATCCAGCCAGTCAAGAGGTAGGCTCAGAACCCCTTAGTGCAATGAATCTGGACCAAGCCTGACAAAATGGGTGGAGAAAGCCATGAAAATAGGGACATATCTGAAATACTGGAGTAGATAAGCTGACACAGTTGCTGCAGTAACACCCTCTTGTCTGTCCTAATATTGGCTGGAATAGCACACGTCCAACACTCAATTACTTTTCATTAGTTCGTGACTGAAATCCTCACATCATCCCACTGATGTGTCAGAAATACACAACACTTATGAGGGCCAGGCAACAGTACATCCTACAAATATCTGGACATAACATCATATTAGGGAAACTACACTCAGCTCCTAAGCATCTCACCAAGGACTGTCTGAACTACAGTTAGACTGACACAACACTAACCCAAATCCGCTATGGGAATTTACACAGGTTTTTGCAAATATATCAGGCACTACAGGGATGTAACAGCACTGAAAAACAGACACCAGTGTGAAAGTGCATACCCACAACCAGTTCCACTACAGTCACATTGACATACCATTAAGCTAAATGAACAGTACAGTATAAGGACTGTGTAAACAAAAGTATCTCAACATGTTTGCCACTCACACACTACACCTACATATACTTGACCAATTTACAGTGTAGTATGACAACTGACCGTGGTATGGGACATGTCTCAGTCTGCTGCTGCAAACATATACAGCCAATAGACCACCAGAAATTGGAGCAACATGGACAGGAAGATAGAAAAGGAGCCATAACACATATATTTACCCCTCTCCATAGACAGGCCAAATAACATTGACACACACACTACACTGCTACACAATCCTGACAGTCTGTCAACAATCGCCATAAATACACAGGCCTCTCAACTGTTCAGAGTCCCACAGAATGCCCAGGCTTTGCCTCTTACATATAAAATATCTGGCAGTCTGATACATCACTGGGATGGTATCAGGAATGAAGATACTAAATAATGATATACCCTACCTATCACCCTCATACTGCATGACATCTGGACAATGCATGAAATACATGGGGAACAGAGACCCAAAAATAGGGGCATATGTGA
This sequence comes from Protopterus annectens, assembly GCF_019279795.1. Classification (NCBI taxonomy): domain Eukaryota; kingdom Metazoa; phylum Chordata; order Ceratodontiformes; family Protopteridae; genus Protopterus; species Protopterus annectens. The sequence goes on along the minus strand of NC_056731.1, from coordinate 1,680,440,539 downwards.
AATATTGCTGTTATAAACAGAAAGTTGCTGGTGTAACAGGGGTTTTTGTAACATCTTTTCTGATGGATATGAAGTCAGAAACACAACTTGATGATACCATTTACTGACTGCAATCCCCACAGTGTGCTAATGATTTCACAAAGACAAAAAATGTGTCTGAGGAACACACCAAACGTGAGAGTCCAACATCTGGCCATTCTGCAGACAGCCCTACAGTTGAGAGTTATGTCAACCACATAACACTGTCAGACTTAAAATCACGCAGTAAAGCCATGTACACACAAACCCTGTTAAACTAGCATTAATTCAACTGTATAATAGTAATACTTACATCCTGTCCTTATGTCTAGAACATCCTGACCCAGTTTGTTGAGCTGCCTCCACAGTTTTTATTGTAAGAGTTATTTCCAACTACCCTCTATGATGCTGTTGTTCACACACCTACAGTAAGTCCTCCTCACAGGCAAGAACATCCACTCAATTATAGGAGTGTGCTGCCATACCATTGGCTATAGGAATAACACCACAACTCTTCTGCATGCAATTAGCAGGTGGGGGCACCAGTTAGTGCACAGGCCATCAGATGCTCATGAGCATTGCCTACAAAAAGCAAGATGCTGCCTATACAAAATAGATGTACACCGAACAATACTGACTGTGACACTGCTAGGCCAGCTACTGGGATGTCATAGATATCCACATGTTAATTGTGAATACAACTTTGATATACATGTTTGTTTCAGAAATGTGAGAGACTTATGCAGGGTATTTGCATATTGAACTACTGTTGCAGATGTGTGTGTTGAACTGCATGTGATATACTGAGCTCATACCATTCAACTGTCCAGTGTTTTGCACACTGACCATATGTGTGCCTCATATTTGTAGTCATTTACTCATAGAGTTGTGTTATGTCTGGCAAATCATTGGCAACCTGTGAAGACTGACATTACAACATCTCCGTCCTTTCCCTTTGGCTGTTCCCATTAGGGATTTCCACAGTGGATCATCTGTCTCCATTTCCTACTGCCCTCTGCATCTTACTCTATCACACCAACCACCTGCATGTCCTCTATCATCACATCCATACACCTTATCTTAGGCCTTCCTCTTTTAATCTTACCTGGCAGCTTCATCCTTACCATCCTTTTCCCAATGTACTCAGAATCCTTCCTCAGCACATGTCCAAACCAACATAAAACCACTATTCTCTAGCTTTGTCTACAAACCGTCCAACCTGAGCTGACCCTCTAACATACATATCCTTAATCCTGTTCCTTTTTGTCACACTCAGTGCAAATCTTAACATTTTTAACTCTGCCACATCCAGCTCTGACTCCTGCCTTTTTGTCAGTGCCACTGTCTCCAACCCATATAACATAGCTGGTCTCACTACCATCTTGTAGACCTTCCCTCTCACTCTTAATGGTGCTTGTCTGTCACAAATCACTCCTAAAATTCTTCTCCACCATCCCCATCCTCCTGGTACTCTCTTCCTCACCTCTCCCCGCACTCATCATTACTCTGAACTGTTGATCCCAAGTATTTAAAGTCATCCACCTTTGCAAACTCTACTCCCTACATCCTCACCATTCCTCTATCCTCCCTCACATTCACACACATATATTCTGTCATAGTCCTGCTGACCATCATTTCTCCTCTCTATAGAACATATCTCAACCTCTCCAGGGTCTCCTCAACGTGTTCCCTACTCTCACTACAGAGCACAATGTCATCTGCAAACATCACAGTCAGTGGGGACTCCTGTCTGAACTTGTCTGTCAACCTGATCATCATCTCTCCAAATAAGAAAGGGCTCAGAGCTGAACCATGATGTAATCCCACCTCCACAATGAATGCATCTGTCACTCCCACCGCAAAACTCACCACTGTCACATTACCCTTGTACATATCCTGTAGCACTCTTACAGAGTCCTTCATCACTGCTGACTTCCTCTTACAGTATCACAGCTCCTCTCTAGGCACCCTGTCATATGCTTTTTCTAAGTCCACAAAGATACAATTCAACTCCTTATGAACTTCTCTGTACTTCTCCATCAACAGTCTCAGAGCAAACATCACATCTGAACTGGTCTTTCCTGGCATGAAACCATACTGCTGATCACTAATCCTCACCTCCCTTCTTAACCTAGCTTCCACTACTCTTTCCCCTAACTTCATGCTGTGACTGATCAATGTTATCCCTCTATAAGTTACTACAGCTCTGTACATCACCCTTATTCTTATAATCAGTACCCAAACACTGTTTCTCCACCACTCACACATCCTCTCACTTTCCAAGATTACAGTAAACAATCTGGTTACAAAGACCACTGCAATTTCTCCTAAACACCTCCAAGCTTCCACAGGTATGTCATCTGGACCAACAGCCTTTCCATTCTTAATCCTCTTCATAGCTATATTTACCTCCTCCTTGCTAATCCTTTGCAATTCCTGATTCACCATATCCACATCATCCAACCTACTCTCTCTTCATTCAACAGCCCCTCAAAGTACTCTTTCCATCTGCTGAACACATTCTCCTCGCTTGTGAGTATGTTTCCCTCATTATCCTTTATCACCCTTATCTGCTGCACATCTTTTCTAGCTCGGGTCCTCTGTCTAGTCAATCGGTACAGGTCCTATTCTCCATCCTTTGGCTCTGACCTTTCGTACAACCATTCATGCATCTCATCCTTAGACTTTGCCACTTCTTTCTTTGCCATGCACCTCGTCTCCTTATACACCCGTCTACTTTCTTCATCTCTCTGACAATCCCACTTCTTCTTCACCAACCTCTTTCTCTGCATACTCCCTCGTACTTCCTCATTCCACCACAAGGTCTCCTTGTCCTCCTTCCACTGTCCAGATGTCAAACCAAGCACATTTCTAGTTGTCTCCCTTGCTAGCTATACTGTAGTTATCCAGATATTCGGTAACTCTTCACTGCCATCCACTGCCTGTCTTAACTCTTCCCTGAACGCAACCTCCCAAGCACCCTTTTTCACTTTCCACCATTTGATCATGGGTGCTGCCCTCACACTCCTCCTCCTTTTCTTGATCACCAACGTCATCCCACGGACCAACATTCCATGCTGCCTAACTACACTTTCCCCTGTCATCAATTTACAGTCTCCAATCTCCTTCAAACAGGCCTTCCTGCATAGGAGATAATCCACCTGTCTGCATCTTCTTCCATTCTTGTATGTCAACCTATGCTCCTCTGTCTTGTTAAGAAATGTATTCATCACAGCCATGTCCATCCTTTTTTCAAACTCCACCACCACCTCACCTTCTGCATTCCTTTGCTTAACACCATACCTACCCATCACTTCCACATACCCTCTGTTCTCTTCACCAACATGCCTATTGAAACCTGCTCCAATCACCACTCTCTCACCCTTAAGTACAGTCATCACCACTTCATCCAACTAAAAGATTTTTCTGTCTCATCCATCACACATGCATCTAGTGGAGCATATGCACTAACAACAATCATCATTACACCATCAATTTCCAGCTGCATTAACATCACTCCACTCTTTAAACCTCCAAAGCATACCTGTCAACCATAATGGGTTCCTCGGTATTTACCGTTTTTTGAGGGCAAAATAATGGGGTACCATGAATTCCCGAGTGGCCTCTTTAATTCCTGATTTTTTTAAATGTTTTATTTATTTATTCATTTATTTATTTATTTTTTTATTTTGTGTTATGACTTTAAATTTATGGCTGACAGCACCAGGCATCACCAGCCTACAAAGTGTGCTTGATAACATCAGCTACAGCCTTTTCTCACAGATTTAGTTTGAACTGTTTTGGAGGGGAATGTGTGCAGTCAGCCTCTAGGAGATAAGAAAAGAAGAAATGTGTAAACCTCCATTCAGATTCCTCCTCTGTTAGCTCTGTTGTGTTTGCTGGATAACTACTCACTCCATTTAGAATGAACTGTTTATTAAGTCGGCTCGGCTTGCTCCATTCAGAATGAACCATTTATTAAATCCGCGAACTGTGTAAAGTCCATTTTTGAACTAACTCAGAATTATTGCTGCCTGCTGCTGTGTGTATTTGTTTGGGCTGCTGTACTTATTTAATTTATCCTGCCTGCTGCTGTGTGTATTTATTTGGGCCGGCTGTGTGTATTTATTTAATTTATCCTGCTGCATGCAATGCACCATTCAAAGTCCAGTGTTTTATCTTTCTGTTCCATGAGTGCAAGTCTTTGCTGGGCTGCTGCTGTGCATTTATTTGGATTGCTCTGTTTGAACAAACTAGGAAGTAACTTTGCTGGGCTGCTGTGTTATGTATTTTATTCTGCAAGTCTTTGTTGGGCATTTTAGTCCCGCAATGCTGTGTGTATTTACTTAATTTATCTGCTCCGTTTGAAGTCCAGTGACGTGTGTGTGTTTACTTAATGTAAGTGCTCCGTTTGAATTCTGGTGACTGTTTACTTAACAAAAGTGCTCCCTTTGAAGTCCGGTGACTGTTTACTTAATGTATGTGCTCCCTTTGAAGTCTGGTGACTGTTTACTTAATTTAAGTGCTCCCTTTGAAGTCTGGGGACTGCTTACTTAATTTAAGTGCTCCTTTTGAAGTCCAGTGACTGTTTACTTAATTTAAGTGCTCCCGTTGAAGTCATGTGACTGTTTACATAGTGTAAGTGCTCCCTTTGAAGTCAGGTGACTGTTTACTTAATTGAAGTGCTCCCATCAACAAACTTGCTTTAATCATTTATTAGTGGAGTGCAATGAATCAGATGGGAAAAGTGTCTTAAGTTAAGCAGTAAGGAAGAGCAGGCATTCCAGTGCATTCACTGTGAGAGCTCTTCTAGTTCATTGTGAATGCACATATTCATCCTGGCCTTTATGAAGTCCTTAAAACAAATGTATGCCTGCATTTATTTAGGAGCATTGAGGGTTTATTAAAGCTGGATAAAAATGGTTGTTTCATTGAGCAAATTTTCGGGCATATCATGGGACAAGTAGTAAAGGTGAGACAGTTTACCTTCCACTATGTACAGTACAGTAGAGAACCAAGTGTTACAGCAAAATATAATTTAAGACAGACATGTCAATATATTTGTTAGTTAAATAAGCCTCAGCAGGAGTAATAAATGCATAATGCAGATTATTCAGGATTTTCTTTTATAACTGCCTTGGGTATCTGAGTAACTACTTGAATCTCAATTAATTCTTCAGGAATATAAATCTGTAAACTCATGTAAAAATACACACAGACACACATGTGCATGTATGCATGCACACAAACACACACACTTCAAAGTTTACCCCATTTGTCAAGGGCTACTAAATAACCAAAATCATAATATGTGCTGCTGATCATTCACATCAAATGTCAAGGAATTCTCATATTATCTGGTGGCTGTCTGTTTCTGGTCCTCATCCTGGTTCTGTTCATCCCTATCTCCTCCATTATTTGACAAAATGAACTATATGACAGGACATAGAATTGGTCTGATCTACACTATTTTTTTTTTGCAATGTTGCAAAATTCAGAATTGCACAAAGCATTCTATATATATTTATATAAAATGCATCATAAATACACGTACATAATTATTTACAGTATATTGATATTGAACAATTAAATGCAGAGTATGTTGTGGTGTTTCTTGAGAGTGTGCATCATGGTACAGCTAGCAAGACAGCCCTGAAATGTTACATTGTCTTTTTCAAATTTGTAGAAAAAACATATTTCTCTTTCACTGCATAGTATAGTGTACTGTTTACTTATAAAAACACTGTGTAATGCCTTCCAGAAGTTGTTATAATTAAATTATTGAACAGTAAGACAGCTGAAAAAACATTAAGATTCATAATCTTAAATGGTAAATGTCAAGGCAAATAGAATAAAAGAGAAAATCAGCCGTGTCATTATCAAAAAGGGGTGGTTATTTCTCATTCTGTCATGATGCCAGATACTATAAACCTTCTGTGTTTGCTGGGAAATCTCTGATTTAATGTGTTGCTGTTATTCCCTTTAGTGTGAATGGTATAGATGCTTTGTGTTCCTGATATTCTTGAAGAATAACTTCAATTCTCTCATTTAAGGATGATACATGAATACTTCCCTGCCCTGACTCTTCACCTAGTGGTTTTGCATAACCAGTAAGTTAAGTTTTCTATTAGTTAACTAATTTCACAATATCTGGCGAAGACAATTATAAGAACTCTTAATTAAAATTATTGGAGGAAACTACTGTATGTATATTGTGTGTACATGGATTAGTATATATATTGTGTGGGTGTGGAAGTAGACTTTTATGATGGACATGTCCTGAATTGGGCAGTTTTGTCATCATTGGTTCATGCATTTTGTTTCATTGCCTACTGGAAAAATGTTCAGACAAATTTAAAATGCAGTCTAACAAGTGTGCCGTATTATACAAGGAATATATAATTTAATAAAGGCAGGAAAGTGTATCAAAGAGCACATGTATGCTTCTTGTTTTGTGTGCAAGGGGCCAATGATTTGAAAACAGGCCAAAGGTAATCTTTATCCACCACTGGTCAGATGCATTTTCTTTGTATGTGGTGTGGGTTTCAATGCTGTTTCAATGAATGTGAGTTTCAAGGGCAGAGAAGTTTTAATGCCAAGTCTATTTTCATTGTGAGACAGTATTGCTTTGTTTAGCAGCTTTGTTGTTTAGCATATGCCTATTAGTGTTTGTGCATTGTGCTATAAAATATAAAAATAAAATCCAAATGATCATTGTAGAAGTAAAGCAGTATGTACACATTAGTGTTTATGGTAAATGGGGCAAAACAGACAGGTAGTGGGACATTGGAATGGCTGCAGGGGGAATCTGGTGCCATATGTTTGTTCTCTGTTCTTCAGTTTGCGTTTGAAAGTTGGTATCCCACAATTCAATTGGAGTGGGTGGAGTTACATAATTATGTATGCAAATGTGATGTTAATCAATGTACAGATTTGTACCTATTTTTCATGAGCCTTGTCCAGATTTTTGATGTTTCCAGGTTGAGAGGTATGCTCCAAAAACACCCTTGCCACACTGTTCAATCAGGATAACCTCTACATCATTTCTCCTCCCATCCACACCATTCTAGAACTATTTGGGCCGAACTCCAATACACCTAGCCTTACACCCCTTCCATCTGGCTTCTTACACACAATATATATTACCCTTCCTCCCATACCAGTCATATTGCCAACATTAAAATTTCCTACCCTCACTAATACACTCCTAGCCTTTCTCCTCTTTTCCTGCCATATTCGTGTTGGACATCCTCCAGGGTATGTCTGTGAATGCAAAGGCTACTGTGCTATCAAATGACTTGTGTGTTACAGCTATATTAGGAAAGTGTCACTAATTTTGGCCCATCACCCCCCATGTATGTGTGGCATCCTCCAGATGTTGTGCTCTAACAGGTTGACAGGAATGACTGAACACCAAGAGTGTAAATACAGTGTGCCATACAAACATAGAACAGAAATGTATATCAGGTATTACCTGTGCACATCTATGTATGAGTAGATGTACCTGGCTGCCTCATAACAACAGACATGGGTTGCAAAATGTTGTACACATGTGTAATCTCAGCTTCTGTGCATCCAATAGAGTTAGATTTCTACAGCTACGGGTTGTTGCATTGCCCTGACACAGACATGGGTACTAGAATAAGCATGATTATCAGGCTGAAATTTCAGAGGTGTCCAACTGTGTTATGATCTTGTGTCCATGCCTACTACAAACTGCCATATGACCACTGACATAGCTGTATGGGCACAGCAATCCCTTACCTGTAAAACCAGTCTCCATCAAAGTAGAGTAATCCCCTTTGCTGGACAGCAGCAATACACAAACCACATAATTGGTCACTATGTCAGCTGTACAGGTCAGAGTAGGAGCAGGCACCAACTTGGCAGTGAGGCAACCTTTGAACGAGCATATAAGGTCACAGGTGGATTACTGTAAGGCTAAATTTGAGTGCAAATTGGACACATCCACCAAGGGCAATCACAAAGCCATCTTCACATATGTCTGCAGTCTCAGAGGCGACAACCCAACCCACCCTGTAATGGTGGTCAATCACACCACATACATACACACACACACACACACACACACACACACACACACACACACACACACACACACACACACACACACACACACACACCATAGTTATAACCAACCTGCTGCAGACAGGTGTAGGGCAAACATCACCCCCTGGCTCACCATCAGTGTAGGTGGATATGGACAGCACCTGTACCCCTCCCCTCATCATCAGGGAGCAGGTGCATACTGCCTAATCAAAGCCAACAAAAGCAGGCCTCCATGGGACCAGAGAACATTCTTGCCACACTGTATGCAAGCAAAGCCTGAGCACCACTGACATCCCATCTGCAAGGAAGATGGCCACTGTCATCCCTCTAGAAAAATGGTAATGATGAATGGTGGTTTATGCAATGTACTGGCCCTCATTGGGGGGGACATGACACATCAGGACCAGGAGTGCAATGCAGTTTCATATTGTGCTGATAGATGACAGCGGTATGATGTGGTGGTAAGTGGTAGCTAATGATAGGCAATATTGATGTGCTAGCTCAGTAAATAACTCTGGGCAATGTCTGAGGTCCTGTGATGTGTTTCCCTGTTTATGTCTTCCAGGTGGCATGCAGTGTCTGCAAGCATACACTGCAGAGGAGACTGTAGCTATTATGGAAGCAATAATACAGCACCATGTGGTGCTGTTCGACCGGAGCCAACAAAATCTGTGGGAGCGGACTGCCCTGTGGGATGACAAAGTGAACACCTTGAGCCACCATGGCCGCACATACGATCAGGGCAGGCATCAGGCAAATGACCTGATACATCCTGCCCTGCAAACGGCTGCTGCTGTGGCCAGGGACCATACTGCTATGGATGGGGTTCCACCTATTTTAAATATTTTGAACTATACACATGGATACTTGGAATTTCAATAAATTACTGGTTATAAACTTAATATATATCCAAACTATGTGGGGGGCTATGCCCCCACACCCTCCAATGTGGGGGGCTGCTCCACACACCCCCTCTTACTATATATTCTAACTCCAGGGTCACACTACAGTGGGGAAAATGCCATATATAACTTTCTGTGAAATGTGTTTCAGTGAACTGTGTTTTTGGTGAATTGTGCTTTCAGTGATTTGTGCACAGTCATTTGAGTTTCAGTGAAATGTGCTTTCAGTGAATAGTCCCAGACCCATGTATGTAGTGGTCTGACTGTGTTGTGAATGTCACCAGTTGGCTATTATGAGGTCTGTGTGATGCCTGTCTGCCACCTCACCTGTATGTGTGTGTGTTTGTGTGTGCGTGGGTGTCTGTGTACATGTGTAGCAGCAAACGGTATAGTGCAGGTATTAATTTACATATGTTGTCCTTCTCCCACAGGTGGTCTTGGTGGTCACGGACCCTCCCACTCTGTATCTGATGTCAGTGTCTCTGCAGACTCTGGCAATGATGATGGTCATATTCAGTCACAGGTGGTGTTGTCAAGGGCTGAATCTGTGCCATTGGTTGGCATCCCACAGTCATCCACAATGTCCCCACACACAGTCACAATGCCCACACATGCCCCATCCCCAGCAGCCACTGATGATGGACAGTTGGCAGGTGGTGGCATGGAACAGACTAGTGTGGTGGATATGGCAGGTGTGAGTGTAGACACTGTCCATAGCCAGAGTGCATGCGAGGTCCCACACAGGCAGATGGACAGGGGTGCTCACAGGAGGACTGCTGCTCATCAAGCCGCTGTTGCAAGTGCCACAGCAGGTGTCACCAGACACATGTTTCTGGCTGTCATTGATGCTTTGGCATGTAGTGAATGCAACAGCAGACAAATTCTCAGGGTGGTGGATGCAACTCTTCCTGATTTACGTGGCAACATATGTTACCTTGTTGAGGCCACATGCCAAAATACTGAGGTCATGAATAGAAGGTGGGGTGAGACCTTGGCAATCCTCAACCGTGGCATATCTGTGCTAGAGTGTGTGGTGGGAGATGGGCATTGGCCATGTGGAAGTAGGTCAGGACCAACATCAGCTGAGAGTCTATGGGGCCATGCACCTTCACACTCCTGTAGTGGCAGTGACACTAGCACTACCAAAGGGGGGTTGCTGTCCTCATCACAACAGAGCAGGCCATGGGCCCATTGTCCTGGCTGGTCCCATCAAGGACACAGATCCAGCAGACAGCAGTCACCATCAGGAAGCAGTACTGCATCTGGCCTTGGGCCTGTTGGTGCCAGTGAGACCCCTGGCAAGACCAGTTCACATGTCTGTGGCTGGAGACGGTGGACTGGACACTCTGCCATGTACGGTCCACAGCTGTCCACCATACCCCTGGGTAGGGCAGCCACATGGCATGACTGAGAGCATAAATACACACACATGTCTGTATTACAGGCAGGTCACCTCCAGACACACATACAGCACCTCTGCACAGACCATCTATAGGATACCCTTCCAAACACACACACCCATGGATGTCAACCATATGGCTCAGACTAGGCCTATGGTAGACTCACATCACACCCTGTGCATATGATGATACCTGTGCCACATCCCTGTCATCCATACCATCAATGCAGAGACAGGCTAATATGGGTCTGATGCTCAAGGTGAATTTACTGCAGTATAGCTATGTAATACAGTTTAAGGTGATGTCTGCTTGCATTTGTTATGGGTACATATAAAGGTGTATGTACCTTATTAGCCATGATGCATTATTGCTGTTAGTACCACTGACTGAATGTAGTCTGACATGCTGTATTCTGTTTGTGTTCCAGGTGTCTGTGTGTCTGCAGGCTGTGGCCCTGCAGACATTGCCAATGTGGAGTTTGGCAGAGTGGAAATACACTGGCCATTTCATAGCCAAGATACAGCTTTATATGTACGTTTACCATGTGTGTATGCATGCAACAGTGTGTGATAGACACTGTTGTTAGACAGTGTGACCTGGCATACATACCTCTTGTCACAGACAGGTAGCCTTCAGACATGTCACCTCAGTGTTGTGTAGTACCACAGGCTCATACATATGGAACAGGTTATTGGAGTACTGTCAGTAGGTCCCTCATCAGCTTAGCCATTAGATTGACCACAACAGATTCACATGTCAGCACGTATTCCCTCTGCCATTTCTTTCCCATACACACAACCCTGATGCAGTTGGTGTGGGCATGCATGATACTGTGTATGACAGGGTTGTGGTATGTATTCCTGAGTTCACAGGGTGGAACAGGGAGACAAAATGGTATATCCTTTGCATACACACAGTAAAGACTGACACAAAGGATGTGCATACAGTAACACAAACACAGTTGGCAATGGACAGATTAGTAAACCTACATATCCACTTTAATGTACTACAGTGCTGCATACACATGACATGCCCCACACAGATTATATGCGTGGGCATAACCCACTACCTCTTACAACATGTAATATTGTGAATGTCTTCATGGATGATGAGATAACCCACCAGAAATAGCAACTGGAGTCATCTATTACTCCTACAAGCCTGGACAAGTGATAGGGTAACAAATGTTGCATCAGCATGATGTTTCAGTCAGGTATGATATCTGATGCTGGCATGTGTGCCAGTACACTAATTGTCACCTATTTGGCAATGATATCACATACATGGCCATTATTAGGGGACACAGACCACATATGGGTTGCAAACATCCAGATATCCCATAGACATCTGTACAGATGACTGGAATGACCTGTACAATGGTATAACATGCTGCATGTGAGGCAGATGTCATTAACATGCTATATACAGTAATGCCATCAGGAGGTGGTAAACAGGTGAGAATTGGATTGAACACACATCAAAATGGTATAACCCACACAGGAAATGATTCTCAATCCCAACACACAGTTACCAGTATAGAGATTAGAACTCCTGTCTATGTAGTTATTTCTACTATAGTGTTGCACAGTTACCAGATGTGCCATGGAGCTTATATGAAGTCACCTTGTCCCAAGGTACTTCTAAGGTGAATGACATCAGCAGGCCTTGTAAAGTATGGTGATGGGAAGTGCACAGGATGGTACACAACTCAAAATGGTATAACCCACACACGATATGATTCTCATCCCAAACACACACACACAGCTGCCAGTATTGAGATTAGAACCCCTACCTATCTAGTGATTTTTACTAGAGTGTTATGCAGTTATCAGATGCACCACAGAGCTTATATGAATTCCCCTTGTCCCAAGGTACTTCTAAGGTGAATGACAACAGCAGGCCTTGTAAAGTAGGGTGATGGGAAGTGTACAGGGTCGTACACAACTAAAAATGACACAAGCCACACATGATATGTTTCTCCCACACAAACACACACTTACTTGCCAGTATTAAGATTAGATCCCCTGCCTATCCAGTGATTTGTACTATAGTGCTCAGCAGTTATCGCACATGCTACAGAGCTTACTAGGCTGACAACTGGCCAAAGGTGCTGATAACAGGAATGACATCAGCAGGACTGATAAAGTAAGGCGGTGGGTAGGAAACCTATCAAAATCCTTCTTCTTACAAACACATACACTTACACACATACTCTTATACACCCACACATGTTTGCTGGATCTGAGATTAGAATCCCTGCCTATCTAGTAATTTGTACTATAGTGTTATTCAGTTATCACATGCACTACAGAGCTTACTGGGCTGACAACTGGCCAAAGGTGCTGATAAGGGGAATGGCATCAACAGGACTGATAAAGTAGGACACTGGGTGGGAAACTTACCAAAATACTTCTTGCATACATTTACACCCACAAACACATTTGCCAAATCTGAGATTAGAACCCCCTGTCTATCTAGTGATTTCTACTATAGTGTTACACAGTTAATGCACACACTACAGAGCTTATTGGGCTGACAACTGGCCAAAGGTGCTGATAAGGAGAATGACATCAGCAGGACTGATAAAGTAGGGCATTGGGTGGGAAACTTATCAAAATACTTCTTCTTCTTACAAACATACACACACACTTATACACCCACATACACATTTGCTGGATCTGAGATTAGAACCCCTAACTAGTAACTTGTACTATAGTGTTACGCAGTTATCACTTGTGCTACAGAGCTTACTGGGCTGATACCTGGCCAAAGGTGCTGATAAGGGGAATTATATCAGCAGGACTGGTAAAGTGGGCCACTGGGAAGTGTTGTGGGTGTTAATGGCCTAAAACTGTTTTACCTACAAACACTCCCTCACTGTTGCACACACAACTGTCTCTCTCTCTCTCTCACTCACACACACACACACACACACACACACACACACACACACACACACACACACACACACACACACACACACACGCACACACAACTACCAGGATTGAGATTAGAACCACTATCTATTTAGTTGTTTGTACTAGAGTGTTAAGCAGTTATCACATGACCTACAGAGCTTATAGGGGAATAGGTGTCCAATGGTATTTCTAAGGTGAATGACAGCAGCAGATCTTGTGAAGTAGGGCAATGTGAAGTGTTCTGGGTGGGAACAGTCTCCTAATACTTAAACCTATGGACACACACACACACACACACACACACACACACACACACACACACACACACACACACACACACACACACACACACACATGCAGGTGACGTGATATTATAAACCCACCTTCAGTACTATTACACAATTGGGCTCACCTTTTATGCTGGCACATGCCGTTGTTTACGATGGTATGCCACTGTCCACAGCAGGACATAACTGTATGCCATTCAGGGTATCTGTGTGTGTGACTCACTCTATATGTGTCCCCCTGTATCTCTCTCTCTCTCTCTGTCACTGTCTGTCTCTCAATTCCCCACATTTATGTGTGTGTGTATGCTTGACATATGTTATCTGTTGCCCGTATATATATATATATATATATATATATATATATATATATATATATATATATATATATATATATATATATGTGTGTGTGTGTGTGTGTGTGTGTGTGTATCTCATACAACAGATGCAGATATATCACATATGGCCCACCTACAGCTAGCTGAGGATAATCCTGTCTAATGTGTGTGTGTGGGGACAGTTGAAGTGTACATAGCTGTCTGTATGCACACACATATATACATAATACAGTCATATATTCAGATGTGAGTTACAACATGTCCTGTGATTCTCTAAGTGTGGGAACATGCCCACTGCGATCTTCTATAGGTAGAGTTGGACTCCATTCCAGAGATAGGTGTACTGTAGTCTGGGGTTTTGTGTGCTACAGACATACCTCTCAGGAGTACACAGCAGTACTGGGTTTGTTTAGCAGACATTTTCTGACATATCTGTAGTCTGACACAGGAATGTATTGTGTCATTACTTAGTGCCAGACATCCTCAAATTATCACAGTGCTTTACCAAAGGAATACTAGTTGTATGATCGATAGACCAATATTATTAGGGCAGCTACGTACATTCTTGCCCAACAAGGCCATTTGTGAGGTGTGGCTACAGCCAGTTGAGTGATGATGCGCTGTGTAAACAGTCCAGCAGCCTTGTGATATACTAGCTGGGGTTGTCCTGCTTGTGTGGTATCTTTCTAACCTGAGATGTCATATCTTTGTGTGGGTATACCTCTCACTTGTACATTTTTTGGCAGGTTGTTCAGGTGTTTGGCTAGAGGTTTCATCCTGTCTGCATAAACTTGTGTTTTTATGGCAAGTTAGTTACATATAAATGAATAGTGATGTTAAAAAATACTGATAGACATTACTGTTTCAGACTACATAACCTTCAGACAATCCCTGCTACTGCTAACCCCTCACCCTACCAACTTTCTCACTATGTAAGGGTGATATGTACAACACATGCTTATCATTGTGCCTTTGTTCCACTTTTATTTCTGCCCTTGTCCAGACATCTTGCTGTCAGAGGTTGGGAGTTATGGGTACAAAATTGCATTCTACTGTGCAGACATGTCCATTATATGTAAAAGCAAACATAACAAAAATGATTATTGAGAATAACCACTGGCAATAGTACCAAAAAGCATTTATATTCACAAATGCCTTTGCTCCTCAACTACACAATCTTCAAGATGTCCATCATATGTGTAGTATATTCCACATAGCACTGTGACTTCCAGGTATGTCAGTGGCAGAACAGTGGGTATCACTGATATGCATAATGGTTGGCACTGCAGTTATCTGCACATGGCCCTGTCAAAGACAGCACTGTACCTAGGGCACTACGAGATGACTGCCAGGAGAATGTGCTGGCCAGATGCAGACAGTATTAACCACATGTGCACATAGCTTATTGACCCCTGCATATTGTGGACGGGCAACATGTTTTCATGTGTATTGGTACAGCCCTGCCAATGTGTGCCATCCTGCTATTTCCATGCAAACATACATGTCACTGCATTTCTGTGGGTATACGGGGGGAGGCACACCTGGCAACTGTACACATTTGCACAGATTGTGCTGATATTAGCTTTACATTTTGGTACCATTTACCATACTATTTTGCCCTGTCTTGGTGGCTTAAGGCATATCAGTAAAGAGCATATGTCATATTGTAATGGCATACATTTGAGTTTCAAACTTCTTACTCTTCATAGCCTTACTGAAACTGCAAGTCCTGCTGTGCTATCACCGTGTGAGTCTGTAGGTGGGGGTAATTCAACATTGTTGCCATTTGAGTCCCTTTATCAGACATTTCTCTCTCTGGTGTTCTACAGCTGACTTGCTGTGTGGATGTGAGGGGTGGGTATGGGACCCCCACATTGACATCCATGCCTGTGACCTATGACCCCCAGTTAGTTGTCCCCACACATATACTGGAGTGGGATTTGCCACCTTGGGTACTACTGCATAGTGTGTGGAGGCCAGTTTGGGGCAGACATTTCCTGGTGTCCCACATAGCTGTCAGTTGTGTGCTGCTATCCCAGTAGGCCACCCAATTCCCTTGCATGCATGCAGCATTACCATAGATATGCTAGCAAAACATACTAATCCATACATTTATTGTTAAGAAGACTGTCTTACCTTGTGCCTGCAGCAGTTGTGAGGATGGTGCTTGAGGACCACCTATTTTGGATGCACACAGTGCACTGCCTATACACAGTAATTTACAGGTAATGTGATGTATGTTTCATCCATTTTACTTTGTGTGCGAGTCAGAGAGAGTTGTCAGTCCTTGGGGTCCCTACAGTGTCAGTGTGTGTGCTATGTATTGCCTCTTTGCCAAGGCCTGAGCATACTGAGCATGCTTCCATCTGCCTACAGGAGGAGGCTAAGGGGCCTCCTCTTCTGAGTCCCTCTGTGCCTATGGAGACCTTGGCAATGGTGGTGGGGTGCATGACCCTTCCCCATGCTGTTCCTGCTGCAGCTGTTTCTGAAGGATCATGTTGTGTAGCATGGCATATACTATGAACATGTGTGCACATGTGGCTGGAGAGTACTGCAAGGCTCCACCAGATATGTCATGGCAGTGGAACCGTGACTTGAGCATCCCAAACACATGTTCTATAATGATCCTGGTTTGTGTGTGTGCCTCATTATGGCGTTATTTTGTGGGTATGTGTGCATTTCTGATGGGTGTCATCATCCACAGCTCCAACGCATAGCCAGCATCCCCTACCAGATGGACATATGGGATGCCCTACTGGCAAATGCCTGGTACAGCTGTGACGAATGCCAGATATGGGAGTCGTGATAGCTTCCAGGGCTGCCAGCACACACATTCATGATAATGCCCTGGGCATTGCACATGACCTGGCAGTTGATGGAGGGTAATCCCTTGTGGTTTATGTAGACACTACCCTGTTCACCAGGTGGTGCTTTGATGTGGATGTGTGTGCAGTGTATGGCACCCAGTACCTCTGGGTATTCTGCTAAATGTGGAAGAGACACATATTGCTGGTTGTCTCCTCATGGGTGTTGAGGAAGTAAATGTGTTCACCAGCATAGCATGGAATCCAGGAACTGGTGGAGTATCCTGGATGCAGATGCCTGTGAGACCCCCATGATGTCCCAAGTAGGTATTTGGAAAGTACATGTAGCTAGAATTCTTATGGCTACACATACGTTGGTATCCACTGGGATGGGTTCCCCTCTGTTGGCTCTAGGTCTGAGTTGAGGCCAGCACAGCTCACTGATTTGCTGAAGTATACCTCTGTGCACCCTGTAGCATTCTACTTTCTCCAGATCATATAGCCCCTGGTAAGTTACCCTGGGTCTGAACACTATTCTCCTCCTCCTCTGTCTGAGCTGGTTGTCAGCATTATCCTCCTCTCCACCCAAAGCCTCTAGCACATACTGATGGATCAAAGCAATGGCAACACCTAACATTTTTCTAGTTAAATTTGCCCCACATGTGTACACCAATGGTGCAGAATTTGTGGGAAAAATCAGACTGTAAAGTGTTTCCATAGTTTATACTGTTGTGCTGCAGATGCTGCCTGTATGACTGGCTGACTATGATGCATTTCACCTGCTAGCAATGTAATTTGTTTTTGATTGCTTTTATTCTGCTACTTTCCTTTTTTCCCTTCCCAATCCCCCCCCCCCTTTTTAAGCCCTGAGGCAAGCTGCGCAAACCTGGTGCCCAAATGTAAACAGTCCTGCTTTTTCTGGAGTTTTTTTTTATTTGTTTTATTTTAGACCATGTGCATGCCAGGCAAACCCATTTAGCTAATGTAAACAGAAAGAAAAAGCCCTCCCTGGACATGAACACATTCTTCGTTTCATGGAATAAGTCAATACAGCCTCAGTCACCCCCTCTTGCTTAGCTGTGCTTAGGTAAGCTTAGCTGTGCACCATAGGTCTCCAATGTGCTTACACCATGCCTGACACACACCCTTTTCATGTCTGTTGCTTCTCCTACTTACACAATCATGCTATAGCACCTACACGGTTAGGTGCAGTTTGGCACTTAGAAGATTTTTGTGATTCAGTAAATTTCCCCTCATTTGCATACCCCACTTCCTTAGTCCATAGTTACTGCACTACCTCAGAACTTTTCACCTTGACAACCACTGTTCCCTGGTATTGTTCTGATTCTGCATGCCATAGACTATAATTACAAAATGCAGATTTCCCTTAAAATTGAGTTTTCACATTTTTTTTCGGCACAATCCCATTTGCACGCCGCTGCCCTATGCTTAAACAGCCGAGATTGGCCAAAAGAAAAAATAACTTTGATTTTTATAAAAAAATGAAGCACTTTTCCATGCCAATGACCATATATTTGGCCATTGGCATGCCTAAAGAGTATAATACATGCTTTTTTTGGAGCTGTCATGCCTCTGATTTGCAGAAATGTATTCAGCTAGTAGCCGAATACATTTCTTCCACTAACACTGTTCTTCCATGGCTCCCAACTTGCAATCTTCTATGAACTTTGTCAGCCAGAGTCCCTTCATATTGGCCTGGACTTCTAAGAAGTAGATACTAAACAGGAGAGGACACAGGACCAATCCCTGTGGGACTCCATTCGTGACTGGTTGGCAGTCTGACTTGGAGTCAACAACTTTCACACTGTGGGTTCTATCTGTGAGCCAGTTTGCAAACCACCTAGTGATATAGGGGTTGATGCCTAGCTTAGTGAGTTTTTCTATGATTCCTGAGTGGGAATGGTATCAAAGGCCTTGGCCAGATCAAGGTATGCTGTATGAACCACCTTGCCTTCATCCACAGCTCTGGTGACTGACTCAAAGAAGTTGATCAAGTTGAGCAGGCATGATCTACCCTTCACAAAACCAAACTGTGTGGGATCCAGAGTTTGCAGATTCCCTATATCCTTGTTTATTAAGTCCATGATGATGGGTTCCATAGCTTTGCATATCAGACTCGTCAGGCTAATGAGACAAGAGTTCCCAGGGTCTGTCTTCGCTCCCCCTTTGTGGAGAGGGATGACTGTAGCAGTGTGTCATTCGGTAGGGACAAAGTTGAGGTGAGGCTGTGATTGAACAGGGCACACAGGTGAGGTGCCACTTCACTCTGTAGTTCATGTAGAACACATCCAGGGATATTGTCTTGGCCTTGGACAGTATTGTATTCTTGGCCTTGGACAGTGCTGTTCTAATCTGTGCAGCAGTAATACTGTGTGCCTGGCAATCTACTGGTATTGTGATTGGTCCTTTGGGGGGGGAGGGGAAAAGTTGGCACTGAATCTGTCGGCCAGTATACAGGCAATATCTGTTGGCTCGGTATAGGAGGTACCATTGTGCAGTAGCTCAGAGCAAATTTGGGTATTGCCATGGAGATTCTTTACATAACTATAGAAGGACTTGTGGTTGTCTTTACTATCTTCTGCAATTCTGTTTTCATAGCTAGATTTAGAGGATTTTATGAGGGACCTCAACTTTTTGTTGAGACTGATAAGGGAGTTTTTCCATAGGTTCATAGGTTGGTACTAGGCTATCGGCCCTAGGGCCTATACAAGCCTAGCCATAACAATTCTTTGGCTATTTCTTGGCACTTCACCTTATTCTGCATCAGTTTCTTCCTTCTGTTGTAGAGTTTGTTTATGGCAGGGGACCACCAGATTGGCTTCCTTTTTTTAGAGGAGAGCATCTTGGTTCTATTGGGTATGATGAGATCCACGCATTTGTGTACGTGTTCATCCAGTGCATTGGTGTATGATTTGGTGGTCACACAACTATTCTTCATTAGCATGGGTGCCGTGAAGTTAGCCACCTTTGTTTTTGAGAGCCCAAAGTTAGTTTTGGAGAAGTTTTTCATGGTGGTTACCTTTGTGGGGGTGGGGGGGTGGGAGAGATTTAGATTTCCAAGGTGATTAGTTTGTGGTTGGATCTAATGAGGGAGGAGCTGACTATTGGTGTAGAGCAATGGTCACCCATGTTAATAATGACCAGGTCAGGGATGTTGCTACCTCTAGTGGGGATAAGAACAAGCTGGTCCAGGGCACTGGAATTAATGAACTCCAGGAAACATTGAGCAAGTGCATTGGTACATGAGTAGTTTTACCAGTTAATGGAGGGGTAGTTGAAGTTGCCTATTAAGAGAGTGTTAGGTTGGACCCTAATATTCTCCAGGGTGCTTAGGAACATGGGGTGTGAGTCCTGGGACATGGTTGGAGACCTTTAGCAGGTTACAACCTAAATCACTGTCTTACCTAATGTTAGCTGCACCTGAAGTACCTCTGATGCATTATGTTGGGCTACCAGTCAGGAGGTGTGTGCATCCTTTATGAATATGGAAACACCACCGCCTTTGGAGCCTCAGTCCAAGTTCTGGGGCTGAAAAGTGTGGAATGAGTTATAGCCTGGTAGTGCAGGGGTGCTTTCTGCTGCCGTGAACCAGGTCTCTGTTACAGCACAAATGTCGATGTTCTCCATGTTAAGGAGTGCTTCAAGTGAGTGCATTTTGAGATTTAGACTTCTAGCTTTGAGCAGCATGACCCTCAGATTGAATTTGTTTGTAGCTGTTACAGTGGTAATTTGGTTTTTGAAACACTGCCTAAAAAGGTATTATAGGGGTGGCAAGAGCCCTGGCCAGTATCCAGAAGCCCAGTGGTGAAAGATGCAGGCCATCTCTGGCAAAGCATCGAAGTCTGTCAGTCATGTCATTCCCAGACAGACAGACACTGGATCCCCTTAGAATGACACCAGAAATTTAGCCAATTGTTGAAATCAAACATTTTCTGCTTGTACTGTGGTATCATTCTGGGTAATGGTAGGATGCTGCTCAGGGCCAGGGTCATACTCACCTGGGCTACATAATCCAAGAGCTCCTCCATGTCTCTTTTCATGTGGTCCAGGGAGGTACGTCTCAGGTCATTTACATGTAAAATGACAGAGTCATATTTGTACCTGTTGTTGAGGGACCTGAGTTTGTTATGCTCAAGGAATGCGGAGAGAAATCATATGTATGAAGTATAAGCAGTTGATCCATTTTCTACATGGTGCACTTAACAGAAAAAAACAGCCATGCAAATATAAAATAAGAAACTAAAATAATATTGTACGTTTCAAGTAGATCAACTATTATGTGCAAGTGACAAAACGTGCAAAACAGAGAAATTGGGTAACGCCTTTAGCAAAAGACAAGTTATACATTATGTATGCAACCTTTAATGATTTGAAAAAAAAAATCAGATACCATAATTCATGTTACCATTTACAGCATAGAAAATGTAGTCATTGGTATAACCTGCAGTCTAGTCACTTGTAATCTGTGTAGACCAGCTTCAACAGAAAATGCTCCAGTTAAAAATTAAGTAAAGTTAACAGGATTCAATTGCTGGTTCAGTGTTTTATACCATCCTTGACCCTTACTGAACCTGCTTTCTTACAGATCTAAAAGTACAAAACAGAACACATGGTGGCAACATAGTGATGGAAAAAGAATGCCGCATAGCTGATTGTTAAAGATTAAAATTGCATAGCTAGGTGGCACACAACCATTCCCAAGCAAACATAAACAGGTGACACACAACCATTCCCAGACAAACATAAACAGGTGGCACAAAACCATTCTAAAGCAAACATGAACAGGTGGCACACAGCCATTCCAAAGCAAACATAAACAGGTGGCACACAACCATTTTCAAGCAAACACAAACAGGTGGCACAAAACCATTCCAAAGCAAACATAAACAGGTGGCACACAACCATTCCAAAACAAACATAAACAGGTGGCACACAACCATTCTCAGGCAAACACAAACAGGTGGCACACAACCATTCTAAAGCAAACACAAACAGGTGGCACAAAACCATTCCAAAGCAAACATAAACAGGTAGCACAGAACCATTCCCAAGCAAACAAACACACTGCAGACAGAAATTACAAGAGCTCTAACTTTTAGCAGCATAAAAGACCATCTCTGTGGGAATAAGGAGAAGAGATGGCACTTGCATCACACCACCAGTCTCACATAGACCCATTAAACCAGCACTGGCAAAAAACACACATAAATACACAAAAACATTCTCTGAGGCTCTAAATAAAAATCTACAAAAGCAACAGAAACCTCCAAAGCAGACATTCAAGCAACCTCCACCCCCTCCCAACACAAATCATGAAACAGATACTTCACAAAACCAGTGTGCCATGCAATCACAGCCTTTAAGGCAAAATAACATACCCAACATACTAGTAAAAGGTGACTCTACAGTCAGGCACACTGACGTCCCACTCACTAGGCTGAACAAGGAGAAGGTTACTGATAGCTGCCTGTCAGGTGCCAGGATCTGCCACATAACACAAGCACTCAGGTCACTCCAGAACAAGTACAAATACAACTCTGTCATTGACCATGTTGGTGTGAATGACCTGAGCCATACCTCCCTGGACTACATGAAAAGAGACATGGAAAAGCTCTCTGATCTTGTAGCTCAGGCCGGTATGACCCTGACCCTGAGTAGCATCCTGCCCTCACCAAGAATGATACCACAGTATAAAGAAAAAAATATCAATTTCAACTATTGGCTAAGTTTCTGGTGTCATTCAAAGGGGATCCAGTGTCTGTCCACATGGGATGACATGCTCAACAAGCCACACTGCTTCACTAGAGATGGCTTGCACCTGTCACCCTTAGGCTTTCGATTACTGGCCAAGGCTCTTGCTACCCACATAGTGCTTTTTTTAGGCAAGACTCAAAAGACAAACCCACCGCCATAAATAGCACAAGTAACAAAAAATTGAGGGTAATGCTACTCAATGCCAGAAGTCTAAACCTCAAAATGGACGCACTCGAGGCACTCCTCAGTATGGAGAAAATCGATATATGTGCAGTAACAGAAACCTGGTTTAAGGATCCAGAGAGCACCCCAGCACTACCAGGCTACAACTCATACCATACATTTCGGACATAGAACCCGGACCGAAATACAAAAGGTGGGGGCATATCCATATTCATCAAGGATACCCACACCTCCAGGTTAGTGGCACAGCATGATGCTTCAGAGATCATCCACATGCAACTAATAATGGGCAAAACTGCAACTCAAATTGTAGCTTGCTACAGATCACCCACCATGTCCCAGGACCCCCATTCTGCATTTCTGGAAACACTGGGAAATATAAAGGTTCTACCCAAACACACTAATATTGGGTGAATTTAATTACCCAAACATTAATTGGGAGAACTACTCAAGTACTAACTCCCTTGCCCAACATTTCCTAGAACTTATAAACTCAAACACCCTAGATCAACTGGTCAACACTCCCACCAGAGGTGACAACATATTGGACCTGGTCATCACCAACATGGACGACCGATGCTCCACACCGGAGATCAACCCCTCACTGGTTAGATCTGACCATAAACAAATCAATTTGGATATCCACATTCTGCCCCCACCCCCGGACAAGGAAACCACCATGAAAAACTTTTCAAAAGCAAACTTCACGTTACTTAAGACCAAGGTGGAAAGTTTCAAAGCTGCCATGCTAAAGGATAACATTGTCCAAGCTGCAAAATCCTTTACTAATGCATTCTACGGGCACCTACAAGAATACATGGATCGTGCTATCCCAAGCAAAACCAAGACTCACTCCTCCAAGTAAGGGAAACCAGTCTGGTGGACTCCTGCCATAAATAAGCTATACAATAGAAGTAGGAAACTAGTACAGAAAAGAGTAATATCCCAAGAAGGGAAGACATCTCTGATCATTATCAGCAAGAAACTATGATCCATCATAAAATCATCCAAGGCGAGTTTCGAAAGAAAAATTGCCAAGGACTCCAAAGATAACCACAATGCATTCTTTAGCTATGTCAAGAATCTAAGTGGCAATGCTCAGATCTGCTCGGAGTTAGTGCAGAATGGTACAAAATACACTGAAACGACCGATATTGCCAACATCCTGGCAGACAGGTTCAGCGCAAACTTGACCACCCTCTCACCCCCAAAAGGGCCCATAACCATACCAGAAGAATGTAGAGCTCCTGAAATCACAGACATTCAGGTTAAAACAGCCCTCTCCAAAGCCAAAACCACAGCATCAATGGGACCAGATGGTGTCCCAGGCTGTGTCCTACATGAGCTCAAAGATGAACTAACCCCTCACCTAAACACACTGTTCAAACTCAGCCTCTCCACAGGTTATGTACCCATAGAGTGGTGCACAGCAATGGTTATTCCATTCTACAAAGGTGGAGCCACAACAGAACCCGGGAACTATCGCCCTATAAGCCTGACTAGCTTGGTCTGCAAGGCTACGGAGCACATCATCATGGAACTCAGAGACATTGGGAACCTACAAACACTGGACCCTACCCA
Source organism: Protopterus annectens (assembly GCF_019279795.1). Classification (NCBI taxonomy): domain Eukaryota; kingdom Metazoa; phylum Chordata; order Ceratodontiformes; family Protopteridae; genus Protopterus; species Protopterus annectens. The sequence goes on along the minus strand of NC_056731.1, from coordinate 1,680,416,266 downwards.
GTTCAGCTTTGTTAAGGGCAGGTCCTGCCTCCTAAACCTGGTGGGCTTCTTTGAGACAGTTACCAAGGCTATATACGAGGGAAAGGTGGTACACACAGCCTACCTAGACCTCACAAAGGCCTTTGACACCATTCCCCATTCTGGTATTATAGACAAGCTCACCAGCCTGAACATAAACCCCTACATCACAAGATGGGTTGCCAACTAACTCATGGACAGAACCAACATGGTAAGAGTTGCGGGAGCTTGGTCTTACTCTAAAGCGGTTACAAGTGGCATTCCCCAGGGCTCAGTCCTAGGACCCCTCCTGTTCAGCATTTACTTCGCAGAGGTATAGGCAAGCAAAGGAGGACTATGGCTGACCAAATTCGCAGACGACTGCAAACTAGGGGCTATAATTGACTCTCCGGCTGACACAGACATCCTGCAAAAGTGTCTCACTGAGACAAATACCTAGTGTCAAAATCATGGCCTCAAGCTAAATGCTAAAAAGTGCATAGTCTTCCCCTTTGGAAAAAACAAAGTACCCACAAACTACCACATAGGTGGTAGTCCCCTAAATATGGAAAATGTAAAAAGGGATATGGGGACCCAAGTAGATAGTAAACTCTCCTTTGATAATCACATTGCCAAAGTGGTTAGAAAATCCTTCTACGTGGCCCACCTTATCACAAAAGGGTTTGCATCCAGATCAAAAGAGGTCATTGTGCCCCTCTACTCATCGCTCATCAGACCCATCATAGAGTACAATGCCCCATTTGGGATGTATCTTACAAGACACCTGCAACAGCTGAAAAGACCACAGAAGTACCTCATCAAGAGGATCACTGGCCTCAAACAGATGCCCTATGCAGCTCGACTGAAGAAACTCCAGCTGTACTCGGTTGCATACCGCCTACTCAGAGGTGATCTCTGCCTGACATACAAGGCCATGTCCAACCCAGAACTGATGGACATGCTCCACTTAAAGAAAAGATTATTCCCTTGAGCCACACACTCTAGGGATCTAATCTTCACCACAACAATAAATAGGACATGCTGGAGGGATAGAATTCTGTCACAGAGACTTCCCATGCTTTGGAACAAGATTCCAATCAACATTAGGCAGAGCTCCTTGCTAACACTCTTCAAGAAAAACCATGATGAGTGTATGGGAAACAGAAAGTTTACCCCGGGGATCACTTCAGTGGCTCTGCTGGACAGAGGCACAGGGAACTAATCTAAGAGGGCGGCGAAAGCCAACACATTCTGGCTAGGCTTATAAATGCCTTCGGGCAGATAGCCTAGTACCTACCTATGAACCTATGAGATTAAGTAAGGCTCCTCAGTGATCCAACTTCTTGGAAGGGAAGTAACTGTGTCAGTATCTGTTTTTTCCAGCTGTATAATGAATCAAAGTTTGCAGATAAGTAAAAGCCAAGAAAAAAAAAGTCAGCATAAGACTGCAAATAAAAGGTCATAGGTTCATAGGTTCACAGGTAGGTACTAGACTATCAGCCCTAGGGGCTACATAAGCCAAGCCAACAAGGTTCCCTAGCTTACGCACCCAAAAAAGTTATTTTCCTATGCCACTGTCGAGCAGAGACACAGAAGTTATCCCTGGGGCGTATTTCTTATTTCCCATCCACAGATTTTTCTTGAAGAGTGCTAATGAAGAATTTTGCTTGACATAGATGGGGTAGTCTGTTCCAGAGTATGGGAAGTCTCTGGGACAGGAATCTATCCCTCCAACATGTTCTGTTTATTGTGGTGACAAGGTTTAGGTCCCTAGACTGTGTAACTCAGAGGGATTGGGATTTCTTTAGGTTTAGCATGTCCAACAGCTCTGGGTTTGACATAGCTTTATATGTTAGGCAGAGCTCACCTCGGAGTAGGCAATATGCTATGGAGTAAAGCTGGAGTTTTTTGAGACGGTCAGTGTAGGGCATCTGTTTGAGGCCAGTAATCCTCTTTGTGAGGTACTTCTGTGGAATTTCCAGCTGCTGCAGATGTCTTGTGAGGTACATTCCAAAAGGGGCATTTTACTCTATAATGGGTCTAATGAGTGTCGAGTAGAGGGGAACAATGACCTCTTTTTTCCTGGATGAGAACCCTTTTATGATGAGATGTGCCACGTAGAAGGACTTCCTGACTACTGTGGCGATTTGACTATCAAAGGACAGACTACTATCCACCTGGGTCCCAAGGTCTCTTATCACACATTTGGTGTTAAGTAAACTGCTGTCTATGTAGTAGTTCATGGGTAAAGAATTTTTACCAAAGGGGATGACAATGCACTTTTTGGCATTGAGCTTGAGGCCATGGCTCTGACACCAGGCATCTGTCTCAGCGAGGCCCTTCTTAGGTTCATAGGTTGGTACTAGGCTATCAGCCCTAGGGCCTATGCAAGCCTAGCCATAACAATTCCCTGGCTATTTCTTCTGTAGGATTTCCAAATCATTTGAGGACTCGACTATGGTTCCTAGTTTGCAGTCATCTGTGAACTTCGTTAGCCAGAGGCCTTCTGTGTTAGCCTGTACTTCAGAGAAGTAGATACCAAACAGGAGAGGTCCCAGGACTGAACCCTGTGGTACTCCACTTGTCATTGGTTTGAGGTAAGATTTGGAGTGTGCAACTTTTACAGTGTGGGTTCTGCCAGTGAGCCAGTTGGCAACCCATCTTGTGACATAGGGATTTATACCTAGTTTAGTGAGTTTAGCTATGATTCAAGAATGGGGGATGGTCTCAAAAGCCTTGGCAAGGTCAAGATAGGCTGTGTGAACCACCTTACCCTCATCTACGGCTTTGTTAACTACATCAAAGAAGTTGATCAGGTTCAGAAGGCATGATCTGCCTTTCACAAACCCGAACTGGGTGGGATCCAGAGTTTGGAGATTACCAATGTCTTTGTTTATGAGTTTCATGATGATACATTCCATGGCCTTGCAGACGAGGCTCGTCAGGCTAATAGGGCGATAGTTCTCTGGATGATTGGTGGCCCCCCCTTTGTGGAGTGGGATAACTGTAGCTGTACGCCATTCAGTGGGCACAAAGCCGATGTGAGGCTATGACTGAACAGGGTGCTTAGGTGAGGAGCCAGTTCGTTCTGAAGTTCATGTAAAATGCAACCCGGGATGTTGTCCAGTCCCATGGATGCTGTATTTTTGGCTTTAGAGAGTGCAGCTTTTACCTGCATAATTGTGATTACAGGGAATCTGCATTCGTCGTGTATAGATATGGGCCCTTTAGGGGGTGGGGGGTAAAGTTAGCACTAAACCTATCTGCCAGGATGTTGGCAATATCAGTTGGTTCTGTAATTTTTGTGCCATTGTGCTGTAACTCAGAGTAGATCTGGGTGTTGCCATTGAGATTCTTGACATAGCTATAGAATGTTTCGTGGTTGTCCTTAGAATCAGTGTCAATTTTGTTTTTGTAGCTAGCTTTGGAGGATCTTATAAGGGATCTCAGCTTCTTACTGAGGCTGACCAGGGAGCTCCTCCACTCATGGGATTTTATTCTCTTTTGCAACAATTTCTTCCTTCTGTTGTGCAGTTTGTTTATGGCAGGGGACCACCAGATTGGCTTCCTTTTTTTTGGAGGATAGCGTCTTGGTTCTGTTTGGATCCATGCACTCATTTAAGTGCTCATAGAGTCCATTTGCGTGGGATTCAGCAGTCGTAACTGTATTGTCCATCTGCATGGGGTGTCACGAAGTTCACTACTTCTATCTTCAGAAGCATGATGTTTGCTTTGGAGAAATTTTTTACCATGGTTTCCTTAATAGGGGGGTGGGGGTGGGATGTGGATATCAAGGGTGATTAGCTTATGGTCGGATCGGACCAATGAGGCGTTGACTTCAGGTGTGGAGCACCGGTCACTCATGTTGGTAATGACTAGGTCTAGGATATTGTTGCCCTTGGTGGGGGTGTGAATAAGTTGATCTAGGGCACTGGAATTTATGAATTCCGGAAAGCGTGTGAAGGAGTTGGTACACGAGTAGTTTTCCCGGTTAATGGTGGGGTAGTTGAAATTGCCCATTATTACAGTGTTTGGTTGAACCCTAATATTTTCCAGTACATCAAGGAAAGAGGAGTGGGAATCTTGAGGCATGGTGGGGCATCTGTAGCAAGCTACAATTTGGATTGCAGTTTTGCCCAGAGTTATTTGCACTTGGATAACCTCGGATGCATTATGCTGAGCAACTAGCCTGGAGGTGTAGATATCCTTAAAGAATATGGACACACCTTCGCCTTTGGTGTTCCAGTCCAGGTTACATGGCCGAAAAGTGTGGTATGAGTTATAGCCTGGTAGCACAGGGGTGCTCTCTGAAACCTTGAACCAAGTCTCAGTCACTGCACAGATATCGATGTTTTCCATTTTAAGGAGTGGCTCGAGTGAGTGCATTTTTAGATTTAGACTTCTAGCATTGAGTTTCCATGTCTCATTTCTTTACAGTAGCAGATTTTAAATGTGGATGGCAGGATAAAGATAACAAGGTGACATATGTAACTTTTTAACACTTGCTACCCTTCATACCTCTAGATTTTTTAGTTTATGTCCTTTTTCCAGGGTACCAGGTGACTATGTGCTTGCCCACTCTGTCCCCTGCTAGCTTGTTAGTTTATTTTTTTCCCAATATTCCGGCTTGCTGCAGATTGCTGTCTTCCTTGCAATATCTATACTGCAGCACAATGTTTCACAAAGACACCTTATTTTATCTTCAGCTCAAATGAGCAAAACAGCCCACCACTTCTAAACAGCACTACTAGCACATTCTTGCATTTTTGAACTGAACTACAACTCCCCAGCTTCCATGCTAACACTTCTTTCACCATTTCATGAGGTCCATTCCCTTTGTCTTATCATGGAATGTTGAATAGCAATAATATGTTTAGCATAAACCCCCAGTGTGACATTCAGTTAAGCTCTGTCATAGCCCAAATATTCCATGTTATTGACCTGGGTTTCATCTGTCCAGCTTTAGTCAAATTGTATTGATGGGAGTAAATAAATAACTTGATATTAAGTAGTACAGATAAGATGATGCTTTGGAATAACCTGGAATAAGTACATACACACTCATATCTCTCTCTCTCTCTCTCTCTCTATATATATATATATATATATATGTATATATGTATATATATGGGGTCTATATTAACAGTAATCCACACACATACACTTAAAATTCTACATCTAACCCCACACTAAACTGTACAAATACTACTATCTATCCACTTACCTTAATCCAAACCCTAACCCTAAGGTCCGCCACTATCGCACACTCACCTGACCCGCGCCCTAAACCTAACTCACCTATCCCGCCCTAACCCTAAAGTCTGTCAGTATCGCACACCCACCTCACCTGCGCCCTAACCCTAACTCACCTATCCCGCCCTTCCCTAAAGTTAGTCACTATCGCACACCCACCTCACCCACGCCCTAACCCTAACTCACCTAAACCGCTCCCTAACCCTAACATCCTCACAATCGCACACTTACCTGAACCCGACCTGTAACTTTCCACCACAGTGCTGAAAATCAGGAAGCCACAGGAACGGCCCACCGAATTCTTTCCCTGGGAAAGAATTCGGTGTTCCGCGGCTTTGCGATAATCGATTTTTGAACTTCACAGTTCGAACATATGGTGTTCGAACTGCTGAAGTTTCGATGAACTGATAGGAACCCATATATATGTATGTGTATGTGTATATATATATATATATATATATATATATATATATATATATATATATATACATATATATATATATATATATATATATCAAAAGATATATTTATTTTATTTGACATTTGTTGACTGGGTTAGTCCGACTGGGCAGATGCCCTTTTTCAGTGGAGGTCTAAGGAGACAAGCTCCAGTTGCATAAGTTAAGAGATACATACATGATATAATATGACAAAAGAAATTAACAAAACAGTAATTACATAGAATTACATGCAAGAAGTCAGAAGTACATTCTGGATAGTCTGCAACATTTCTTCATGGCAGAAAGTTTGTAGTATAGCCTATTTTTTTGGAGTAAGGATAGTATTTAAATAAAGGTAGGTAACAGATGGAGAGGAATGAGTTTGGAGGGATAAGTTAGCGGACAGAGATACTGAAAAAATAGAGGAGAGGTTAGTTGTAACAAAGTAGATGGTAGTTTATGTTGGGTCAGGGCAAAAGCATCATGAGTTTAGTAGTTTGTCTTTTAAAGTTTTTTTTTTTCAATCAGTTAGTGTTAGAAAAAGTTCTTAAACACAGAGACAGTTTATTCCATGCATTGGCAACAGAGTGATTGTAGAGAAGTTTGCCTATATTTTGTTTTGGGCTTACAGATTTCCAGGAGGTGTTGGTCAGAGCTTCAGAGTGTATGATTGGGAGTATAGAAAGAGATGAGAGCTGGTAGAGCAGCACAGGAGGTGGGTTTGTTTAGGATGGAGTGAGTCACATGTAGCTGAAACAGAAAGAGTTGTTGGTGGATTTCTAGCCACTGTAGGTTTTTTTAAAGATAGACAGTTGTGTGAGTGATAGGGTTGTTTTGTAGCAAATCTAGCAATTTTATTATATGTGAGTTCAAGCATAGATATAAAGTTAGATTGTAGGTTAGTAAGGATTAGACCAACATATAACAGGGTAGGTAGGCTTGTGCACGAGAGAGTTTGGATTCATTAGTGAGGAATATTGTGTTCCTATAGAGTGAGCCCAGTTTTTTGCTGAGACTTTTTGATGCACTGTTGGATGTGCAGCTCAAACTTTAGTTGGTCATCTATTATAACTCTTAGTGACTTTGTGTGAGGTTCACCCTTGATAGTTGTGTTGGTGAGGGAGGTGACAATGAAGGTAGATTTGTGGTGTTGGAGAGATTTAGGGAGGGAGAGGAGGAGTTTAACTTTCTTAAGGTTGGGTAGGAGTTGGTTGGTTGTTAGCCATTTTTCAACTGAGTGGAGATAACCTTGGTAATGGTGAGAAGGTAGGAAAGATTGTGAGAGGAGGAAATATTTGTATAGTCATCAGCATATTTTATTAATGAGGAGTGAGGACAGGATATGTACAGGTTGTTTGTTGCAATGTTAAATAGTAGGGGTCCAAGAATGGACCCTTGGGGAACACAGGTGTGGACTGCGAGGATGAGGATAGATGCAGAGAGCCATTTTACATATTGAAGTCTGCTTGAGAGTTAGCTAGAGAACCAGCACAGAGCAACATTAAAGAGACTAAGGCTATATAGTTTAGACAGGAGAAGATTGTGGGAGATAGTGTCAAAGGCCTTTGAGAGATCAAGGAATAGATAGGAGACTAATTTATTGTAGTCATGAGATCTAGAGATAGACTGTGTGAAAGATATTAGTGCTGTAGATGTGCTGTGGTTAGGGCGAAAGCCGTGTTGGGTAGGGGTTAGGAGATTTTCTTGTAGACGATGATCTAGGAGCTGCTTATGAATGCAATAATCTTTGGTAGGGATAGGGGAGACAGAATGGCTATAGACCAGAAATTTGTGACTTCAGTAGAGTTTCCTTTGTGTAAGTTTATAACATAGAACAGTTTCCAGATATCCAGGTTATGGTTTCTTGGATAGATCTATTGATTAGCAGGCAAATGGGATATGCAATAGATTTTGCAGCTAGTTTAAGGAAGATAGGTGGTAGGTTATTTGTGGAAGGTGAGCTTGTTTTGAGTTTGCTGAGAAGTGATCTAAAATAAGCAGTGGGTACAGGATTAAGAGAGAAGGAGGTTGTGTGGGTGGATGGAGATGGATAAATAGTGGGGTAGGTACTATTGTCTTTTTTAGTTAACTTGTGGAAGGTGTCAATAGAGGAGTTAAGAAAGGTGACACTGTCTATGGCAGAGCTATTGGGGCAGGGTTTGGTGTAGAAGGACTACCTGGCTGTAGTAGCTTGTTGATTGTATTGAAGATGTTTTGGGGGGCTGGAGTGTTTTTTTTTTTTTTTTTTTTTTTTTTTTTTTTGCAGCTTTAGGCATAATTTTTTTGGCATGGTTTACCTGTTTTTGTTTAAATTATGAAGTTCCCTATAACTTTGAAGATAGGAAGGGGATTTGTTTTTTCTTCAGTTTTTCCAGGCATTCTCTCTCATACATGAGGGAGTGAGTGGACTGAGTTATCCAAGGGTTGAAGTTGGATTTTAATCTAATTTTTGTGAAGGGGGCCAGGGAGTTTGGAGTGTTTAGGAAGATGCTGTTAAATTTTAGAACAGGTTCTTCTAGGGTGAGATCATGGAGGAGTGGAGAGGAGGGCAGGACATATGGTTAAAGATGTCTGGGGTGAAGTTAGAAGGTTTGTGACAGTCTTTGTATTGGTATGAGTTGCACAATTGGAGAGAGTCTCTTTGGATATAGATGGGAAGGTGATCACTTATGGTATCAGACAGTGTGGTGGGGTTGTGGTATAGGTTAGGATTGGAGGTGAGGATCCAGTTGAGTGTCATTCTAGTATTAGTGTGTTTACTCAGGCATGTGGGGGAAGAGATTACTTGGGAGAAGCCATAGATGTTAATGCTGGAGTTTGGAGATTTGGAGGTTAGAGAATTCCAAACTATGTTAATGTCATCCGAAATTATAGTTTCATAGGCGATATCTTGTGAGATCCAGCAGAGAAAGAATTTGAGTTTAGGGATGTTATTTCCATGAGGAATATAAATGGTAACAATAGCTATCTTTTTATGATTGTTCAAGTTGCAATTTACTATGAGGACTTCTGCAGGGTGGAAATTAGGAGGTGAGATTGATAGAGGGTAGAGGAAGAGTTTTTCTGAGTACAATATAACTACACCTACCACTTTTTTTCTTAACTCTATCCAGGCAGATGATATTGTAGCCAGGGCTAAGATTTCACTGTCAGATATGTGGGGTTTTGCCAGGTTTCAGAGAGGGTGAAGATGTCAGGGGTGTGGAGAGACATCAGGAATGTAGTTCAGTGGCATTGTTTAGGACACTTTAAATGTTCAGGGATAGTATGGTTATTTTTCTGGTAGATGTAGTGGAGTAAGTCTGAGAAGGGAAAATGGCAGTGAAGGATGGGGTAAGGGATAGATAGGGAGTGATGAGCTGGTGACTGGTCCTGGGTTGGGGTGTATATCACCTAAGATTAGTACGTTTAGTGTAAGTAGTTTTAGTGATGAAAAGTTGAGGTTAGCTTTATTTTGAAGGGAGTGACAGCTGTTGAAATAGCTTTATTTTATGTGAGTGGCGTAGTGGTTGAATAGTGGGTAGGGCCAATTGGGAATGTGTGAGTAGTTGAGATATTAGTTTGTGGGTAGGTAAGTGTAGGAGCTGGGTTTATGTATGCAAGGGTGTGATTGTATGAGATAGAGCTAGAAGAAAAAACAGAGTGGTAGTGAAGAGAAGAAGTAACATGTTATGTGATAAAGTATAGGCAGGAAGAGAGATAGCTTAGGAGAGTAGTGAAACTAGCATAGAATATGGGAGAATATGAAGTAAAAAGGTATTAGAAAGCTTTTAGGTTATTAAGTGCAAGATGGGATGGTTTATTATAGTGTGGGAGAAATAGAGTTAGGGAGTTAGGGTTCGACTTATCTTTGGTAGGTCTTCCTAGAAATAGCAGAAGTGAGAGTTGAATGGAGGCTTTGGGAGGAAGTTGGAATTTGAAGGAGGGTGTGGTTTGGATGGATAGAATATACGTTTATGGTATGTGGGGGGTGTGGGAATTGGGGGTAGGGTAGGGGAGTGGAGTGAGCCTAGCATAGCAGGAGTGAACAGAGTGGAAAGACCCAGACTAGTGATGTCTCATCTTCCAGAACCAATCAGTGAGTCCAGGTCAGATTTCTTCAGGTAGAAGAATTTGCGAGCAGGTAAATTTAGAAAATATGCAAAACAACAATTGAAAATAATGCTGTGCTGTTGATTATTTGCATGTGTATGAACTACACTGAAACTATAAGGTTTTGGCCAAGATAATAGTGAAGATGAAGAGGAATGTTAAGTGAGTAGGGGGTGGGGGAACGTGTAGGTCGAGTCCCTGTTAGATGTGCACACCACAGAAATTACTTAATGCTACAGCCAGTAAATACAATACTATTATGTTCTGCCAGAGAAAGAATAGGGTTAGGATGGCAATAATAGATACAGTGTGCTTTAATTTAGTTCTTGTTTTTTTTTCTTTTTTGAGACAGTAAATTCTGCAGAGGACTGCTGGCAGGATTCTGTTTAAGATTCAACAGTCTTTACTGGTCAGCAGGACTAGGCAATGCAAGTGGAGGGGCTAACTAAAGAAGGGCATGAGAGAACAAAAAAATTAGGTAGTGGCTAGGAGAGGAAGTAGTGTGATAAATGTCCACATTTTTTATGTAGGAAAAACAAACCAGCATTTTAAAGATCATATACTTCATCACATGAAAGATATCAGATTGGCAGCTAAATACAATGCCCTTGCACAGCATATGGAAGCTCATTCTGGTCAAAGTTTCAAATTCTTAGTTCTACAAATTCAGCAAGAAACTCCCAGAGGTGGGGATCTTATTAATATTATTGAAATCAATAAAATATACTGGATTGCTGATCTCCAAGCAGATAAATATCCAGGGCTAAATGCTTTGGTCCCTTTAAAACTGGCATATAGGGGGTGTAGTCTGCTTGACTGGCTAATTAAAGGACTGGAAAGCAATATAATTTAAGATCTGAAGAAGGGGAAACCTAAAAGTGCTAATTAATGTTTTGTTGTTTTTAATGGCTTCTTATTAAATATATGGTCAACAGTGTGTTGGTCTGTGTGATTATTTTTAGTGTGCTTTGAATTTATTCATATCATGCAAGGCCTTTAGTTATTCCTGGTTTGCTTTTACTTTGAAATTCATAAAAATAATGCAGTTCAAGTTTAGCAGCTTTTCTCCCAAACCAGGTTATCAGTGGAACAATTCTATTTTTGTGCAATTTTTACACATGAGAGTTCAACATTAGTAGGGTCGAGCTCCGAGATATAAGGATTGACTTATTAACTAATAATAATCCAAATAAAAAAGAATGAGAGAGAAAAAATAACAGCAGCATATGTTAAGCAGCTAAAATATTATGCAGTTCTTTTTATGGCTAAACATCACTGCAGTAAGTTATCGGGAAACACGTGGAGGCTGTATACTAATTGCGCAAAGAAAATATACACATACATATAGTACATATATCTATCTCTTTCTTTCTCTCTCTCTCTATATATATATATATATATATATATATATGCATATATATATATATATATATATATATATATATAAATATATATATATATATATATATATATATATACACACACACACACACACACACACACACACACACATATATATATATATATATATATATATATATATATATATATATATATATATAGCAAGAGAGACAGAGGGATAAACAATCACACACACACATATATAGATAGATAGATATATAGATAGATAGATAGATAGACAGACAGACAGTCATACACATATGAGTTTATGCTGGAATATCGAGCTTTCGGAAACTCGAACTTCCTATGGTCAAGACCATATGCTTGATTTTCAGAAAAATCAAGCAAAACAAAACAACAAAAATCTATATTTTTGCAGGGGACAAGTTTCCCCTCTGCACCCTGCATGGAAGGGGGCTGTGACCCATACACCCCTTGCAAATTATATATAACAACTCTGAGGTCACACTACAGTGGGGAAAAGGGTAAATTGCTCGTTCCCTACTGTGCTGTGATCTCCATACAAATGCTTTGAGTATTTGGAAAGTCTGACATATGGTCTTGACTATATGAAGTTTGATTTTCTGAAAACTTGATCATCTGACATAATCCCCCCCTCCAAACACACACACACACACACACACACACACACACACACACACACACACACACACACACACACACACACACACACACACACACACACACACATACATATATTTATATTTGTAAGGAATAAGGCATGAGAAAGTGTGCATGATACTGCCATTACCTAATGCCATTGGTGTTGTGAGACACAGGCCCCGATTAATAATGCACCATTTTTTCCCATTTTGGAGTATATCTGTTTATGACAGTTTTTTCCCTGCCAAAAGATTTTTTAAGCTTTATGTTAGGTCTTTTTGTGTACTACTGGCTGCAAAGGTCTATATTTACATCTGCCATGTTACTCATTGGCCTCTACAGCTTACCAGTGTTATCTCTTGTTTAAGGATAACTACAAGGGGGGAGTTGGCTATGTACACATTCTACTTTTTTGGAAATTTCTCACATATTCAAGTTTTATTCAAATATTTAAAGAGGTCAGCCATTGTCAAACATTATTTTCGAGAGTATATTTAATTAATGATTTTGCCTGTTTTATCTTGAGAAATATGTTACAGTGAGGAGACATTGTAAGATGTTTCACTTTGTCATTTCAGACTATTTTTTTTTTAGTTTTTGGGCTGAGAAAGATTGATTCCAGAGGCAGCCAACAACTGCCATTTTTTATGAAGTTTTTTTTTGCCATAGAGACTGCTCCTTAACTAAACTGAATGGTTGGAGTCTTTTATATATGACAACTGTTTTATTTTAAGAAGCAGGTTACAGAAATAGAATTGTTTCAAGTCTGCTTCCTGTTCTTTTTGAGGTCAGCTTTTTTATCTTAGTCTAGAACTCAGAAAAACTGGCAATTTTTGAAGAATATCACTCAGTTACACGTCATCACAGAATCTGCTTTTTAACTATAACTTTCACTTAAGATACTTTACAGTTTTCAGTTACTTTCTTCCATCAAATCTCTGTATAAATGTATTTCTGCTATTTGCTTCTGAGGACTGGGTACCCCTGTGTATTTTATTTTATACTATCAGTATTGGATGCTTGGCATCATGATTATACTAGTACCTAATCAGACAATTTGGAAATGGGAATTTGTCCCTGAATACTTTATCCTTTAACAAGAAATGTGTAATTTGTATTATTGCTTTCTTTGTTTAATATAATTGTATAGCATCTGTTTTGAAAAGCATTTATAGTTTAAAATTCTTTTCTATATGTACCTATTTAATTTTTTTCTCAGATTTATTCTTTTTTTTCTGGTTTAACTAATAGAGACAAAAGTTATCAGACATTTTCCATCTACTCTTCCTCTACCATAACAGGTGAACACTCCCAGCTGTTCTATTTTAACCCCCCCCCCCAATTATTTTTTACAGTCATAGAGGGCAAAATATGTCCTTTATTTTTAATTTACACTATCACATTATGCCTTTTTTACCTATTCAGACATCCAATCAATATACATATTGCAAGGAAATCTGACTATTGTTTAATTTTATACATTCTCCTGCACTCAACTCTTTGGTCCAGCTCCACATTTAGTCCACTCTATTGGTTTCTTTCTCACCTTCATCCATCCTCCCATCCATTATCGCACAACCCACTTTATTAATTACAAGGTCATGGAGGTACTGAAGTACTTATCTTGGTAGTCAGTAGGCACATGGCATAAAAACTCATTCTGGACAGGGTACATGTATATTACTGAAGGGAAACTGTTAACATTTTTATGCATGATAAACATACCTGTTGAAAATACAGATAATTCTAGTTCACCTAGTACATGCCATTGTGAGGTGGTAACACCTGAAGAAAATCCATAGAGGTGCAGGAAGGACATGCAAACCCCAAACTGAAGGCATATTAACCAAGAAATGAACAAGTTCTTAATGTGTCAGTGTTTTGCCCCCCACTTTAAAGAAAGAAAAGATGCAACACATTTCTCATTCAATCTTCACCCATTTTCCATCTTTTAAAGGATTTCCTATCCTGCTAAAAACACACCTGCTACTTAAAAGGACCCAAACATTTCACTGTTTCTATCCAACTCTTATTTTACTTCTATCCGATAATAAGAAAGCAAATCTGGTCCATCCATTCCCATATCCCTGTTGCAAACCATGTCATCCCCCTTCTCATAGACTCTAATGACTTCATGCTAACAATATTAAGAACAAATTAAGAGAGTGGTCACTCAACCCTGACATTGAGGCAGTTATATAATCCTAGCTAAAAGAAATGTTCACAGGCTTAATATTTGTTTCTAGGCAAATGAACGGGTGGAGGACCCCATGCTCCTATACAAACCATGTTGACAGAGTGATTTTCTCAGGCAGTCCCTTAGCGAAAATTACCATGACCCCCCTAAGAAAAAAAACATGTACAAGTAAGCAACTAAGTTGCACTTTTTTTATTTTTAATATTCTGTCAGAATAGAGCCTTTAAGCATCTGATTTCATCTTTTCCATGTTACATTTCTTTTGAAATTTCTGTAAGTGTATTATTTTATCTTTAGCTAAAACAGTTGGTTTTGACCGTTTGTTAAACCAGTTCAGTAGGCCTCCACAGTAGTTCACCACTGGGAGTGAGGTAGTGAGTTACAAGATTATTGTGTCTGGTTTCATCTGGCTGTTACAGATCTATTTTGCTGATTGAATTGCTTTTTTCTTCCCTTTTTCCTCAGTTTTATTTATCACTGGGCCTTGGTTTTGCTGTTGGACAACAAAATAAATCTGTCTGGCTTGTTACAGTTCTGTTCAAATTCCGCCAACTCTTTATTTGCTGTGATTTTAATACCCATTGCCTCTGATTTCTGTCTGTTATAGTAATTTGACTATTAAAGTTCCTCCCTTTCTCTGTTGTTTATTGCTATTGCCAGTTGTGCAAAATATTTAAGCGCTTTTTCTTCCCATTGTATTCCATGGATCCATTATATTAACTGCTCACCCAGCCCACCAGTATTGCTCTTCAGCATACCTCTCAACCTCTTAGAGAAAGAAATCTGGACAAAGGCAGAAATAAAAGTGGGGGAAAGGACTAAAAATAGGGACTATTTTTAAATATTGCTCTTACAAACTTATAAAGTTGATAGAATAACAGGTTTTGCATTAGCATGGATTTTTTTGAAGGATATGAAGTTTGAAACTGAAATGGCTGTCATTATTTTCGAACTTCATTCTTTGATTATTTCCCACTAATTTGCCAGAAAACCAAAATTTTATGAAAAATGGACCAAAAATATGAGACAAAAATCTGGACAGTCTGTGAAAATCTGTAGAGTTGAGAGGCAAGGTTGAGTTAACTTCCCTTTACTATAAATTGTCTCTGGAAACTACTCAAAGTCTTGTCTCATCTGGTTATACTGCTGGCAACTACTAGATTAAACTAGAAAGTTCCTCCCCTTGGACTGCTAAAGATCAAGTTACTCTTCCACTTAAGTACTCAGTGCACTGCCTAGAATGTTCACCTTTTTTCCATATTTCTTTTCAAATCTGTGCATCATGGCATTACAGTTTATAGACCCTTCATACAAATTTACATTAAACCTCATTCAGTATCTTTTTTCTAGTACATATGCATTTATTGTCATCTAAAACATAATTGCCTTGGTTTAAACGCTTGTGAAGGTAGAAGAACTAAACCATTTCTAATCCCCTCATTGCTTGTAGTGCTTTGAATTGTGCTGCGTTGCTATTGGACAGTGAGATTTTTTTTTTTTTTTTTGCATTGTTTGTATTTTTCTGCTCTCATAAGTTGTCTGTGTTTACAAGGTGCTGCTTCTCAATCAGCTGTTTTAATTGTGGACTGTATCAATGCAGTTACGTATAACCATAATGTGGTCTATATAATATACACCAGAAATTCTAAGCATACTTAATAGTCAGTAGTTGCGTGAAATGACTTGTTCCTCTTCAGGCTGAGACTTGTACATTTTAGACAACACTTCATTTAAGCAACTCTGAATCTCTTAGGCACTACTCCCACTCCTGCAAGAAATAGAACCTATGGAACTGCACTTCCAAATGTCTCTGTAGCCAGTGTGGCTGAAATGTGCATCCTGAGAGAATGCAGCAATTGTATCATGCTCACTAACAACAAGCTACTATTTAAATAATCTGCCACAGTGTGTGACAGATGCAATTATATAACAGTATTCGAGCAAAACTCTCACACCAAGCCACTGCAAACAACAAGGTTGGTTTACTATCAATATCTGGAAATTAAAAAAAAAAAAAACAGTACAAAACAGCAAAGTATTGTACCGAAACTGCAACTAAACGAATGTCCCTATTATAGAAAAACAGCTGTTAATGCCAAAACTGTCGACAACAACATTTTATGGCATTAACAACAATGCCACCCTTGCCGTAACGCCCTAATCCCTACACCTAACATCTCATTTATGCTGTGCTCCCCCCCCCCAACTTAATGTTCCAACTCCAAGATCGCACTACAGTGAGGAAAGGGATGTATTTTGCCAAATGCCATGTCAGGTCAAGGTAGACCGTATGAACCATTTTGCCCTCATCCATTGCTTTGGTGATTTTCTCAAAGAAACCCACCAAGATGTGTAGGTATGACCTGTCCTTGACAAAACCAAATTGGGTTGGGTGCAGTGTCAGGAGATTTCCTGTGTCATTATTGATCATGTCCATGATAATTCTTTTCAAAGCTTTCTTTGCATATGACACTCTTTTGAGACGTATGGGTCTGTAGTTTCCAGGGTATGTAGATGGTCTGCCATTATGCAGAGGAATGATTAGTTCTGCTCTTCATTTGTGAGGTGCAGAGCCTGTTTGGAAGCTACACTAAAATAGCAATTCCAGAGGTCTTGATAGGTCATGTTTCATGCTATTAAGAAGGCTGTCTGGGATATTCTACTGGTGCATCGATGCAGTGCTCTTGTCCTTGGAGAAACCATTGAGAACCTGTTCCCTAATGATAGTAGGAAACGTTATATTTGATGGCATTTCCTAAGTGCAGATGGGGGAGGGGAGTAAAGTTAGAGCTGAATTTGTCTGCCACTTGGTCTGCTATATCTTCTTTCTCAGTATGGGTGGATCCATTAACAATGAGCTCTGTACACAAATATGCACTGCCTTTAAAGTTACATACATAGCTAAAGAATGCCTTCTGATTGTCCTTGTCCTGGGAGGCTAAATTTATCTCAGATTTGGCTTTGGCAGACTTTATTTGTCCTCTGAGTTGCTTGTTTATCTTGATGAAATTGTTTTTTATCCTGTTGGGTGCAACGCCTACTAATTTTTCCATAATTTTCTTCCTTCTGTTATGCAGCCTATTGATGTTGTGATTACACCAGGGTGACTTGGTTTTTGAGTTAGTTCTGTACTTGTTCCTGGTGGTAAAGCTGCCACTGTGCAGCTATTGACATGCTCTTATACAGTTTCTGTGAGCAGTTACTTGTAGGCAGTAGTGTTCTCATGGTGTGTGGGTAGCTTGACATTTTGCTGGGTTATCACTTAATAGTAGGAAGTTAGCTTTAGAGTAGTTCCTGAACATTCCAGGTTTAGCTGGGTTTCCAGGTTTAATTCTTACTTTATAGGAGAATATTTTGTGGTCTGACCTTACCAGAGAGGACATTACACTAGGGATTGTGCAGCACTCTCTCATATATGTGAGGACTAGATCATAGATGGATTGCCTATGTCTGATGCACAATGTGGCCAACCTATGCATGAGTAGGCACAGTCTGCTGCTGGACTTGCATGTACCACTTTTACTGTAATGTATCATCTTTACTGTGCTTTACTATGGGCTAAAGCTATGTGCAAGCCACTCTGTCTTTACCATCGCCATACTGTACTGCATGCTTTTCATGTAGCATGATCCTTCCCTGCTACTGGTTCCTTCAGTGACTCCTCTTTTCCTCCAGCTCACCTGTCTGGTGTGTTAGTTACTGGTCCTCCTGCAACTCACCCAGACTGAAGTACCTGCCTCCTAAGTATGATACTGTGTAACACTGCACAGACTGAAAAATATTATTTTGTTCCTATGCTCCAGTCATACTATAGTACATCACTGGATGAATCCAGACAGTGAAAATGTGCCTTCTGCTGCCCAGACACATGCTGAATAATGCCAATTGATTGCATTTTGGGTGTAGTTGCACCCTCTAGTTTGCGTCTTTGTTTCGATTCCTAATAAGTGACATCAGCCAGGGTTCCTGGGTAAATCAGGCATTGCCAATGAGATACCTCTGAAGGAAGTCACCTCTTAAAAAACACTGGTACAAAATGCAGGTCTGCCATAAATAGGAGTAATAATAAGTCCTTGGGTGACCTAAAGATACATTGTAGATGATGGCCTGTGGATTGCAGTTCAGCCAGCAGTGGATGGATTTGTGGTTCACATACCTCCTTCCTTGCCTCTCAGATGGGATTTTTTTTCAATGTATGTGAAGTTTATGCCCTCCAGTACCTCATTGAAATGAACTATATACCACGGAGTCCTGCACAGTGCTTTCTGCTCCGTGGTACACGGAACCGGATAGTTAATTATGTATGCATTATTTATTTATTTATTTATTGGTATTTGTTTACCAGAAAATTCCAACTGAGCAGTGCCCTTTTTTAAAAAAGCTCCATTACATAGACATCATGAATGCAATTTGCATTGTTTTATCCTTTACAATCAGTTTCATTCATGACCAGCATTTCCATTATTCTAACATCCTGACATCAGTTACATCATTTCAACCTCGATTCAACCTCGATTGGCAAATCTGAACCTCCATTAACCCTTCTAATTTCCTCATTCTCTACAACTTCACCCATATCATAAATTGTCCCACTCGCATTAACAAACACACCAATAAGCAGTCTACTAACCGACAATCCCAACCTAAGTGACATAGAAGGCTGCCCTCCCAACTCACTCAGTGACCATTCTCCTACCTTTCTTTACAGAAAACATGTACACACTCGATATAACATCACCTACAAATACATCCATTGCAAAAAGCATTTCTCACCCTCAATTTTGAACCAGATTCTGCAACAACATGATTGGATATCCCTAAAATCCCTTCAGCTAGACCTAGCAGTACAATTCTTCAACACTACCTTCCTTAACATACTCAACAATCTTGCCCCAATAAGAAAAGTCCACCAAAAAGCCAAGCCACTACCCTGGTTAACCAAAGAAACCAAACTCTTACTCAAACAAAGGGATAGAACCTGGTCAGATTACCATACCACCAAAAAATGGACCAAACCTAACTATGTATAAACAATTAAGGAATCAAGCAAAAAACAAATCAAAGTAGACAAGCAAAAGTACTTCTAATCCTGCCAACAGAAACACCTAAACAACCCCTGTAAAGTCTGGGAAAACATAAACTGCCTCCTTAGCCCAGGCCACTCACCCACCCCAACCCCAGCAACCACTAACAACACAGATCCAATTACAACCCAAATCAACGCTGACTTCAAAAATGCCATAACCTCCCTACTAGGCTACCAACCCAATACTCCAGTTATTCTACCTACCTCTACTTCTGATAATCCTAAACCCTTCTGCTTTGCTTCCATTCAAACAAGCTACATAAGATCTCTTCTAGCTAAACTTAAACTCTGCTGTCTGGCTGCTGACCAGCTCCCTAATGAATGTTTGAAAGCAGCAGCCCCATCGATTGCTTATGCCATTTCTATCCTGATCAATCACTCAGTTACTGAACATTATGCCCCAACACTCTGGAAAATATCCCACATCATCCCACTCCATAAAGGTGGTTCCTACAAAGAGCTAACCAACTTCCACCCCATTGCCATTCTTTCCCCCTAGCAAAAATCTTAGAAAATTGCATCCACAAACAGTTCCTTAACGATCTAATCTCTAACAATCTCTTATCCAATTCACAACATGGTTTCAGACCCAAACACAACAGTTCTACTGTTCTAATCTCTTTTACTAACACCATTCATCAGCTCCTAAAGGAAGTCCAGGCAGTCTCCATCTTTCTGGACGTGTCAAAAACCTTTGACACCGTTTCCCATCAACTTTTACTCAATAAACTCTCTACCTACAGCATCAGCTCCCCCTCTCTGTCTTGGTTCCTCAGTTATCTTTTCAACTGGCAGCAGGCCACCAAATGGCAAAACACCCCCCCTTACTCCCCATCTCTGCTGGTGTCCCCCAAGGTTCTGTACTCGGCCCTTTACTCTTCATCTTATTCACAAATGACCTCAGCTCTGCAACCAAATAAGCCACAACTGTCCGACACTGATGAAGCTAACCTTATATGTTCTGCCCCCTCACAACTTCTACTAAACTGCCTAGCTAATGATTGGTGCTGCTCCTGTCTTACCCCAGGCTAAATCCTCTTACCCTCATCCCACCCTTTCCTACACTATAAAAGTATTACATCTTCCTACTCCTCTTCTCCCTGATCTTCTACTGCCCACATTTTCCTTGTTATTAACCCTCCTATCTTACAGTATTTGACACCACTGTTAGGTCACTATATGAAAAATAGTAATCTTGGTTGAAACTCAAATTTCTGGTCTAACAATGCTATTTCTGTTAACATGCTATTTGTATATACCACATTTTTCACCTACTTGTACTTAAACTGTTGTAACTAAAGGTGTGTATTTAAATTCTTCTAATTCTATTAACTGTAATTACTGCTCTTTACTCAAAGAATACATAGTACTATTTCCTGAAGCTTTTCTCCCCGGGCCTTCACTGAAAATGGGCTTCCTACCTATATCCCTGCTCACAGTGAACTAGTCCTTCGTGGTGACATACATCCCAACCCTAGCCCTTACCCTCCCTCTCACAATTCCTCCATCTCCACAAAAATCCCTAAACTTCACAATTATTAACCTCCAAAGCATTAGAAACAAAATCCCCTTACTGCATGCATGGCTAAATCAACATAAACCAGACTTTACTGTTATCACTGAAACCTAGCCAAAAGCCTCCATTAAACACTCTGAGTTTTTATCCTCAAACTGCTCCTGCCAAGGAAATGACAGATTACATAAAAAAGGTGGGAGCATCGCCTCACTATTCCCTAGCTCATTTACAGTAACCCCATACTCCAAGCTCATTCCCCACTTCTCCAAAGCAGAGCTATTGGTAACCTTTCTAATGCTCAACAACTGCAAAACCCTTTGCATAATACTCCTATACATGCCCCAGGCAATAAAACGCCCATTGTTGAAGACATTCTTGCCTGGACAGCAGGCAGTATAACAAATGAAACCATCATCTTAGGTGACATCAATATCAACTGGCTACATATATCCACTAAAAACCCCTCATATGCTATTAACCTTCACATCGACACACAATTAATCTCTCATATCACTAGACCCAGTACTAAAGTAGACAAAGGCTCAATCTTGGATTGGATCTTGGTTTCCAACCCACAAAAAATGACCACGTCAGGGATTCTCCCAAATAGTGTCAGTGATCACTCACCAGCATTCATTATACGGAAGCCCATCCCTTTATCAAATTCCCACCAATATAAATACAGCAGAGACCTATCCCATTTCTCCCCAAATACCTTTGGGGACATTCTGCACAAAACCAACTGGAGCCCACTAAAATTTCTCCCACTTAATGAAGCAGTAGAATTCTTTAATTCTACAGTCCTCAGAATCCTAACTAGTCTTGCCCCACTTGTTAAAAAGGATTAAATCCAAACATATAATTTGGCTTACAAAGTCCACAAAGCAAGTTATGTCCACTAGGGACAAAGCTTGGAAAGCCTGGCAAAAAAAAAAAACACTCTCTAACCTCAATCTGTACAAACAACTCTGTAACCAAGCCAAAAGTCTAGTTCTCAAAGACAAAAAAGAATACTTCCACACCATTTAAGACCAACAGAATCTAAACCCCCCAAAACTTGAGGGTGCAATCAACTCCCTACTCTACCCTGGATCCAACATCAATCCATGCCCAAACCCAGACAAAAAAAATCCATCTGAAATAGCCTCCCTCTTTAACAATTACTTCATTGACACCATAAAAAAACGTTCCGACCTACTAATGCTGACTCACTAGGAACACCACATTTGCTCTCCCCTACAGATCTCCTACCTTCTTTTACACTTACATCCATTCTCACCTCCAATATCACAAATCTTCTTCACAAACTCAAGTCCTGTACCAATACCCCTGATAACTTACCAGCTGAATACTTACAACTCTCAGCCTCCTTCATTGCATATCCTATCAGCATCCTCCTAAATAGATCCATTCAGGAATCTTGCATACCTGATCTCAGGAAAAAAACATTTATTCTACCACTTCACAAAGGCGGCAATAACTCTGACATCTCAAATTTCCACCCTATTGCCATTCTCTCCCCAATCTCAAAAGTCCTAGAGAAATGTATCTATACCCAGTTCCTCAGTCACCTGATACAACACCAAATACTCTCTCCAACTCAACATGGCTTTAGGGCAGGACATAGTACTAACACAGCCCTCATTTCATTCCTTGACATGGTAAACAGAGCACGTGATGCTGGAGACTTAGTCTCAGCATTATTTCTAGATCTTTCAAAGGCATTTGACACCATATCACACTCTCTCTTGTTTAATAAACTCACTAATCTCAGCCTATCTCCCCCTACTATACAATGATTTACTAAGTATCTCAACATCAGGCAGCAATCTACTAAATGGGGACACACTTCCTCCCCTTTCATAACCACAAGCAAAGATCTATACTAGGACCCTTATTATCCAGCTTATTTGTCAATAACTTTCATTCCTCTCTCATCCATAGCACAGTCATCCAGTATGCAGATGACTCTGCTAAATCTGCCTCCACTTTACAGCATCTCACCCAAGAAGCATTTACTTCCACAGAAAACTGGATGTGCCAGAACCATCTCACTCTCAACCCCAATAAAGTAAGCTGTTAATATTATCCCCACTAAATCCAGCTCTGTTGACAAATCATCATTCTCTATTCACTCCCAAAATAACACCATTATTGAAGTTGTCCCCAACACCAAATTACTAGGAGTCGTCATTAATGACAAGTTAACATTCAACCTGCATATTTGCAATAACATCAAAAAACCCCATCAAAAACTAGGTGCCCAATACAGGCACAACTATTTTCTCAGTCTCTCCACTAAAAAGGCTCTGGCCTCTACCTTCCTGCTTCCAACGTTTCTCTATGGGACTCCTATCCTCACAAAAACTGCAGTACTCTTTGCAAACAAAACTAGACTCTTGTTATAACAAAGTCGCTAAATTTGATATAATGCTAAATATCTCACCCATCATTGTTCCACTCTGCATCAACTTAATTGTCTAGAATCACAACACTATCTCACATTCTTAGAAATAACTACAGCCCATAAGCTCATCTACCACCCAAAAACCTGCCCTTCCCTCTCTTCCATTTTGTCCATGTATCATCCATACTGGCACCTAAGTTCTGAAAACAAAATGCTACTATCCATTGAAAAACCCAAGCTCTTAGCCAGCCAAATGTTGTATTCCTACTGTGTATCTAAGGCATGGAATAATCTCCCCCATCAGTGAGAGCAATCAGCAGCCTGACCGCCTTTAAAAACTCCCTCAAATCATATCTCTCTTCTAAATGGCTATGCCCCTGTTCCCAGACACACAACCACACACTCCAAGCGCTATATCTCTAACTATCACATCATTTCCATCCTCCTCCCTGTCACTTTCATTGGGCCTATCCTACATCACCACTTATATTCCCCCTCTGTCTTTCACTCTGTGCTTAATCTCCTCACAGCTACACACCTGGAGTGTATTACTTTCTTATGTACTTGAACTCACCCTATGCCCCAATGTAAATAGCATTCATAAACATCTCAGAAATTATGCCTGTCTTTATGTATACGTCAATGAATGTTTTTTTTTTCCTTTACTCTAGCACTGTTGCTTCTATTATACAAAGTCATGCAATATAATTGTACTATATTTGTTTATGTTCATATAGGTTCATATACTTTTTATGTCAATGATTGTATTTTTAAATGTCAATGATTGTATTTTCTTCTTACACCATTGCTTCTATTTACCAGTCTCATGCAATATGACTGTACTATACAATCTTGTTTTTCTATATAAGTGATTTTACTCTAATTGTAGGTTCATAGGTAGGTACTAGGCTATCAGCCCAAGGGCCTACATAAGCCTAGCCAACAAGGTTCCCTGGCTTACGCCACCCAAGAAAGTTATTTTCCTGTGCCACTGTCAAGCAGACACACTGAAGTGATTCCCGGGGTGTATTTCCTATTTCCCATCCACTCATCAAGATTTTTCTTGAAGACTGCTAATGAAGAACTTTGCTTGACATAGATGGGTAGCCGGTTCCAGAGTATGGGAAGTCTCTGGGACAGGAATCTATCCCTCCAGCATGTTCTGTTTATTGTGGTGACAAGGTTTAGGTCCGTAGAGTGCGTAGCTGGGAGGGATTGGGATTTCTTTAGGTGTAGCATGTTCAACAGCTCTGGGTTTGACATAGCTTTATATGTTAGGCAGAGATCACCTCGGAGTAGGCGATATGCTACGGAGTAAAGCTGGAGTTTTTTGAGGTGGTCAGTGTAGGGCATTTGTTTGAGGCCAGTAATCCTCTTTGTGAGGTACTTCTGTGGACTTTCCAGCTGCTGCAGATGTCTTGTGAGGTACATTCCAAAAGGGGCGTTGTACTCTATAATGGGTCTAATGAGTGTCGAGTAGAGGGGAACAATGACCTCTTTTTTCCTGTATGAGAACCCTTTTGTGATGAGGTGTGCCACACAGAAGGACTTCCTGACTACTGTGGTGATGTGACTATCAAAGGAGAGATTACTGTCCACCTGGGTCCCAAGGTCTCTTATCACGCATTTGGTGTTAAGTAGATTGCTGCCTATGTGGTAGTTCATGGGTACAGAGTTTTTACCAAAGGGGATGACACTGCACTTTTTGGCATTGAGCTTGAGGCCATGGCTCTGACATCAGGCATCTGTCTCAGCGAGGCCCTTCTGTAGGATGTCCACTTCATTTGGGGACTTGACTATGGCTCCTAGTTTGCAGTCATCTGCGAACTTCATTAGCCAGAGGCCTTCTGTGTTAGCCTGTACTTCAGAGAAGTAGATACCAAACAGGAGAAGTCCCAGGACGGAACCCTGTGGTACTCCACTTGTCAATGCTTTGAGGTCAGATTTGGAGTCTGCAACTTTTACAGAGTGGGTTCGATCAGTGAGCCAGTTGGCAACCCATCTTGTGATGTAGGGATTTCTACCTAGTTTAGTGAGTTTAGCTATAATTCCAGAATGGGGGATGGTGTTGAAAGCCTTGGCGAAGTCAAGATAGGCTGTGTGAACCACCTTACCCTTATCTACAGCTTTGGTGACTGCATCAAAGAAGTCGATCAGGTTCAGGAGGCATGATCTGCCTTTCACAAACCCAAACTGGGTGGGATCCAGAGTTTGGAGGTTACCAATGTTTTTATTTATGAGTTCCATGATGATACATTCCATGGGCTTGCAGATCAGGCTCATCAGGCAAATAGTTCAATAGTTCCCAGGATCAGTGGTGTCTCCCCCTTTGTGGAGTGGGATAACTGTTGCTGTGCACCATTCAGTGGGCACAAAGCCTGATGCAAGGCTATTATTGAACATGGTGCTTAAGTGGGGAGCCAATTTGTTCTGAAGTTCATGTAAAACGCAGCCTGGGATGTTGTCCGGTCCCATGGATGCTGTGTTTTTGGCTTTAGAGAGTGCAGCTTTTACCTGCATAGTTGTGATTACAGGGACTCTGCATTCTTCCTCTATAGATATGGGCCCTTTGTGTTGTAACTCAGAGCAGATCTGGGTGTTGCCATCAATATTCTTGATATAGCTATAGAATGATTTGTGGTTGTCCTTGGAATTAGTGGTGATTTTGTTTTCGTAGCTAGCTTTGGAGAATCTTATAAGGGATCTCGGCTTCTTACTGAGGCTGACCAGGGAGCTCCTCCACTCATGGGATTTTACTCTCTTTTGCAACAATTTCTTACTTCTGTTGTACAGTTTATTTATGGCAGGGGACCACCAGATTGGCTTCCTTTCTTTGGAGGATAGCGTCTTGGTTCTGTTTGGGATAGCATGATCCATGCACTCATGTAAGTGCTTATAGAGTGCATTTGTGTAGGATTCAGCAGTTGTAACTGTATTGTCCATCTGCATGGGTGTCATGAAGTTCACCACTTCCGTCTTAAGAAGCATGAAGTTGCCTTTGGAGAAATTTTTTACTGTGGTTTCCTTAATGGGGGTGGGGGCAGGATGTGGATATCAAGGGTGATTAGCTTATGGTCGGATCGGACCAACGAGGGGTTGACTTCAGTTGTGGAACACTAGTCACTCATGTTGGTAATGACTAGGTCTAGGATATTGTTACCCCTAGTGGGGGTGTGGATAAGTTGATCCAAGGCATTGGAGTTTATGAATTCCAGAAGGCGTTGAGCTAAGGAGTTGGTACACGAGTAGTTTTCCCAGTTAATGGTGAGGTAGTTGAAGTCGCCCATTATTAGGGTGTTTGGATGAACCCTAATATTTTCCAGTACATCAAGAAAAGAGGAGTGGGAATCCTGGGGCATGGTGGGCGATTGTAGCAAGCTACAATTTGGATTGCAGTTTTGCCCCGAGTTAGTTGCACTTGGATAACCTCAGATGCATTGTGCTGAGCAACTAGCCTGGAGGTGTGAATATCCTTAATGAATATGGACACACCTCTGCCTTTGGTGTTTCGGTCCAGGTTACATGGCCAAAAAGTATGTGCCTTTGTGAAGCTTTTCTCTCCAGGCCTCCACTGAAAATGGGCTCTTTTCAGGCCTAGTGGACTTTCACAGTTAACAAATGCAATAAATAAATAAATAAATGATAAATGTTGGCGGTGTAATGAGGAAGAAAGAGGTAACTGGGAACATATGTTTTAGGAATGTAATGAGTTGGCAGATTTTAAAAATTCCCTAGAGTACTCTGTCAAAAATATTGGATGAGCAAATGGCCATAACTAAGGATATGATTTCTTTGAGCTGTGTCAGGATCTGAATTGCCTAGACATAGTAAGGCCTTAGTAAGTTTAATTCTGTTGGCTGACAAAAAAAGCAATTGCAAGAAAATGGAAATCCAAGTCTAAACCATATGCATTTGAAGTACTGAAAATTATAAAAAAAAAAAATAAAGAACTGGAAGATGGACCTTTAGAAAAGGGAAAGAGCAAATGATATAAAAATAAGTGGAAATTTTAGGAACGATGCATGCAGAATAATGTTCAGGAGGAAGACTGAGGTTTAAGTGAAGGCAGGAATTCAACAATTTATTTAATGTTGGACTGATAAGAATTACAGAGAAACAAAAGCTATGCGTTGCATAATGTATGTGAATGACAAAAATATTAACGTGGCTTATTTTCTTTTCTGTTAATCAACATTTGACTAAGTCTTAAGTGATAATTTAATGAAGGTGTTTTAAAAAAATATTTCTTACTACAAAGACGTTTTCAAAATCTAGGACACAGAAAAATAAGACAAAAAGTTAGTGCAGCTCAAAGAAAGGAAGGAGGGGAGGAGACACATAGAAGTCAAAGGATATGATATGACACAGGAGGCTAAATTTGTGATATTTGCACATTAAACTTTGTGCAGTATAGAATTATGGCAAGATTTCATTTAGCTATATTAGAGCCAATTTAACCAGGGGTGGTGCAGGTGCAGAACCATTTATCAGTCAAGAGTTGCTTCAGTTGGTATTTAAAGTCTTTCAGTTCGCAGAAAGTGGTGTGGGATGGCAGTCCAGCTATTAGCAATGCAGTGTGAATACAGAGAGCATCCTGCATTGTTGTTAGGTTTAATTATGGAGAGTAATGATTTGTCAGATGAGTGTAGAGGTCTTTTAGCAGTGGAAGCTTGAATTACAGAGTGATGAAATTAGATTTTTCATGGTTGTGCAGTAGTTTGAAGGTTTAGTTAATTGTGAGCAGAGAAATGTTTAGTCCACAACAGTTTAGTTGGCTTAGCGAGAGGCAGTGGTGTGATCTATATTGTCTTTTGCTTGCAAATTTAGCTACATTATTTTAGAATTGTTCTAGTCTGGCGGATAGAAGTTGAGATTGATTAAGTTAGGAGATGCATATAATATGGTGGTTATGTTTTGTAAAGCAGAGTTAGTAAGGTAGTGTTTTACTCTACACATGCAGCCTAGCTTATGCTATGTCTTCTTTGTGGTTTGCCGAAGGTGAAGATCAAATTTTATACGGTTGTCTATAATCACACATAGTTGTGTGTGGGATACCAGATCTATATTGTTCTTGTTGGGTGACAATATATTAAAGGTAGTTTTTTGGGAGGACAGAGAGAGAGAGAGAGAGAGAGAGAGAAAGAATGAGAGTTGAAGGCAAACAGTGGAAGTTTGTGTACTAGTAGTTGATGATCCCCACACATGATGAAATACACCATTGATAAACTGCAGGAGTATTCTCAAGGCAGATTCCTGAGATACCCCCACTGTGTCCCCAAAAAGCCATTGAAAAGTCTCTGTAGCTAGTATATGTAATGCTGCACATACCTTGGTATCCATTGGGACAGGAAGTCTACAACTCCCATGAGATTGCAGATGAGGTTGCGAAATGTTCACAGTGTTATGCATGGACTCCTTATCCACAGGGTATCAGTCTACAATGTTAATGTTATGCAGGATATAGCATGTAAAGTGTGGTCAGATGACATAATGCCTCTGGGAGCAATGATGTGTATCATTGTGGCTCATAGCAGCAATAAAATCTTTTTACAGGTACACATTTACTAATACAGCAGGAATCCTTAACACTTTGTTTGCAATTTCTTAACATGCACAAGTTGTATTGGCAGTATTCATTAACATGAATGGTGTAACTCTGTGGCATGATATTTGTACATTTATGCATTTGTGCACCTTTCTATCATCTTGATTTGTCTTATTAGCACAGATTCCGTCAGCCATTAGTAGTGTTTATTTATGTTATTTATTTTACATTTGTTTACCGGGAAAGTCCGAATGGACACAGGTCCTTTTACAGCCCAGGGAAAAAAACTCCACATTTACTTAATAAATCATAGAACAATGTACAATAATGAATGACAAAATACAAAAAAAATAATACAGAGGAATAGCATGTAATATAAAAAACTAGCAAGTAGTACAAAATAATACAAGAGAATACAATGATATACAAAGAGAGTGAAAGACTATAATTACATGAAGAGGTAGTATATATGCAACATACATGTCATGGATAACATTTCATACACTGGAAAATAACTCTTAGTTTTAATAATTTTGTACTGTATCGATCAGTGATGTAAGCAGACGGTGGAGATGGAGAGGGTATGTAAAAATACAGTTGGCGATAGAATACATAAATCCTACACAGGAGCGATAATTCTGCTCGGATATAATACATTAGCCAGTTCCAGTTTCAAGGCCTGGGGAAGACTTACAAAAGTAGTCATTAGCTAGTGAGGAAAGGAAAATGGGCTATCATATAAGGTAACAGAGACAGAGCCAAAAATTTTAAACATTTGTTTTGATTAGCTTTTTGAATTATGGGATGAGCAGTTGGAAATAAGAGAGAGCTTGTAAGTTTATTCCGTAATTTGGAAATGTAGTGTGAAAATAATGATTCACCAGCTGTGTTGTTTGCTTTGGATTCCTGTAGGAGGGATTTGTTGGAAGAGCGGTGATGGCTAGAGGAGTTGTATGGCTGTAAGAGGTTATGAAGTGCAGGAGTTTTATCTAGGAGACGGAAGATTTTGTGAGTGAACGTAAGTTGATTAAAGTACAGTAATTGTGGAAGTTCAAGCCAATTTAGTTGTCCAAGTGATGTGCAATGATGGGATCTATATGAAGCACCAGT
>NC_056731.1:1680349098-1680381598 GCF_019279795.1 Protopterus annectens | reverse complement strand
GAAAATAATTTCTTTATTTATGGACATTCAATATATTGGCAGCGTTGGGGGGTTGCCATGGGCATCCCCTGCGCTAATAGCTATTCTAATTAAGTATTTGCAGATTAGGAGCTTGAACTCATACTTAGTCCTATGAATCCTTGGGTCGAGAACATACTTTATTATGGTCGATTTGTGGACGACCTTTTCATTCTGTGGAAAGGGAATGAACAGCAATTCATTGCCTTTTCTGAATATATGAATATGACTACTACCTATTTGAAATTTACAGCCCAATGGTCAAGGGAAACTATTAACTTTCTGGACATCAACATTATGTTAAGTGAAGGGAATTATATACATACTGCGCTACATCGTAAAAGCACATGGAGGAATCATTATCCGTTAAAAAGCAGTATGCACCCTAGGCACATCACCAGCATCATCATGCAGAATGAGGCATTGAGAATAGAAAAGAGATGCAGCCAAGAATCTTTGAGACACAAAGAAATAAAATTCCTACAGGAAAACCTTAAGGCTAGAGGCTATAATAAAGAAGATGTTAATGGATACAAGAGAAAAAAACAAAAATAAGGTAGAAAAAGTTAAGCACAGCAATATGAGAGTTATGCTAACTTATAGTACAGATAATATAGCAATTCAGAACGTGATAAAACAATTTTGGCCGATTTTAACCCAAGATCCCTGATTGAAGGAAATTTTGGGTGAGAGACCGATTTTTGGATATAAAAAACAAAAAGAATCTGAAAAGACTTCTTTGTACTAAAGATGGCCTTGATAAACCATTGATTTTGAGGCGAAAAGGCACTTTTACATGTGGTAATTGTTCAGCCCGCCCACATATAGATAATGGAAATTGTTTTGAACATCCCAAAACCAAAAGATGTTATTCATTTAATGTAAAGGCCACATGCAATACGCCAAGTGTTGTGTACCTAGCAACCTGTAAATTATGTCCAGCATATTATGTAGGAAAGACCAATCAACCTTTCAAAAATAGTGTCCTTAGACATTTATGGGATGTACGCAACAAAGATCCACATAATGCATTAGCTGTGCATGTGAATACTTTCTCTGATCATTCCTTTACTTTTAAAGTTATTGAACAAGTGTTTGTGAACTTAAGGAAAGGAGATGTTACAAACAAAACTGAGATAAGAGAAACTAAGTGGATTATCAACTTACGGGCTGATCAAATACCAGGCCTGAATAAAGTTATTCCGTTAAAACCTGTGTTAAAAGCTAGAATACCTACCATTAATTGACACGAAGGTTTGTCAGCCATAAGATCATATGTTTGGCTTGACTAGCTATGAAGGGAATAGACACACTTACTAATAGTAATGCTATACTGTTACCTTTTCCAAGATTAGGTTCACGCTTATTCTATCCATTGGATAAGCAACGATGAATTAAACTACGTATATTAAGGAAACGGAAATTGCCTTGCATATAAAGCAGCTTGTTGTCCCTATACATTTACGATCTGAAGAAGATTCAAAAGCGCTTATCATTTGGAATATAGAGAGACTTTTATCATATTTTAAACACATTCAATAAACTGATTTTAAAAGTTGCTGTTAAGCTGTGGAAGTTGTTGTTAAGCTGTGGAAGTGCAGCATGCTTCGTTTACTGATTTAGCCATATGGATTTGGTAATTCATGGCTCTGAAATCCAGAGTGGCAGATGTATAAAATTTTTTACCCAGCCTCTCCTTAATTTTACTCTCCTTATCAGAGGGAAGCAAGGAAGTGGAGGGTAAGAATTTGAAAGTTTTATCTGTAGCTACATAAATGGTAGAGGGGTCAGCTGATGGAGCCTTAAAGAGTAACTTTGCATCCTCAGGCACTTTGTAGAATCTATCGGCATGTTTAGGCAATGGAGACTGGGAGTCTGGTGATTTGGATGCCGCAGAAAAAGCATACAAAAAAAGCAAACAAGACAGGGGCCATGGCAGAGGGGTTAGGGGACTCCATTTACATTAGGTCATAATACCTCTTCTGGGTCTCAGAGACCTGATAGCAGTCCCCATTGAAAAAATTCTTTATCTGCACAATGGTCTCCCCAAATGTAATGTTCTCCCTAGGAGAATCTGTGCCATTAGACTCCTCCTCTGGGGAAGCATACACTAGTGGAGAAGCAATCTGTGAAGAGTAAGTTAATGACTCATCCCCAGAGGAGACTTCCTCCTCAGAGAAAACTTCTTCCACAGGACTTTTCCTAGGAGTGGAGGGGGGTAGGGCCTGGACAGGAGCTGGAGGTTGGCGTAAGGCCATAAAGGCATTAGAGAGGCCTTGTGTAAAGGCCTGCCAGGCAGGGGTTTGGTCGGAGGGCATTGCCTGATGGCTAGAAGAAATATGCTTTGTTTTTTGTTTTTTCTTCTTACGGGCTTCTGACATATGATGAAGCATAGGAGGGTCAGACATCTGACAACATTCAATGACGTCCAAGAAAATATCTTCTTGAACCAAATATCTGAGTCACCCCATGTGGGGCTTCAGAAATAATAAGCAGTGTTTCCCCCTCTGCAACCAGTTCTGATGCCTGCGAGTCCCTCTGGGATGTGCTAATTGACTCCTTGATGGCTTCCTCCAAGGTACCCATCAAAGGAGATTCTGTAGCTTATGATGTGGCCTCTGGGTCTTCATTGGCCTCAGGAGGAACTCCTGGAATAGAGAGAGCAGCTGTAGGATCAGACTGAGGCTTCTTGGCCTTCTTGTGTTGTGGCTCTTCCAAAGGCACTGATGTCAGGTCCATATCCCACGCAAGGAGCTTAAGTCATTGATTTTCCAAGTACAGCCTAAGGGAAGATAGACAGCTTCTAAGGGTTTTAAGGATGAAGACCTTACAAATATCAAAAGATATATGGAAATGTTCTGGGCCTAAACAGAATAAACAGAGCTTGTGGGCATCTTTATATGTAACCTGCCTTCCATACTTGCTCTTCCGAGTTGATCTTAACTCACAAGACACAACACAGTAGCAATTTAGATAACAAAAATGCACTATGGGCCACTTATCTGAAACACTAGCGAAGCACAAAGGTGACTTCCCAAAGCGAGTGATGACCGGAGCTGGCAGTCAAACAGGCAGCAGAAAAGTTCTGGGGTAGGTGCATGCTGATGTCCACTTTATACCCAACGTCCATTTATGGCAGACATATGCTGTGTGATGTGGGCCGTCACACATACCTTCACAGTAGCATTTTAACTTTGTGATAACGGCCGGATGTACAAGTCAGCCATAAGCGGACGCTGTCATGTTATGGATACTGCAGCGTATGAATAGAAAGACATTTAACTTTTACTCATCTATTAACAGGTAAACTCCCTAGCGATATGTGCCTGTTTTTCAGTGTTGTTCAGAATTACTGAGCTTCTTAACCTGCTTAACAGGTATTATGCAAAAGAAGAATGAATGTGTGAAATACAGCACCAGGCCATATAGAACATTACAGTCTTTCTTCTGGAGTACATTGCCTGATGTAAATAATCATTTCAATTGATGTCTGCTCTGTTGTTGTAACACAGGCCTTACTAAACTGGCTTGTCATTAATTATTTTCTGTTTACAGATACTAGATTTACTTAGCCTGGCATCAAAACAGAATCCAGAATTGTTATTGTTTAAATTTCTCCAATTTAAATTAACAACCATAAATGAAGTTCAAAAGTGTGATTAAGCTATCCTATAAATCAATGTTATCAATTGCTATTTTAGTAAATTGTTCAGTTGAATTGCAAGAGAATGCAGCAGTTTTGAAAGATGCACTGTTCTTGTAGTTTCCTCAGATGCCGATAAAGACAGTGGTAATGAATGCAAAACATTTGTATGCTAGGCACAATAAATCTTAAAAGTCTTGAAGAAAGCTCTGGAGGGTAATTAGCAAGTTGTCTTATCTTGCTTTCACAGCACACATATATGGATGTTAATCTTCATTAAATACCTCGGCTTTGCAGTCAGCAACAGAGAAATATTTCCTCGTGAACTATCACAAAATCACTTGCTATCTCCATCTGAACAATTTTGTTTAATTCTTTTACTGGAATTGCTGACTAAGATACAATATCTTGCACATCTTTCCATCAGTAATAATTGGATATAATATTTTAATTCTGTAAACTGTACATTTTTATGGCTTTAATTCTGCAGTTAACTGTGAAGCCCATGAAGGAAGGAACAAATCTACTATGTATGCGGGTAAATCATTTCATATGCATTCTACCCTGTTATCTGTCACACCCTTACATGGAGCTACTCCTAGATACATCATCTATTCTTAGACAATAAAGATAAAACTGCAACTCACCACATGAATTCTTTTTTTTTTGCTCTTGTAATTAGAAGTGTTTTGTAGTTTTTATTTCTGTTAACCTATTCAAGGGGAAAAACTGTCATCTCTTTCTACATAGTTCTGTGTCTCTATACACTGGTAATGAAATTCAAAATGTTTTCATTACATTTAAACAGATTATTCATATTCCTAAAAGTTAATATTTAGTTTTTTAAATGTGCAATACACAACCATTTGACCAATAAATTGTATATCTTGAAAGAGCTTTACCACCAGGCTTGATTTCTGGTAGTTTACCATCTTAGTGGGGGGATTCAATAAAGCCTACACAGTCATTTTTCACCATGTGTGCATGGCAGCGTGATGCGCACATGGCAGCAAAAAGTTTTAGAATCAATAAACTCCATGTAGTAGCATGCACTCACGTGCAAACACTGTAAATTCCGTAGCATGCAAATTATAGCATAAGTAGCTGAATTGAATACTAATGAAGCAAACCAACACAAGGGAGAGATTCAACAAGAGTAAAGCAACCATGTAGACTCTGTGCCTGTTCTGCCTGTGTATATTAAAACTTTTCAAATACAGTCACAGAAAGAAGTCTACATGGAAACAAGAGCAAGTAAAAGGTATTAGATTTGTACAGAACTGACCATAACATGCAACAACAGACACATTATTACATTATTAGACTGGGTGGATGCTACAACCTGGATAACTGGATGGGGAACAGAAAGTACACCCCTAGGATTCCACCTGTGTCCCTGCTGGACAGTGGCATAGGGTGCTGACTTGTTGGAACATGGGCTAAATTCTTGGCTAGGCTTGTAAGGGCCTCAGGGCCAATAGCCTAGTAACTTCCTATGATCCTACAAAAGTAGAGCAACAATCTCAACAATCCTTTTTAGGTGTCATGACATAAATGCAGCTTCACTCCTCCAACCCCAAATGAAGAATATAGTTGTAAATAATGTAGCCAGCTAAAAGTGAAACCCCCATGAAACAGATTATTCATACTGTCATATAAGCATATGCAGTATGTAGCTGGCAGAATACAGTCAAATTTTATCAAAAACTATATTGTTCTGTGGAGATATACAGCAAAGTAATTTCCTCCCTTGTGTTTACAACATTGGGCTCACCTTCAGTTTCCCTGCCCATGTAGATTCAGGGCTGTTAGTACTGTGAAGATGTAAATGAGGTTAAAACTCATTACAATTGCTGAATCCCAAAAACTGTAACTGTGTAGAGATGTTCACTTTGTGTAGGCAATTCCATAGTGTTTGAAAATACAAACAAAAAAGTGGAAACAAGCGGAAACAAGCTGGTAAAAAACGGCACAGACAATTTATTTAATGTAAGCGCTTTCAGCCAATCAAATGCTCAGCCTTCATCAGACATTAGACAATTTTCACAGCTCTCTATTTATATAAACAACACACCTTGTTTAGCAATAAATTAATTAACAAATCACAGTTATAATTCAATAAAAATACCTAAAAATATATGAGAAATATATACAAAATACTACATTATAACCATCCTCAAAGAGACCAAGATAAATTATGTAAAAATCACACAATTTCACTAGCATTCTTTCAGATGCAAAAACCTATATATATAGCATATTAATTTCCTAAAATACTACTCATAAAGTAGACCATATTAACTAACATAAACACAAATGAATTACAATCAAATAGATGTGGTACAACTGCTTCAAGTCTTTAACTAAAAAATGCTACTATTTAAAAGGGGGAACATCTCACTGTACATTGATACAGATAATGTAAGAAGTGGAATTAACCCTTTAACTTAAAAATATTTATCTAAGAAGAGCTTTTAATTTCAGAATGCACTTGATAGAAGCATAATCATTCAACCCTGGGGGGAGATGTGCACATGTTCTAATCTGCCAAAATAGTTCTTGCTTTTCTAGATGCAACTGCCAGGGGCCTCCCCTTATGTCATTTTTAATCTGATAAACAACACTGAATACAAAACAGTGGTCAGGGAACTCTAAAATATGCCTGGCAAGTGCATTTGTCAAATCCTTCCTACCTATGGCATAAAGATGTTCATAAACTCTTTTCTTTATTTTCCTCTCAGTTTTGCCTATATAGAAGGAAGGACATTTCTCACATAGAGCCACATATACAACTCCCTTTGTGTCACAGTTGTAAATACCATTAATAAAATAATTCTTCCTATTAACATCAATTTTATTTCCAGGGTGAATAAATTTGCATTGAGGGCACATACCACATTTTCGCATTCCCACTATTTTATCTTTAGATTTATGGGTAGTTGTTTCAACAAGATTTTTAAGGTTGATACCCCTTCTGTATATAAATTTTGGATGAGTGCCTAAGACTTTAACCAAAGCTCTATTCTCTGAAATAATATTCCAATTCTTAACTACTATTTCCCTAATAATTTTATAGTCCACACTATAAGTGAACAAAAAATTAATACCAGAGAGTACAGATGAACTCATGTTAGTGGTAACCTTCCTTGATCTACCCATCATGCCACCACCCAACAGAGGCAAAAAATGCCCATTATTCCTTTTAGCCTGTACTTCCTGCATCATCCCTTTTATTATACTATCAGGATAACCTCGGCTTGAAAACATTTTTCCAATGTTGTCACACTCCTTAATGAAATCAATCTCATCTGAGATCATTCTAGCAGCCCTAACAAATTGTCCTTTAACTACGCTTCTTTTTTGATGGAAGGGGTGACAGCTGGTAAAATGAAGGTAACTATTTGAGTAAGTTGGCTTTCTGTAAATTAAGGATTTAAATTTGTTATTAACTTTATCTTTACAGATTTTAACATCTAAAAAGTTCATTTCATCCATTCTTACGGAATACGTAAACTCTAGAAAGTCAGTCATTCTAGAGATACTATCTATAAAATCTGGAATCAGGTTTTGAGGACCTTTCCAAATGAAACACATGTCATCTTGGTATCTAGTATACCAAGTGACATGTTGTTGATACAATTCATTATTGAACAACCAGTTACGTTCCCAGAACGCCATGACGCTGTTAGCAAAACTGCACCCACAGGGTGACCCCATGGCAATCCCAGTGTTTTGGAGAAAAACCTGGTCCTTAAACACCAAAAAGTTATTTGTTAATACCAACTCTAATAGAGTCTCAACTATGTACATCTGTGTATTAGTAGCATTTTTTGCCAACATAAAATTCCTTGTCCAGTCAATACCTAGTTGGTGGGGAATGACTGTATAAAGATCTTTCACGTCTACTACTAAAAACACAATATCCAAATTGAACTCAATTTTGTTGAAGTTCTCCAGAAAATCCCAGGAGTCTTTACAAATCTGAGATTCCCCTTGGATGTATGGTTTAAGAATACCATCAATGTATTTGGCACAAGCATAAGTAATTGATCCTCTTCCATCCACTATAGGCCTTAATGGGGGATCATTTAAATTTTTATGGATTTTAGGCGTGTCAAAAATGGTGGGAATCTTTGGTGCTGGCATAGACAAAAAATGAAAAATATTACAATCAATGCTACCTTCTAAAAATAAATCATCCAAAACACCCCTGATTTTCTTAAAGGCTGCATGAAGTTCATTCACACTAGATCTCATATAAGTATCAGACTGTAGGTGATTTAGCATCTTATTTTCATAAAGGTATTCGTCCATGAAAACCAGACCTCCTCCCTTGTCTGGTTTCATGACTCTAACCTTACATTCATTAAGAAGTGAAATAAAATCGAACTCATGCTTAGATATATTACTTTTCATACTCCAACACTGTATATTGTTATTAAGTCTAGCCCTAAAATCAATATCACATAACTTTTCAAAAATATTCAACCCACATTGTAAAGGTGGGTTAAAAACACTTGACACTCTAAAAAAATTAATAAGTGCAGGTGTATTCCCTAAAGAAACAGCCAGATTCAACTTCCGAACATACAATTTGAAATCAATGAGTGTTTTAACAAGTTCACCCCTTCTATTTGGAATGAACGAAAGTCCTTTAGAGAAAAAGTCAATCAGGGATTGTTCAACAGTTAATACGGTATAATTGTATATCTTGAAGTCACCATGTTGACTTATAAGAATCTCAGGTCCTGGCTCTAAAGGAAATGTCATCTCCTCCGTTGATTCCCTTTTCTCTTTCTCTATGCTTGTCCCATGTTGTTCGATCATGTATTGTTGTTGACCGGCCTGTTCCTGCCCCTGGGAAAACCCTGGTCACTTTCAGCATGCTCTTGATTTTGATTCTGACCTTGTCCATTGCTAAGATTATTGCTATTATTATTATTTTGACCCCTAATACGTTCACTTCTACGAACAGGTGTTTCCTCTTGATTTGTATTAATGTCAGGCATAGTACCTGCATTAACATCCTCACCTCCTTTAAGTAAGTTGTAACCCACTAAAGGGGGAGTGGGATAGGCCTTGTTATTTGCATAGTCCGAAAGATCTCTATCCATTTTGCGTTTTTTATTAAGTACAAGTTTAGAAATAGATGCTTCAATACTTGAAAAAATTCTCAGATAGTCGTATTTATATCTTAAAAAATCATTATCATTTACTAAACTAGTCTTCAAAACTTCAAGTTCCTCTTTAAGGCCTATAATCTCTGATCCATAATAGTTAATTAGTGAAAGCAAAAATTCAAAACCCTGTTTATCAAAAAGGGTTAACAACTCTTGATGGAATAAAGAGTTGCTAATCAAACCTGCAGGATAACGCCACTGGCGTAAGCCCTTAGGAACTGCTTTTTTCTCAACACATTCCTGCAGGTAAGCCACTTCCAATTGCAATTTCTTACAACTAAACAATTTTTGGTCAAAGATGTTTAATCTGTCTACAAAATTACTCACCGGACGTTCACTATTCAAAGTTCTTGCTTCTGAATCATTAGGTGATCCAAAAAAATCCTTTTTACTCAGAAAGTTAGCCATTGAAGGTATTGCTGCTGTATTATTAACTCCATTAGCCTGTTCAGGCAGTTCCCTCACTTGTCCGGGATTAACATCTCCGCTACACCTCCTCGTGTTACCACTAGCATCAGGCTGCCCAAAAGAAACGTTAACGTTATTCGCTAACTGAGAAGTAGACTTGTTCCCCTGACGCACAACAGGAACAGCAGAAGTATCAGTGTTCCCTCTGGAAACCACTACTGTATCAGTATGGTTGCCATTATTGCTTGATTCTACTTTTTGCGATAAAGCCTCGATTCTAGTTAACAGAAGGTTAACTAGCGCAGTTAAACTACCCAAAGCATTCGCTTCCTCCGAGGTCTCCATTGAATTAGATTCTCGTTCCTTATCCTGCGAGAATAACGGCTGTGAGTTAGTCCTATTATGCCCGTTCTGCATACCAGCTTCTGAATTTCCACTAGCCATCCCAAACAATAAACAAACGTGTTCAGATAATCCGACAATACTTAAAACTTGAAAATACAAACAAAAAAAGCGGAAACAAGCTTGTTTCCGCTTGTTTCTGCTTTTTTGTTTGTATTTTCAAGTTTTAAGTATTGTCGGATTATCTGAACACTTCCATAGTGTTTGTTTTCAACTGATAGCAGCAATGAATGATGACATCAAGCGAGTATGTCAGGTTACACTTAGAGAGGTGTACATTTTGGTCTGTGAATGGTGAAAGTGCATGCAAGCAGTACAAAATTCACAAGTTCTGTTTCAACCTCTTTATTTCTTGTTAAAATGTGTTGTTTCTATCATGGGAAACAGAGGAATGAATAGCAGATTTCTCTATTCTTGACATGTAACTATTCCTCTGGCAGTACGTGTATGTGTAGGGCTATAGTACAGATGGACCTGGGTTCTAATACAAGTTGTGCAAACTTTAAATCACTTTTTATTCTCCGAGTCTGTGTGATATCATGGGAACTTGGATAGTAATAACAATATTGCCTGTGTTTACCTTAGTTACGAGTAGGTGTCCACAGGGGTGTGGAGGTGCCCATTGCATACTAAGCAGCAGCAGCAATGGCATTAACACACTCAGTAAATCAGCATGTGTGTCTCATACATGCTAATTCAAGCATAAGCAGGTGGTTTTCAGCATGGTAGAGCTATTCAACAAGCTATAAAGCATCAATGTAGCCTCCATTCTGTTTTTTTTTTCTGAA
Organism: Protopterus annectens; assembly: GCF_019279795.1. Taxonomy (NCBI): domain Eukaryota; kingdom Metazoa; phylum Chordata; order Ceratodontiformes; family Protopteridae; genus Protopterus; species Protopterus annectens. The sequence goes on along the minus strand of NC_056731.1, from coordinate 1,680,371,159 downwards.
TACTTCAATACTATTGGAGTAGAGACTAGGAAATTTTAAAGGGCACAATGCTAGGGGCTGCTGCAGCTTAGCTCCATATGTAGCTACTAGAGCTGAAGCCAATGCTGCTGGTGCTGGAGACAATAGGTCTAAGCCAAGAAGGAAAAGAGTGCTCTACAGGGTAACTTTACAGATGCTACTTCACCTGGAGATTGTAGAGTGCTACAGGGTCACATTACAAGAACTCTGAACCCTGCCACCCTCAACTCAGAGCCAGAGCCAACCGAAGGGAACCCATCCCAGTGGAAATTAAGGTATGTGTCGCCCTTAGGATGCTAGCTACAGGTACCTTTCAAACACCAACTGGGGACATGATAGGCTTGTCACAGACATCAGCATCCATGATCCTGCATTAATTCCTGGATGCTATGCTCATACATGGCAGTCAGCACATATGTTTTCCCATAGTTTTGAGGAGAGAGCCAGCAATATACAATTTTTCTACTGAGTAGTGCACTACCCTGAAGTATTGGGTGTCATAGATTGCACTCATGTATACATTAAAGCATCACCTGGTGATCAGGGTAAAATCTCCATGAAACACAAAGGATACCATTCCATCAACTGCCAAGTCATGTGTAATGCCCAGGCAATTATCTTGAATGTGTGTGCTGGCAACCTTGGCACATATCACAGCTGTGCCAGATGTTTTCTGGGGGGGATGTCCCACAGGGCCATTTACTGGGGAATGCTGGCTATGCACTGGAACTGTGGCTGATGACACCCATCAGAAGTGCACACAAAGCCATGGAAGAATACCATATTGAGGCACATGCTCAAACCAGAAAAATCACAGGGCATGAATTTGTGCTGCTGAAGTCATGGTTCCAGTGCCTGGATATATCTGGTGGAGCCCTGTAGTATAAACCACACACATGCACAGAAATCTTCACAGTATGTGTTATGCTGCACAAGCTGATCCTGGGAAACAGTTGCAGCAAGATCAGCAAGTGGAAGAAACACACATCCGCCACCAAAGTCTACGTCACCACAGGCACAGTCAGAGGAGGACTTGGGGGTTCACAAGCTGTTGTGCCTGTAGGGAGACATAGGTGTGCTCAGTATGCCCTTGCTTTGGCTAAGAGACAATGCATAGCACATTCACTGACCACCTAGGTGCCTAATACCTTTCTCCTACTCAAATACATATAGTAAAATTGATGCCAGGCAACTCATACAACCTTTACCTCCCCATGTATTGGCTGTATATTGCTTGCATCAGACAGAGTCAGTTCTGAACTAAAGCTGTGTTAACTGCTGTATTTGCAAGGTAAGTCCTAAACCTAGAGTGTGTTCTTTAATAATATTATGACATAGCCTGGTATTCCTTAAGCTGGTACAGAAAACAAGTAAATATTGGATTTCTACAGAAGCTACCTTACCGAGCAATGATGTTACTAATATGTTCCCATTAGTAAGTCTTATGCCTCAAGCTTCAATGATTCACACAGTCATCCCTCTAAAAAGTACTGAAGATCAGTGAAATGTCCTTAGTTTAGCAGCATACTTTTGTACTGGTAAATCATTAAAGAGAGAAGTTAGAATGTAATAATACACATTTTCTGACTTTACAACCCTGCCCAAGATCAAATAACAGGCAGGATGTAGAACAAGGAGACTAACAAGAGCATTATATCCTTGTTTGCTCCATAGCAATAACTTACCTTTCCTCCTCAACAGAAGAAAAGGCTATGCTTGTTTGTGACGTAACAGTAACTGAGCTTTGTTCCCCAACAAAAAAGAGCAGTGTAACCTTGTTTGTGCCATAACAGTAGTTCACCTATGCTACCCTCAAAAAAGTATACGGTTGTGTGTGCCATCCAACTTGGCCTTCAGCTGTTGGCAACTGCATATCATATAACTCCCCCAGTTAATATCCTCACACAATTTATGGACAGAGATATTGAATGGTTTACACACTACAAGTCTCACACTACTGGTCAGATATCACAAAAAAGTATAACCTGTTCTTCAGATAAGTGATGAAATGCCAAGAAACACAGACATGTAAGACACATCTGTATATTTGCAAGCATAATCATAACAGGTTGTATGCTTAGTAAGGCATTACATCCAAATATAATAATGATAATGAAATGTACAAGATGGTTTGATAGCAGTGTACATTTTGTCGCAGTTGGTTGTGTGAAGAATGACTTCAGTCCTTTGCTGCAAAGCTGTTTCTGTGGCAAAGAGGAATAAGGCATCCATCCTGTTTGTTAAAGATGCATTGGTGTGAGAGTTCAAATCCCGAGCTATGTAGAAATATCTCATGTGTACTATCATGCTCTACTGTGTGTATCATACATTGGTTTTCCTCATTTCACATATGTCTCCTTTTTTTGCAGTTTGTTATTTTTTTTTTTTTTTACTTTTATCAGGCAACAAATACATTACAGGTTTGGCTGTGCTCATTTGGTTTGTATGAAGCGCTGCATTGTGGAAAATGGGCAAGCCAGACCACCTAGGAAGCAGAAAGCTACAAATATAAACCAGATATATTCAATTAATGCTCTTAGGCATTGCAAAAACCAGGCCTGGAGTACAGATGGAACTAATGGAACTATCAGATGTTTATAATGTGGTTCTCTTTTGTGCACTGCTTAACTATGCGCAAACAGGTGCATCTTGCATGCATGAACACTTTGTTCACAATCGCGCAGACCAGCTGCTCACTACACTGTGGGACTGTATATAAATCATTCTTCCTTACTGGTGTTTATTCTCAATTTCCTTTGACATCAAACTACATGTAGAAACATTACAAACTAATGGCCATTTACAACACATTCATGTCCCCACACACCACCAAGCACTACAACACTGGGGTCTCAGTACTTTTTTCACACATATATCAACCACACTACAAAGTATAATATATAATATTGTGTGCTCCATCATGGACAGGCCAGTTGGTGGTGCTCACAACCTCGCTCTGCTAAACTCAAACATCCAACTATGCTCAATAAGGGTACTTGTGTTACTACACAGTTGTGGTGTCTGTAATGGATCAAGGGGTGTCTGTCATGGAACAAGCAGTGTCTGTGCTAGAACACCTGTTGAGAGGGGAACAGTAATCTTATGGGTGTAGATCAGCCACATCTTCTGCTGTCAGCTAAAGTGTCTGTACCTGATCACGCTCTCATAGTGACAGTACTTCCACTGCTACATCAGTGACAGTGCTGTGCACACACAGATGTGGCAGACCATGTAGTTGTGGTCCAGGGCATTCCCATGATGGGACCTCATCCTTCAGACAACAGTCACGTTCTGGTAGCAGCACTGCATCTGAGCATGGTCCTGGGCATCAACATGCCACTGCAACTCCTGGCAGAGCCATTTTTCATGGTCAGGGAGAACAACAATGAAATGCCACCTCTACTTGCATGACTCACACCTGTCCAACACACCAAGCCATAGAGCTAGCACCCAGTGTGGCTGTTTTCATGCACATACTCATACACTAATTTCACCTGGAAGACCCCCCATAGACACACACACACACAACAGGTATTCATTTGCTCTAGCTGCCCATTTGCTGTTTTGTCCAAATGTCTGCCTTGTTAGACTCACAAGACTTTTTTGTCACCCTAGGATACCTGCCCCCTCTGTGCAAGTGATAACAGTGCCATATCCTTGTGTTCTACCTTTTTGATTCGGGGATACAACATCTGTGTCTGATGCTCAGGATGCATTGCTAGTGCTTAGTATATCTGCTTTTGTGTTGGAGAACTGTTTACTGTATCTGTGACTTACACAGGCCTTGGAAATGTAGAGAGATGAGGGCATCCGATGTCACAACTTTATAGTGAATGCTGTTTTAAGGGTTGTGAATTCAGAAACTGGAATGTGTATCATCCTTTTGTACCTTTTTTTTGTAATGACCACCACACAACTCCCTGTTTGAGTGATAACTGTGCTGTATCCCTGTTTTTTATGTTTAGGATTTAGGGAGACAAAAACTTGGTGGCTGAAGCTCAGGGTGCCTAGTTAGTTTACTGGTTAGTATATCTGGATTTGTGGTGTTTAACTGCTCATTGTACCTTTAACTTATGTAGGTCCTGATAAGTTCAACAGTTGATAGCACCAATATGTCAGAACTTTATCTGTTGTGAGGGTTGTGATGTAAGAAGCTGCAATGTGTATTATTACTTTCTAACATATCTCTTACAGGATTTCCCAGTCCAAATCTATGGTGCACATCACAGGTCACACCATGGTATACAGAGCTTAGGATTGTATGACAGCTCAGCATTTGCTTTTTCCTTTCTTTAATTTTCTTCATTTAAATTTTTTTGGCCACTATTCATAGGTTCATAGGTTCATACTAGGCTATCTGCCCTGAGGCAATTATAAGCCTAGCCTGATTCTGTATGGCTTACGCCACCCCTTGATTTGAGTATACTGTGCCCTTTAAGGTTTAGTTTACTGTGCCTCTGTCTAATAGTGACACGGGAGTAATCCCTGGGACAAACCTATGATTCCCCATCCACCTATCGAGATTCTTCTTGAAGAGATTCAGTGAGGTGCTCTGCCTCACATGAACTGGAATTCTATTCCAGAGCGAAGGGAGCCTCTGGGTTATGAACCTGCCCCTCCAGCAAGTTCTATTTATTTCTGTGCTGAGGTTCAAGTCCCTCGAGCGTGTGGCTCTAAGGGATTTAGATTTACTGAGGTGGAGCATGTCCATTAATTCTGGATTTGACATAGCTTTGTATGTCAGGCATAGATCGCCTCGAAGTAGGCAGTTTGCAACTGAGTAGAGCTGGAGTTTTTTTAACCGAGCAGCATATGGCATCTGTTTGAGACCCTTGATCCTTTTGGTGAGATACTTTTGGGGTCTTTCTAATTGCTGCAGGTGTCGGGTAAGGTACATCCCAAAAGGGGCATTGTATTCTATGATGGGCCTGATGAGGGATGAATAAAGGGGCACGATTACCTCTCTTGATCTAGATGTGAAACCCTTCGTGATGAGGTGGGCTATGTAGAAGGTCTTTCTAACCACTTTGGCAATGTGGTTTTCAAAGGAGAGATTGCTATCAACTTGGGTCCCCAGGTCCCTAATAACTTTCTCTGTACTTAATGGGTTTCCGCCTATGTGGTAATTTGTGGGCACATTGTTTTTGCCAAAGGGTATGACTATACATTTTTTGGCATTTGGCTTTAGACCATGGCGCTGGCACTAGTTATCTGTCTCTGTGAGACCTTTTTGAAGGATGTTTGTGTCAGCTGGAGAGTTGATTATGGCACCCAGTTTGCAGTCGTCTGCGAACTTGGTGAGCCATAGTCCTCCCACATTTGCCTGTACCTCGGAAAAGTATATACCGAACAAGAGTGGTCCCAGGACAGAACCCTGTGGGACGCCACTTGTGACTGGTTTCAAGTCTGACATGGCTCCAGCAACTCTCACTCTGTGGGTTCTGTCTTTGAGCCAGTTTGCGACCCATCTTGTGACATAGGGGTTTATATTTAAGCTGGATAGCTTATCTATGATGCCAGTGGGGTATTGTGTCAAATGCCTTTGCAAGGTCCAGATAGGCTGTGTGGACTACCTTCCCTTCATCTATGGCTTTGGTGACTGTTTCGAAGAAGTCAACCAGGTTCAAAAGGCAGGATCTGCTCTTGACAAAGCCGAACTGGGTAGGATCTAGTGTCTGTAGGTCCCCAATGTCTTTGTTTATGAGCTCCATGATGATCCACTCCAAAGCCTTGCAGACTAAGCTAGTCAGGCTTATGGGGCGATAGTTTCCAGGGTCCGTAGAGGCTCCACCTTTGTGGAATGGGACCACTGTTGCTGTACACCATTCTGTGGGCACATATCCTGTAGTGAGGCTGAGATTGTATAGCTGTTTTATTTGAGGGATTAGTTCCTCTTGGAGTTCATGTTGGACGCAACCTGGGATGCCATCTGGTCCCATGGAAGCAGTGTTTTTTGCTTTGGAGAGGGCAGCCTTCACCTGAGCATCAGAGATGTTTGGGAGGCAGCCCTCTGCTGGGATAGATATTTGCTCTTTTGGTGGGGAGGGGGTGGAGAAGTTTGCACTGAACCTTTCTGCCAGGATATTGGCGATGTCTGTGGGTTCAGTGTATTTTTTGTCGTTTAGAATCAACTCAGAACAAGTCTGGGAGTTGCATCCCAGGTTTCTAACATAACTGAAAAAAGCCTTATGATTGTCTTTGGTGTTTGTGTTATGCACTGAGTACTGCAAATACTGCAAACACTGGAAGTGGAGAACCTGGACCAAAAAATAGTAAAATAGGGATGTCATGTAACTAGTCCATTGGCAGGGTATTGCTGCTATGTGAACTGGCAAGGCCTTCACTTTTTCCTAAAACGCATACACAAAGACCACTACATCTAATAACCTGAAACTGCATTCCCAGCCAATGTTGTTCACCATTGCACACCACAAAGCACCATGTTTGTGCAATAGTAAGCATCATACAACATTTTCAAAGACTGTGCGCACACCCAGTAAGCGAGCTATAACTGGAACTGGTGGCAAAACATACAATTTGGACTCTTGGACACCCCACCTCTGAACTTGGAAGCATGCTCCCTTACCACAGACACCAGCAATGACTACAAGAGATCAAGCCCAATGTAGAATGAGGTTTTCCAGCCAATTGCATTTTATATGCTGATGTTTTGCCACCAGTTCCAGTTAATGCACACTTACTGGGTGTGCGCACAGTGAAAATGTGTAATGCTTAGTATCTTGTAAACAGGTTTGCTGCTTCAAGTGTTTTCTTTACCCGGTGCATCACACAATCAGTGACCAAAAAAATTAAATGAAGAAATACACTATAAAAGCGAACTGAAGATTGCTCACTGCTTATTAATCCTTCCAGGATTTAGTTATCATTTAGTCTGTTATTATTGTTATCTAGTTACTGTTTAGAAAATTTGTAGCACTGTGTTTTACTTCTTATTTCTCAATGTTTGTAATTAGAGCTTCTACTCAATTCTACCAGATTTGCTCCTGTATTTCTGCATGTCATGATCACCTCTACTGTATACATGCCTTGATTGTTATTGTTTACCATCTACCATGTCATTCTGTGGAGCTTTTCTCCCTGGGCCTCCTCTGAAAAAGGACCTGTGTCCAGTTGGAATTTTCCAGTAAATAAATAAATTAATTAATTAATAAATAAATAAAACTAAAGAAAGGGAAAAGCAAATGCATTACTGTCATACAATCCTTGGGCGGGATCAGTACTATCTGTGACATAGCTCTCAACCTTCCATCTCCAAAACAAGGAATAAATAATAGGGAACAAATAGGCAAAGTGTGGAAAATATACTAATGGCTTACTAACATCTGAAATGAGGAAGTTTATATGATGGTTAAAATCTGCTGGCTTTACTTACATAAAAGATCTTGTAATGAGTTAATTCCCCGGATTCAGTAAACTTCTGTGCAGGAATAGCTTATTCCTGCATGGAAGGGACCATTCCCGTGCAGCACGGCAGCCCGCCGTGCATATTCATGAAGGCGTGCTGCCAATGCTGTAAAATGGACATGGTTCTGTGTACAAATGCATTGTGTGTATCTGAGAGCAGTGCTCTCACAATACACTCCCCTCCTGCACTCTATAAATGCCATACGGCAATGTAAAGATTGTACGTGGAATATCTCTCAACCCCTTTGAGTAAAAACACAAAAAGAAAAATCTAGCAAAGCTAGAATTTCCACTGTGTGATACTTTAAACCTCTTGAATCCGAGGCAACATGGGATATATTGTTTTAACCCCTTAGAGTATGAAATCTGGATAAATCAAACAAGTCTGGCTCGTACAGACTTATAGAAAATTGATAGAATAACAAGTTATGCATTAGCATGACTTGCCAAAGGGTATGAAGTCAGAGGCTCAAATGTCTGTTAGCAGTATCTAACTGCAGTCACCAAGATGTGTCACTAATTAGCCATAAAGCCACATAAAACAGACGAAAAATATAAGGCAAAAATCTGGACATATAAGGTTCTAATTTTTTTTCCAGTCCGGAATAAAGTTTAAGAGTAGCTGCGTGGGTTTGCTCGTCATACAGCTATGTATAGCACTGTTTAAACCAGGAAAGAAGTTAAGTAGAGCTATACACAGAAAAAACAAAAAGGGGGAACCTGGAATAGCGTAGGGGTTAGAGCATTTGCCTAGTATGCAATCAAGCACAGTTCGAGCCCCACAGCTACCCAAACATTTTCATATGTGAAACATATCCACAATGTATTTTTTATAAATAGGTAGTGCATATATTTATGTATAAGTTAACCACGGTAGTGTAACAGCTCTAAATTTGAGGTGTCACTGAAATTAAAAGTTTAAACAAAATTTAGCATAGCTAAGTGGATTTGCGCGCAGGTAAGCAAAGCTTACACAGATTAAGCAAGTATTCGTTTAACTGTGTTTTAGCAGTGCTTAGCTCCATGCAAACGAGCACAAACCTGCTTATAACTGCTTAAAACTGCTTTAATCACCCTGTCACCATCAGCCACTGTTTTGTCCAGCAACAAAATAATCAGTCCTGCCCAGGACCCTGCACACCATAGTCAGATCAATGTACCACTACGCCATCTGAGCTGTACTACTGAATGTTTTTTTTTTTAAATATATCATTCAATATAGGTATAGAATACTATGGAACAAACACTGTGGAACCAGCATGTTTACAATATATAAAATACAAGTATAGATGCGTATGGTGATAGATACATATGAAAAGTGTATATATCAGATATATGTAGCTGTACATACGAAATTAGACATATAGAAAATGTACATATATATCATAAAATAATATATATGTGTAGATAAACAAGAAATGTACTGATATATCATTAGTCATTAAAAAAATAAAGCTATATATATATATATATATATATATATATATATATATACACACACACACACATAAATATGCATATACAGATATATGTGTATATATATATATATATATATATATATATATATATATATATATACACATAAATACATACATAAAAGACAGGAAATTGGCCATATTTAAACCCAGCAGTCGGGAATACAGCTCATAACTGGTTGTAGCTCTCCACTGTAGGCATTATGGCAGGTATTGGAGAGGGCATGCACTTTTGGGTGCAGCGCTTGGGCATACAGGAATCCAAGGTCATGGTAGGACTCATGGTGAAAAACATGACATGGGACTGCTGCAGGACCAGAACCAGGGCTCCCAATATAAAGCAGAACCCTGGGAAATTTTCAACCATGATCTCACCAGTGCCACTAGTATCCCTCGGACTGGTGAGCAGGTCCAGCACCACTATGCTGACTTGAAACAAAGGAAGATGGAGCTCTTGAAACACTGGGTCCAAGAAGCAAGAGAGAGGGGAAATGTCCTACCAGTGAGTATTCATAGCAATAACTGTTTATCTAAGTCCAGCCTGTGTATGTGATGGATAGGTATGCCTAAATGTTTCTCTATTTTCATTATAGCTCCAGCTGAGCAGGCTGTGAACAAGGAAGCACATGCCAGTAGGCTGTAAAGGTTGTGTCCCGAGGCTGGTGAGTAACAATCCTGCTTGTAGCAGTCATACCAAATAAATATAAAGGAGTAAAATGTCACCTGGCACTATAAAAAATGTGTATGGTATCCACTAAATAAACCAGACAATATGACAGTAATAGTCTCATATAGGTCATATTTAAATAAAAGTGCAACTATCTGGCAATAAAGTTCTAAATCCTGGACTAGTTGTGTTTAGTCTAGTATTTTATGGCTTGAAATGTTGCATTCACCAAGATCTGATATCTTAATAGTAATGTTGTGTTAACCACTGTTTTCAACACTGTGCTACATAAAAATATGTCCAGAATGTCTGTATAAGAATGTTGTAATTACGTCAGATTGTGCAACCAAGAGAGACTTAGACAGAAAACACTGAAAAAAAAAGACAGCAGTTTCTTATTAGTTCACTATGATGAAACAAAAATTGTTGTATTTTTAGCAGACACAGCCATGGTTTGAATCCTGGGAGTGGTAGTAAGCTGTATGCATAATTTTAACTAGGATTTTGGGAATATGTGTAGAAACAGTCAGGTAGTGTTAACAAACATTTTCCCCACAGGTCTTCCAGGTAAGAGAAGTAGAAAGTAGCTATAAGACAGTTGAATTATACACTGTGTACAAACATATCACTGGCCAAACCAAGGCCATAGGGTATTGTAATAATACCTGTAGAGTAATAATTTGAGCAATGATCATTATAGTTCATAGGTTCATAGATTGGTACTAGGCTATCAGCCCAAGGGCCTATACAAACCTAGCCATAACAATTCCCTGGTTATTTCTTCCCACAATATTTACTTCCCTGGACCCCTGTCTAGCAGGGCAACTGACGTGATTCCCGTGGTGAATTTGCTATCTCCCATCCTTTTGAGGAGGGACAAAGAGGCACTCTACTTGACAAGTATGGGCAGTCTGTTCCAGAGTCTGGGGAGTCTATGTGTCAGGAACCTATCCCTCCAGCATGTTTTGTTCATTGTGATGACAAGGTTTAGATCCCTGGAGCATGTGGCTCTGAAGGATTGGGATTTCCTTAAGTGCAGTATGTCCAACAACTCTTGAGTTTGACATGGCCTTGTAAGTTAAGCAGAGATTGCCTCTGAGTAGACGATATGTGACAGAGTATAGCTGGAGTTTTTTAGATGGTCAGCATAGGGCATCTGCTTTAGGCCTGTGATTCATTTAGTGAGGTATTTCTGTGGCCTTTCCAGTTGTTGCAGATGTCTTGAGAGGTACATACCAAATGGGGCATTGTATTCTATAATGGGTCTAATGAGTGATGAGAACAGTGGGTCAATAACCTTTTTTCTGAATGAAAAGCCCTTAGTGATGAGGTGTGCCACATAGAAGGATTTCTTGACTATTGTGGCAATGTGGTTATCGAAGGTGAGACCATTTTCCAGCTGTGTCCCTAGGTCTCTTATCACACTTTCGGTGTTTAGTGTACTGCCACCTATGTGGTAATTCACAGGTACATGTTTTTTCCCAAAGGGATAACTATACATTTCTTGGCATTGAGCTTGAGCCTATGGCTCTGGCACCAAGCATCTGTTTCTTTAAGGCCCTTTTGTAGAATATCCACATAATTTGGGGATTCAATAATGGCTCCTAGTTTGCAGTCATCTGCGAACTTTGTTGGCCAGAGTCCCTTAGTGTTGGTCTGTACTTCAGAGAAGTAGATGGCAAACAAGAGTGGTCCCAGGACTGAGCCCTGAAGTACTCCACTTGTCACTTGCCTGGATCTGGATTTGGAGTCAGCTACATTTAAAGTGTGGGTTCTGTCAGTAAACCAGTTAGCAACCCATCAAGTGATGTAGGGACTAATGCCCAGCTTAGTAAGTTTATCAATGATTCCAGAGTGGGGGATGGTGTTGAAGGCCTTAGTGAGGTCCAGATAGGCTGTGTGGACTGCCTTACCATTGTCCACAGCTCTGGAGACTGATTCAAAGAAGTCAATCAGGTTCAGTAGACAAGATCAGGCCCTTCATGAACCCAAACTGGGTGGGGTCCAGTGTTTGAAGGTTGCCAATGTCTTTGTTTATAAGTTTCTTGATAATATGTTTCATGGCCTTGCAGATCAGGCTCATCAGACTGATGGGGCGGTAGTTCCCAGGATCCAAGGTGGATTCCCCCATTGTGGAGTGGGATAACTGTAGCTGTGTGCCACTCGGTGGGAACGAAGCCTGAGGTGAGGCTATGATTAAGCATGACACTTAGGTGAGGTGCCAGCTCATTTTGTAGTCCATATAGTACACAGTCCAGGATGTCATTTGGTCCCATAGATGCTGTATTCTTAGCTTTGGAGAGTGCATTTTTTACCTGTGTGGCCGTTATTACCAGAATTTGGCAATCTCTCAGTACTGAGAAGGGCCCTTTAGGGGGTGAGAGGGGGGTGAAGTTGGCAATTAATCAATCTGCCAAGATATTGGCAATATCCTTGGGATCAGTACATTTAATGCAATTCTGTTGTAGCTCAGAGCAGATCTGAACATTGCAATTTAGATTCTTGACATAGCTATAGAATGCCTTGTGGTTGTCTTTGGAATCTTTGGTAACTAGCTTTGGAGGATTTTATGAGGGGTTGCAGCTTCTTACTGAGGCTGATAAGAGAGTTTTCTCTATCTATTTGGGATGGCACAATTCATGCATGAGTGGATGTGCTCATACAGTGCCTTAGTGAAGTTTCAGCAGTCAAACTTTCAGTTCCTGTCTGCATGGGTGTCATGAAGTTTGTCACTTCTGACTTGAGTAGCATGAAGTTGGCTTTGGAGAAGTTTTTTATGAAGGTTTCCTTACTGATGTCAAGGGTGATTAGCTTATGGTCAGACTGGGGGTGACTATAGGTATGGAGCATCGATTTCCCATATCAGTAATGACCAGATCTAGGATATTGGAGCCCCTGGTGGGACTATGAATTAGTTGATCCAGGGCATTGGAATTTATGAATTCCAAGCACCATTGGGCAAAGGTGTTAGTACAAGAGTAGTTTTCCCACTTAATAGGAGTGTAGTTGAAATCACCCAGTATTAGAGTGTTTGGTTGTATCGTAATATTTTCCAGTATGTTTAGAAAGGTGTAGTGAGAATCTTGGGGCATGGTGTGGGATCTGTAGCAAGCTACAATTTGGACTGCAGTCTTACCTAGTGTTAGTTGCACCTGGAGAATTTCAGATGCATTGTTTTTGGGCTACTAGCCTGGTGATGTGAATATCCTTGGTGAATATGGACACTCCTCCACCTTTCATTCCTGGTTCTGTGGCCAAAACGTGTGGTAAGAGTTGTAGCCTGGTATTGCAGGAGTGCTCTCTGGAGCCTTGAACCAGGTCTCAGTTACTACACAGATATTTATGTTCTCCATTTTTAGGAATGCCTCGAGAGAGTGCATTTTGAGGTTTAGACTTCTAGCATTGAATATGATTGCCTTAAGATTTTGCATGCTTGTACCTGTTATGGTGGTGGTTTTGGCACTATAGGGGTGACAAGAGCCTTAGCCAGTAACCTAACTTACTTACTGCAAGGATATACAAGTTATTAATTGACATCTCTCTCCCCGACCATATCTGCAGCAATAATCTAAACATGCAAATCAATGGTTATGTTTTACACCAAACCTATTGTTGGGACATATGTCCTATTGTTCAGCAATTATTGAAATGTGTTTCTATTAATGTTTCATCTTGAAATACTATCATTGGTGGCCTGTTGCTATTACATGTTGCATGTGTTTTGTCTGCTATGCAACTGTTCCAAATTTGTTGTTTTAGGTTAATGGGAATATCTATGCATGCTGTTATAACTAATCCTGGATTGTGTTGACTATTACTAACCCACATATGTTCTAAAACTGCAACACCAGAGCATGTTTTGGAAGGCCGGTCCCAGAGAACCCACCTCTCACACCTCATCTGGCCATGGGACCAGGCCCCAGCACATCTGGGACCCACACCAGGACCTCCTCGTCTGCTGGTCCTGCACCATCTTTGGGTGGAACTGCCTCAGGGGATGAGGCCCCCCCCCGGAGCAGGAGTGGACAGGATATGGTCACCTAAAGCCAGGTCCAGGGTTTGGTGTGTAGCGAGTTCTGAAAGGAGTTTGGAGATCTGCTAGGCCAGTGTGAGGGCCACATGGCACAATTTGAGGGGTCAGCCTGCCCCTCCTGCTTAGCCCCCAGCACAGCCAGCTTTGGCACCATGAAGGTGCAGTGGTGAATACCCATGGGTGGGGACCTCAGTCCCACTGTTTCCATTTGGGGGCTCATGGGCTTCCGATTTCCAAACACCCCTTCCCGACCAAGGTGTTTACCCCCCATGTGTCAGATACCACCCCTGTATGCTGTCGTTTCTGTCTTGTTTGTCTTCCTACCCAACCTACCTCCCCAAATATACCTACTATCCTTCCCCAACATCCCACTCTCACCTTAAAAAAAGGGCAATCTGTTCCCAAAAAAAAAAAATTTCGCCCCACACATAGCTGTCCATTTCACTCACGTGTCTACTGGAAACACGTAATCTAGTCTAATTGGCTTCACAACATATTATTGTTGTCCTCATCCCTCTCAAAGAGGTTTGAGTGTCCAAATATACCTCCAAATTCAGTATATATGCACAGCTGTTGCTGTAGAAGAAATGGACAGCTATGGACCTTCCCTACACCCATCCTGCACATCCCTAGCTACTTTCCCTACTGTCTTTCCTTCTGCATGCCCCATCATTCACCACTTTCCTATCACTCCTTTTTCTTTTCTTTTAAATATATTAGTGCAGGGGGTAAGCGGGAATAAGCTCTTTTAAGCAGTAGTATACGGGATTAAGCCTGTCTGCACAGTGATAAGCAATACCTACACAGATTAAACACTTTTAAGGCTGTCTGTAATCATATTTAACAAGAAATTAGCATTGCTTATGGCCACGCAAACCTGAGCAAACCCGCTTACAACTGCGTAAAAGGACCCTACACACCATAGTCACAGCAATTTAACACTAAGCCATCTAAGCTGTAGACATGTTTGATGTTTTTCAAACATATCATGCAGCACAGTCATTCAACAATAGGGAAAATGTATTTATATATGTATATAACTATATATACATGTTATTGATATATATATATATATATATATATATATATATATATATACATGTTATTGATATATATATATATATATATATATATATATATATATATATGTATATATATAAATACATACATACATGGGTCTACTTTGAAACATCTAAAACCCATAACATAAAATTTCATAAAATCTAACACTACAAATCACAAGAAAATAACATCCCCTCCACATATAACAACACCAAACTACCAAACACACGTTTTACTATGTTTCTGCAGCGGGGGCAAGCCCCCCTGCACCCCCCATGTCGGGGGCTCTACCCCCCCCCACACACACACACACACCCTGGAAATTAAATATACCAACTCCAAGATCGCACTACAGTGGGAAAAAGTTAATTTCCTAACCCCCACTGTATCAGGCCCCCCTGCAGAAACATAGTAAAAAGTGTGTTTGGTAGTTTGGTGTCATTATATGTGTTTGGTGTCATTATATGTGTTTGTTTTTTCTTGTTGCTTATTGCTATTTCTGCGTAAACGCTCATTTTCTGGCATTTATTGCTTCTCAGAATGCTCATTTTGCACTGAAATTGCATTTATTTGTGCCTGCACTTTAAAAAAGTTGTTTGTGTTGCAAATTGTAGTTTTTAACTGTTACTGGCATCCCACTCAAGTGCGACAGCCATTGCACTATAAAAGTGTTTTTGCATTTGTTTCTCCTGCTTTCTTGAAAAAAAAAACAAAAAAATCTTGCTATTCTCCCGCCTTACTAAGCTAGAAAAGTCCCGTTTCAGATGCCTGCTGATACCTGGACTGTGTTTAAGCTTCTGTGTTTGGCCATACCTTACATGGGCAAAAAGGAAGTTTCTTTGTTCACCAGTGAGAGTGGGGAGCTCTGAACAGCCTACTTGTCCTTGGAGGAGTGGTTTTTGCCTAGAAACTGTTGTTTTATTGGCCATTTTGGGCTAATTTCTATCTCTTTAATCTTTCTGATATAAAAACTGCCATTGCACGGATTTGCAAACAGCACAGCGGTGGGTAGCTAGGGTTAAGCTATCCTCGGCTCAACAGAGTCTGCTCTTCAGTTTTTCCCTTGGTACTAGCCAGTCCATCCGATTTAGCACTGAAATAAGAGCTTTCGGACTAGCACTTGGCTCAGTAAGAGACAGAAGCACTAAAACTATTGTACTCAATCCCCAACTGTTGTTTGTAGGGAACAGTCAAACTACTCTCCCTTATCAGGCAAATAAGAATAGTTCCTTAACCCATTCGGGCATGTCCAAGAATCAGCTCCCGGTGTGTTCACTTGATGAATTTGGGCATCCTGAGGCAATGTCACAACTGCCTCATGTATGCAAACAACCCGCTCCTCCTACCACACAACACCAACATCTGGAGAGATGCACTTACATAGCTAAACATGAGGCAAAGCTCTCTCCAGTCATGACTGGAATTAACAGTCAAGAGGAGAAGGTACCAACCTGCAACACTCCACCTAGTACACACAGACCCACCACACATGCAACTTCAAACCCCACACAGAGATACATAAAGACATATTTGGAGGCTCTAAATAAAAATCTTTGAAACAACAGATACCTCAAAAACAGACACGCAAGCAACCTACACCTACCAACATTCTGCAATCATCACATAACCACCAAAACCAGTGTACCGCACAACCACAGCCCTTAAGGCAAAACCCCTTAACAAACACACTTGTAATAGGTGACTCCATAGTCAGGCATACTGATGTCCCCCTCACCAGGCTGGACAAGGAGAAGGACACTGTCAGTTGCTTGTCGGGAGCCAGAATCCACCACATTACCCATGCACTCATGTCAGTCCACAACAAGTACAACTATGACTCTGTCATTGTCCATGTTGGTGTGAATGACCTGAGATGTACCTCCCTGGACTACATGAAAAGAGACATAGAGGAGCTCTCTGATTATGTAATCAAGGTAGGCATGACCCTAGTCCTGAGTAGCATCTTACCCTCACCAAGAATGATACCTCAGTAGAAGGAAAAAATGATAAATTTCAACAATTGGCTATGTTTTGGGTGTCATTCAAAGGGGATCCAGTACCTGTCTGCCTGGGATGACATGCTCGACAAGCCTTAATGCTTCACCAGAGATGGCTTGCACCTGGCACCCCAGGGATTCAGGATACTGGCAAAGGCTCTTCCCAACAAATCCACAACCGTAACATGTACTACTGACAAAAAACTGAGGGTCATGTTGCTGAACGCTAGGAGTTTAAACCTCAAAATGCACTCTCTCAAGGCACTCCTTAAAATGGAGAACATTGATATTTGTGCAGTTACGGAGACCTGGTTCAAGGCTCAAGAGAGCACCCAAGTGATTCCAGGCTACAACTCATACCACACATTTTGGCCGCAAAACCCGGACCGAAATACAAAGGGAGGAGGCGTATCCATATTCATCAAGGATAACCACACCTCCAGACTGGTTGCAAAGAATGATGCCTTGGAAACCATCCAAGTGCAACTGACAATGGGCAAAACTGCATTCCAGATTGTACCTTGCTACAGATCACCTTCCCAGCCTCATGACATGCACTCTTCTTTCCTCGAGGTACTGGAAAACATGAGAGTCCAACTGAACACCCTTATACTGGGTGATTTCAGCTACCCGAACATCAACTGGGAAAACTACAGAAGTACTAATACCTTTGCTCAGCACTTCCTGGAGTACATTAACTCCAATGCACTGGACCAGCTTATTAACACCCCCACAAGAGGTAAAAATATACTAGACCTGGTCATCACCAACATGAGGGACAAATGCTCCACACCTGTGGAAACCTCAATGGTCAGATCAGATCATAAACTCATCACCCTAGATATCCACATACCACCCTCATCCCCCACCCCAAAAGAAACCATGGTGAAAAACTTCTCCAAAGTGAACTTTATGCTACTCAAGACAGAGGTGGCAAACTTTGCTACTCCCCAACAGAAAGGCGGTATGATTGAATCTGCTATATCCTACACAAAAGCACTGTACAAGCACCTAAATCAGTGCATGGACCGTGCTATCCCAAACAAGACCAAGACCCACTCCTCCAAAAATAAGAAACCAGTCTGGTGGACCCCAGCTATAAATAAGGTCTATAATAGAAGGAAGAAATTATTGCAAAAAAGAGTAAAAACCCAGGAATGGAGGATCTCCCTGACCAACCTTAGCAAAAAGCTAAGAACCCTCATAAAAACCTCTAAGGCGAGCTTTGAAAGAAAAATCACAACAGACACCAAAGACAATCACAAAGCATGTTTTAGCTATATCAAAAACCTAAATAACAACTTGCAGATCTGCTCTGAGCTACAGCATAATGGTTCAAAATTCACGGAACCAACTGACATCATGAATATACTGGCAGATAGGTTCAGTGGAAACTTCACCCCACCCTCAACCCCCAAAGCGCCCATTTCCATACCAGAAAATTGTACTGCCCCTAAAATTACAGACATTCAGGTGAAAACAGCACCTTCCAAGGCAAGAAACACAGCATCCATGGGACCAGACAGCATCCCAGGCTGCATAATACATGAACTCCAAAATGAATTAATCCCTCACCTTAATACCATGTTTAACCACAGCCTCACCTCAAGCTATGTACCCACAGAGTGGCGCAATGTAACAGTTATACCACTCCACAAAGGAGGTGCCACCACTGACCCCGGGAATTACCCCCCATCAGCCTGACAAGTCGTGTCTGCAAGGCTATGGAGCGCATCATCATGGAACTCATAAACAAAGACTTTGGGAACCTACAAACCCTTGACCATACCCAGTTTGAGTTCGTAAAGGGAAGGTTTTGTCTCATAAATCTGGTAGACTTTTTCAAAATGGTCACTAAAGCAATAGATGAGGGAAAGGTGGTTCACCCAGCATGCCTTTGATACCATTTCCCACTCAGGAATTATTGACAAACTCACTAACCTAAATATAAATCCCTATGTTACAAGATGGGTTGCTAACTGGCTCATGGATAGAATTCATTCAGAGAATAGGAAACGCTAGATCCAACTCCAAACCGGTGACTAGTGGTGTACAACAGGGCTCAGTCCTAGGACCCCTCCTGTTCGGTATCTACTTCTCGGAGGTACAAGCAAACACAGAAGGACTATGGCTAACAAAGTTTGCAGATTGCAAACTGGGTGCCATAATTGAGACCCCTATTGATGTAGATATCCTTCAAAAGGGTCTTACGGACACAAATACGTGGTGCCAAAATAATGGCCTCAAGCTAAATGCCAAAAAGTGCATCGTCATCCCCTTTGGGAAAAACCAAGTACCTATGAATTACAACATACGTGGTAGCCCACTTACCACGGAGAGTGCGATAAGAGACTTAGGGACTCAGGTGGACAGTAACCTCTCCTTTGACAACCATATTGCTAAAGTGGTTAGAAAATCCTTCTACATGGCCCACCTTACCACAAAAGGGTTTGCATCCAGGAATAAGGATGTTATTGTCCCCCTCTACTCATCACTCATTAGACCCGTTATCGAATATAATGTCCCATTCGGGATGTACCTAACAAGACATCTGCAACAACTGGAGAGGGCTCAAAAGTACATCACAGAAAGGATAAAAGGCTTCAAACAGTTGCCCTATGCCATGAGGCTAAAAAAACTCAGACTGTACTCGGTCGCGTACCGGCTACTCAGAGGTGATCTCTGCCTGACATACAAGGCTATGTCAAACCCCGAATTGCTAGAAATGCTCCACCTAAGGAAAACCCAATCCAGCAGAGTTACTCACGCAAGGGACATTAACTTGACATCAACAATTAACAGGACTTGTTCGAGGACAGATTTGTGTCCCAGAGACTTCCCTTGCTCTGGAGTAGGGTCCCCATAAATGTGAGGCAGAGCTCCTCATTACGTTCTTCAAGAGGAATCTTGATGAGTGGATGGGAAACAGGAAATTCACCCCGGGAATCACTTTGGTGGCCCTGCTAGACAGGGGTGCAGGAAATTAGACTACTTGGGAGGGAAGCGTAAGCAAAACATTTTTTTGGCTAGGCTTAATTATGCCCTAGGGCCAATAGCCTAGTACCTACCTATGAACCTATATGTGGAGGAAATGTTATTTTCATGTGATTTGTACTGTTACATGTTATGAAATTCAATGTTATGGGTTTTAGATGTTTTGGGTTTTAGATGTTCTGGTCTCAATGTTATGAAATTAAATGTTATAGGTTTTAGATGCTTTGAAGAGGACCCACATACAAATATATATATTTATGTAGGTATGTAGTGCATTTGGAAATCAGATCCACACTCCGAACCTCTTACTGCAACAAATCTGACCAAAGGCTGTGAAAATGGGGTGAAGGGCCCAAACTAGAGACCTCTTGTAATTATTGCCCTTATCCCTTTCTCCACAACAGAACTGTTCTGCCTTGCAACAAATAATAAGGTCTGCCAAGTCCTGGACCCAGGGCCTTGTAAACTATAATCAAATCAATGTACCATTACACCATCTGAGCCCTACAAAATTGTGATGACATCCCAAAAATATCAGTACAGTCATCCAACAGCAGGGAAAGGAGTCTGTAGAATCAGTCAGGTAGTCTATATATACATGTATATATGTATGGAGATGCCTACATGTGGACAAATATAAACATGATACACACACACACACACACACACACACACACACACACACACACACACACACACACACATATATATATATATATATATAGAGAGAGAGAGAGAGAGAGAGAGAGATACATTCACATTCATACCACATATATGCATGTATATATATATATATATATATATATATATATATAAAGGCTAATACATATATATATATATATATATATATATATATATATATAAATATGCAGAAATATATGACAGCTACAAAGACATGCAGTCAGAGGGTCATGCTGCTGCACACTGGAATTCTAAATCTGGAAACTCACTCACTGGAAGTATCCCTTAAAATGGGGAACAATGACATCTGTGCTGTAACAGAGACCTGGATAAAGGCAGCAGGAAGCACTCCTGCAGTGCCAGTCTATAATCAATTCCACTACTTTTGGCTGCAGAACCTGGACTGAAGCTCCAAAGGTGGTGGTATTTTCATATTCATAAAGGATGTACACACCTCCAGAGTGGTAGGCCAACATTATGCATTACAGATCCTGCAGGAGTAGCTGACATTGGGTAAGACAGTGATTCAGATTGTAGCCTGCAATAGGTCCCTATACATGTCCCAAGACTCACACTCCATGTCCTTAAACACCCTGGAAAATAATGGTGTTCAAGCTAACACTGTCATACTGGTTGACTTCAACTACCCCACCATTAAGTGGGAAAGCTACTCATGTACCGATGCACATGCCCATCACATTGACCTGGTCCTTCCCAACATGGGCGACTATTGCTCTACACCAATAGTCAACACCTCACTTGTTATATCTGAACACAAAGTAATCATCTTTGGAAATCCACAGCTGTCCTACCACCACTGCACAGGTAACCACCATGAAAAGCCTTGCCAAAGCTAACTATGTTCCCATAAAAGCCGAGGTGGCTAACCTCACAGCAGCCATGCAAATGGAGATTAGTTGCATGACAGCTGAATCAAACAACAATGCACTATGAATACATACACAAATGCATGGTTAACACCTTACTCAATACAACCAGGACCCTCATCTCCAAAAAAAAAAAAAGGAAGCTAATCTGGTGGTCCCCTGCCATAAAGAAACTGTACAACAGAAGGGGGGAAACAATATGGAATACGGTGAAGTCCCAAGACAGAAAATAAACCCTTATCAGCCTCAATGAATAGTTGAGATCCCTCATCAAATACTACAAAGTTAGCAGTGAGGACAGACTTGAAGCACATAGTAAAGACAACCACAAGGCCTCATACAGTTATGTAAATAATATCCATGGCAATACCAAGAATTGTTCTGAGCTGATAGACAATGATACCTCCTAGACTGAGCCAACAAATAATGCCAATACACTGGCTGGCATCTTGAGTGAAAACATTACCCCTCACTCCCCCCACAAAGGACCAGTCACAATACCAGTACACTGCCAGACACCCAGTATTACTGCAGCACATGTTGCAACACCACTGTCCAAGGCCAGGAATACAGCTTCTATGTGACCTGAGAATATCCCTGGCTGTGTTCTACATGAACTACAGAGTGACCTGGCACCTTACCTGTCTGCCCTGTTCAAGTACAGCCTCACCTCAGGCTTTGTCCCTACTGAATTGTGCACTGTTACAGTCACCCCTCTCCACAAACTAGGTGTAAATACAGACCCTAGGAAATACCACACCAACTGCCTGACAAGTCTTTTATGCGAAGCTATGGAATGCATCATTATGCACCTAATAAACA
>NC_056731.1:1680276598-1680344098 GCF_019279795.1 Protopterus annectens | reverse complement strand
GTATTTTCTAAATGTTTTGGTACTTAGAGTATCATCTGCGTTACGGTAAACAGTAACATCCAAAAAATCTATGGTACTCCTGTTACATGTAACCGTAAACTCAATACCCCAAATGTTACCATTCAGGTACTCCATAAATTCCGTTAGATATGCTTCATCCGTCTTCCACACCATCCAGCAATCATCCAAATATCATCGCCAGATATCGATTTCCACCATGTAAATATTGTGTGATTTGTCATATATCATACATTCTTCAAAATAGGCCATGAATAAGTCAGCATAAATGGGTGCAAAGGAAGCTCCCATTGCTGTCCCTTGTAGCTGCCAAAAGCATTCTCCATGGAAATAAAAGACATTTTTGTTTAATACATGTTCTGCCATGCAGACAAGTAAGGTGTTGAAGCCCGGAGGATATAAGTTTGTTCTCTCAAGCCAGTATTGCAGGGATTGTAATCCTGCCCAGTGTGGAATACTTGTGTATAAAGATTTAACATCCAACGTGCACATTAACCAGTCTGGTTCTAGCTGTGTATCCTCCAAAATTTGTAAAACGTGCATGGTGTCCTGTAGTCGGGCCCTAACTGATGTTAAAAGGGGTTTGAGATACTGTGTTAGAAATGCTGATAGTGGTTCCGTCAAGGACCCTATCCCTGATACAATGGGTCTACCTGGGGGTTTTGAAATGGACTTATGTATTTTTTGGAGAAGATACAAGATTTGTTTCTGTGGGTCTTTTTCAGTAAGATGTTTAACAGTATTTTTTGTTATGATACCCTCATCCTCAGCTAGTTTCAGAAAAGAGTCTATTTCTTTTTTAAAAACCCCAGTCGGGTCAATGTACATTTGCATATAACATCTAGTATGAGCTAACTGTCTTTTCCCCTCATCAAGGTATTCCCCAATGTTCATAACCACCACTGCACCACCCTTGTCTGCAGGTAGAATGGCAATGTCGCGATTATGCTTTAATTCCTCCAAGGCTGCCTTTTCCATGGGTGGCATATTCTGGCCCAGAATGTATGATTCATTATGATGAAAATGTAAATCCCTGAGAACAGATTGTTGGAAAATAGAGACATGTTTGTTCATGGGCTGTTGAAAGTCTGATTTCAAAAATTTGAAATCAAGTGATCTTTGGGAGGTGTTGTCTGAAAAGAATAATTTCAAATTCAGGTTACGACAGAAAGACAAAACATCCTTAACAATGCTATGTTCATTAATAAAAAAACTAGGAATAAAACCAAGTCCTTTATTAAGTAATTTAGTTTGTACATCTGTCAGTTGAACATTAGAAAGGTTCAAAACATTATGAAACTCAAATTCCGTCAACTCAACATTGTTTGTAACAGCCCTTCCATGGAATTGGATCTTATTCCTATATTTGTGCTTGCGACCCCCTCATCGCTTGTTTGTATGTCTAAAGGGTACTGAACATTAGTTTTTTTGCTTCTGGGTGATTCTCGATAGTTATTACAGTCATTGTCTGTGCAAGATGAGTCATCCCCTGAGGTACTAGCTAAAGTCTTGTCAGAGGATTTTAGAATAGACCTAGGCCTTTTCTTGGGTTTATTTCCTGGTGTTTTTTGACCAAAATCATAGAATCTCACAGTTTTTAATGTATCAAAAGGACGGCCTCTTTGGTAATCATTACAGTCCCTATTGAACTTACGTATTTTCCTATCTTTAGTTAGTTGGTCAAAATTAGCCAGATCTTGTTAATGTTATTTATAACAGCTTAATGTAGGTGTAGGAGGGAATAACACCTTTATTTTTATTTTTATCTTGTGTATGAACAACTATATGTGTTGTAATCATTTTATGTGTGCAAAACCACCGCTTGAAAATTGTATTGTCAGTTCACAGTTGGACTAGGTTGCTACATGTACTACGAGGGCAACCCAGTGTTGAAATCTTTTGCAAAGGCAATATGTGCTAAGGGGTTTCAAAAGTTTTTTTGCCAAATATCATGTGACAAATAATAATACATCTTTGTATATTCTTTAACAAGAACTACAAGCCTTTTCAGCATTGCATTTTGAATATAAAGTATATATTGTGTTCACAAATATATATGTGCCAAGCATAATACAGATATACTGATAGACGCATATATAGACAAGTGTGGATGTCAGGGTTCATGAGCAAGGTTTTTTCTAAGTGATGTTCTTTGACCAAATATATTATAGTTTAACTGTTGAAAAATATTTATATATTTTTTATTGACACCTAGGTTCTCAGTGCAGTCCCTGTTGAACTATTACTAATTTGGACATATTGATTGAAACAGATTTGGTTTCTAGTTGGTCAAAATTCATAAATACATTGGAAAAATGGATTTGGAGCAACTACTTACGGGATTATGTGCTGATCAACATGATATTGGGGTGTTTGGTATGAATAACATGTCAAGCAGTAATCCGAGTGGCTCAAATATTAACATTAACAATGGCTGTGAAATGGCCTTCAACCAATTCAACAAGGATCTTAAAAAGTTACGTGCCAATATATGGCACCTCAGACTTTTTAAGGCATATATTAATAAGGATATCACACCAAGAGGACTTAGAGTTAAGTTACAGCCTTTGGTCAGTAGGTCGGAGGACAGGCTGACCAAAGAATGGAACCAAGCTCTCCAACAATCATCAATGACTTTTGTCAAGATCCTTGCATCCTATTATGAGAGAAGGGTGGACATTTGTTTAATGGAAGTTAAAGCTTCATGTGAAGAATGTAAGAAATATGAATCACAACCAACATATGCCACTTTGGTTAGTAAATTATCCAAAGATCTGGCTAATTTTGACCAACTAACTAAAGATAGGAAAATACATAAGTTCAATAGGGACTGTACTGATTACCAAAGAGGCCGTCCTTTTGATACATTAAAAAATGTGAGATTCTATGATTTTGGTCAAAAAACACCAGGAAACAAACCCAAGAAAAGGCCTAGGTCTATTCTAAAATCCTCTGACAAGACTTTAGCTAGTACCTCAGGGGATGACTCATCTTGCACAGACAATGACTGTAATAACTATCGAGAATCACCCAGAAGCAAAAAAACTAATGTTCAGTACCCTTTAGACATACAAACAAGCGACGGGGTCGCAAGCACAAATATAGGAATAAGATCCAATTCCATGGAAGGGCTGTTACAAACAATGTTGAGTTGACGGAATTTGAGTTTCATAATGTTTTGAACCTTTCTAATGTTCAACTGACAGATGTACAAACTAAACTACTTAATAAAGGACTTGGTTTTATTCTTAGTTTTTTTATTAATGAACATAGCATTGTTAAGGATGTTTTGTCTTTCTGTCGTAACCTGAATTTGAAATTATTCTTTTCAGACAACACCTCCCAAAGATCACTTGATTTCAAATTTTTGAAATCAGACTTTCAACCGTCCATGAAAAAACATGTCTCTATTTTCCAACAATCTGTTCTCAGGGATTTACATTTTCATCATAATGAATCATACATTCTGGGCCAGAATATGTCACCCATGGAAAAGGCAGCCTTGGAGGAATTAAAGCATAATCGCGACATTGCCATTCTACCTGCAGACAAGGGTGGTGCAGTGGTGGTTATGAACATTGGGGAATACCTTGATGAGGGGAAAAGACAGTTAGCTGATACTAGATGTTATATGCAAATGTACATTGACCCGACTGGGGTTTTTAAAAAAGAAATAGACTCTTTTCTGAAACTAGCTGAGGATAAGGGTATCATAACAAAAAATACTGTTAAACATCTTACTGTAAAAGACCCACAGAAACAAATCTTGTATCTTCTCCCAAAAATACATAAGTCCATTTCAAAACCCAAGGGTAGACCCATTGTATCAGGGATAGGGTCCTTGATGGAACCACTATCAGCATTTCTAACACAGTATCTCAAACCCCTTTTAACATCAGTTAGGCCCACTACAGGACACCACGCACTTTTTACAAATTTTGGAGGATACACAGCTAGAACCAGACTGGTTAATGTGCACGTTGGATGTTAAATCTTTATACACAAGTATTGCACACTGGGCGGGATTACAATCCATGCAATACTGGCTTGAGAGAACAAACTTATATCCTCCGGGCTTCAACACCTTACTTGTCTGCATGGCGGAACATGTATTAAACAAAAATGTCTTTTATTTCCATGGAGAATGCTTTTGGCAGCTACAAGGGACAGCAATGGGAGCTTCCTTTGCACCCATTTATGCTGACTTATTCATGGCCTATTTTGAAGAATGTATGATATATGACAAATCACACAATATTTACATGGTGGAAATCGATATCTGGCGACGATATTTGGATGATTGCTGGATGGTGTGGAAGACGGATGAAACATATCTAAAGGAATTTATGGAGTACCTGAATGGTAACATTTGGGGTATTGAGTTTACGGTTACATGTAACAGGAGTACCATAGATTTTTTGGATGTTACTGTTTACCGTAACACAGATGATACTCTAAGTACCAAAACATTTAGAAAATACCCTCAATACAATACCTTGTTACACGCCTCCAGTATGCACCCAAACCACACCATCCGCAACATCCCTAAGTCTCAATTTATGCGTATCAGACGCATTTGTTCATCTCATGATGAATTTGAACATGCCAGACTTGATTTATACCATAGATTTCAGGACAGAGGATATATAGACATAGATATATATCAAGCTAGTTCATGGAGCAAAACCATAGACAGGAGAACATTGTTACAATACAAAAAATCAGAGCATGCTCATCAGGATTCTATCTTGAGATTTGTCACCACATATGGCAGGAACCAACCTATTGTCAGGGATATACTTAATTGCAACTGGAAAATTCTTTTGGCTAATGACACTTTAAGGTCAATACTAGGCCCTCAATGTCAAATGTCATACAGAAGAGGCAAGAATTTGGGAGGGCTATTTTCACATTACAAAAACAGAGAAGGGGGAGGTGCGATTTATCATCAGACCACTATCAGTGGTGATAAACTAATTGGTACTTTTCCATGTGGTCACTGCTGCTCCTGTTTACAAGTTAGTACATTAAAAGAATTCACCAGTGCCAACACCAATCGGGTATTTAAAACCAGGGTGTTTGGTAATTGCAGCAGTACATGGGTTATTTACTTAGCTACCTGCCAATGTAAAGCTTTTTATGTTGGTCAAACCTCTAGGTCTCTTAGAATAAGGATGACAGAACATCGTAGTGACATGAGGAACAAAAAAGAAACAAATGCTTTATACAGACACACGATACAATATCCCAATGCCCAGTTTATGTTCATGATCATTGACAAAATTCAGGGAGATAGGAACAACCAACAGGGTTGGCACACCATTTTAAACCACAAGGAACAATATTGGATAACCAACCTTGGATGTTTATTCCCTCCAGGTCTGAATGACCATCTCTGAGTTTCACTGAACACTGGAGGATTTCATAATCATGGTTACAACAACAAACATTCATATAGATCAAGAATTAGTATGAACCATTCAATGGTGGTTAGGCCTACCAACGCTCATATTATACTCTATAAAGCATGATAAAAAATTGTTCAGGATACGAATATGTATATGTATGGTTTGGTATTCGTATCTGGTATGTTGGCGTTAAACATTGAGTATTGTACAATTACAATGTTGAACTTGTATTATCTACAAGCATATTATTTCAATTTATTATAATCTATAATATAGCTGAGAATGAGGCCACTATACTCTTTTTGCCTTATTTTGTAATATATTATATAATCAGTACTTGGTTCATTATTATTCAGTTCTTTTGAACTTGTGGTTATCACCCTTCAAAATATATATATACTAGTGGTATATATTTTCTGCTTTTTTACACTATGATATGCATTCACAAATCGTGACTATGGTATTGGTCTATTACCTTGTAATATGTATGTCATATAATGGCTTACTTCCAGAGCTTTGATTTTTATCTTTAAAAATATGACTTAATATCTACACCTCTGGCATTTTTATGTCACTGGTCATATGCTTTAATCAAGAATGGAACATGCACTTTGTTACTCTAGCCACTGGGTGGTGCTGTAATATTGCTTCCAGGTAATCAGAGACTAGTATAAATGCAGGCTGCTTCATTTCATTCAAAAAAACTTTATTGTATTCATTGATAAAGGCTGAATAGTCGAAACCGGTCTGGATTTGAAGGAATTATAAATAAATAATCATTATTTCTTCATTACTGCGTGTTTACTATCGTTTTTTGCTGGTTGTTGGTGGTTTACCATCTACATAATGCAATCACCAAAGTATGCTACTGATTTGCCAAGGAAAACGCCTGTCTGGGGAACAGCCCATATATAACAGGCTATCCTGTGGCCATTATGTTTATGGCCCTACAGTTGGGAGCTATGCAGAGGCAGATCTTTGTCAGACAGAAACCCATGCAGAAGTAGCATGTGCAGACAAACCCTGTTAAAATAACAGTATTCCAAACATATAACAGCAATACTCACATTCTACTCCTAAGTCTTGAACCTTCCCCACCATTTAGTCGGTTTGTCTCCACAAGTTTTGTTGTAAGAAGTAGTAGCTCACACAACTCCAGGATGTCTTCAGCACAAGTAAGGGAATGGGCCAAAGCCCACATGGAGTACTCATTTACAGGAGTGTGTTGCTATGACATTGGCTATTGAAAAAGCTATAGAGCTGCTCTGCATACAATTAGCAAGTAGGGAACCTCAATAGGTGTACGGGCTATCACCTGGTCATGAGCATCACCTACAAAAGGCATGCTGCCACCTATTCAAACCAGCTCTATCCCTGTAGTGCACAGACAGAGAGAGAGAAATAACAAATTAAACATAAAGTGGAAAAGAGAAGAAAGAAAAAAGGTAAGTGGAACATGTAAGCAAGTAATTGAATGTAGTACCTGGTCTGTAATAATGGGAAATATGATTTGGAGGAATATATGTCCAAACAAGACATGCATCTGGCCCTCTCTGCAGTGGGAAATATCACAGACATACCTTTCAGCAGTACAGATCCTCACAGAATATCCATATTGTATTTTTGTCTGTTCCTCCTGAGATCTGTACTTTTCTGTCAAATAGCTGAGGATTGAAATCATCAGATAAGGACAAACACTTGAGTTTAAGACTCCACATCCTTAATATTCACTGTAATGCTAAATGTATCATTCTATGAACTTCTTATGTTTGTAACAGGTATGTTTAAAGTCTGTCCCTATTTATCCCCCATCATTTTAGGTGTTGTACAGTTGTGATGCTCTGAGAGGTTGTGAAGTGGGATCACACCTCAGGAGCTTGACTCACCATGGAAAGGGCAGCTCATATATGATAACTGCAGGAATATCTGTCAAACAGTTGTGACTGTGCCACTGCTAGGCCAGATAATGAGATGTTTTCCATATCCATGTTACCTGTGATTATGAGTATGACATATCTTTGCCTTGTAAAGCTAAGAGACCTATATAGGGCATGTGCATAGTAAAGTACTGTTACAGACATGTGCGGTAAACTGCATGTGATATATTGAATTAATAATATTCAACATTAAAGTGTTCTGTTGGACAATAAGTACATTTGTGACTGATATCTGTAGTCACATACATACATACCTATGTTATGTCAGCCAAACCATTGGTCGCTCTGTGAGCAATGGATTTGTAACATAATAGCCTACTCATGACTATCAGACATCTTCCAGGTTATCACAGTGATGTCAAACCCTACTGTGCAATCAACGTACTATTGTATGGCATAGCTATATTAATACAGTATCAATACTGATGCCCCTTTTGACATTCACTTATGTGTGCCATTGTCCAGACTTACTGCTGTAACAGGTTGAGACATATGATTGAGCAGTAAGACTGTAAATACAGTGTGCCAGACTTACATTCAACAGAAATGTATACCAGGTATCCCCTGAGCACATGTATGGATACATATGTTCAGCAGGAAGGCACAAAACTAATCACATTGGTTTCAAGCAGTCAGGTACATAGGTTGTGCATGGTGCACATGTGTGTAATATCAGTGTCAGTGCACACAATGGACATATATGTGTACAGCTACTGGTTGCTGCATTGCCCTGACACTGATGTGGGTACTGGAGTAGGCATGATTATCAGGTATTAATCCGAGAAGTGTCCACCTGTGTTATGACCCTCTGTCCATGCCTATCACTACCAGCTATATCAACACCTATATACAGTGAATATAATAAGTGTACACACCCCTGTTGGAATGCCAAGTTTGTGTGCTGTATGACAATCAGACCACAGAAGATCATTTCATAATGTTTCACATCTTGAATGTGACCCCTAACCTGTACAATTCCATTGAAATACAATGAAAGGTGTTTCTAGGAAGGAGAACAACTATTGCCAAGTGAAGATGTGCCATAATGTTAGAGTCCAGACCAAGATGGATGAATGCTGTAACCATATCAAAAGGTCCATACACATGTTTAATGGTCTGCACACTTATTCATCTGGCTTATTGTACTGAGTATTATTTCCATATGTTTTCACAGGCCAGATTGTTATGTTTTCAATTGAATTGTATAGGCTATAGGACACACTACAGTTGGGAATTGTTATGAAATGAGTTAATGTGGTGCCATGTTCCAATTGCACAAATACCAGGCAGTGTATCAGGGGGTGTATACCCTTTATATCCACTGTAGCTATATGGACACAGCAGTACCTGACCTGTATACCCAGCCTCCACCAAGGTAGAGTAATCTCCTTTGGTGGACAGCAGCAATACACAAACCACATAATAGGTTGCTACATTGGCTGTACAGGGACACATAGGTGCAGGCAACAACTTTGAAGCAAGTCCACCTATATCTGAGCAAGCAGGTAAGTTCGCAGGTGACGTCCTGTAAGGCTGACTATGAATCGGACATGTCCACTCCAACAAGGACAATTCCAGCCATGCCTCCACATATGTTGTAAGTCTCAGAAGAAACAAAACAATTCACCCTATACTGGGGGTAAGGTCATACACACATGCCATGGATATAGGCAATCTGCATCACACAGGTTAGGTGAACATCGCCACCCTGTCCACACCAGTCATACATGAAGATATGCACATCAACCACACTCCTCCCTTCAGCAATGGTGAGCATGTGCATATTGTCTACTGATGGCAACAGCAGCATATCTCCATGGGGCATAATAACATCAGTGTCTGCCTCCTACATGAACTCATGCATGTGACCAGAGGTCCATCACACACCACAGTCAAACAGAGGCATGCCACCATATACACACCATCCACATGGAAGATGACCCCTGTCAACCTTCTACCTAGAAGTGAATGGAGGCTAGAGGATTATGCAATCAAGTGTCCAACATTGGGGATTGGGGGGAATAAGATAGCTCAGGGACAGGCATGTAATGCAAGCTGCTATAGCCATGATAGCTTAGAGAGTTCCAGTGTAGTCTAGATTATTTGCAAGTAATATCCACTGTTGATGTGCATTTTGACAACTGTATGAGGTCCTGTTACCTTTTTCTGTTTATGTCTTCCAGGTAACATGCAGAGTGCTCACCTACCAGCATTCGCTGTTGGGGAAGCAGACATCATCACCCAATATGTATTTGGACATTATGCTCTGTCATGTGGATGGAGAGCAGAAGATGTGCGAGAAAGGACTGCCCTGTGGAACAGTGAGGTCCACAGGGTAAATGATGCCGGCCTGCACAGCAGAACTCATGTGCATGTGCAGCATCAGGCCACTGACGTCAAATGCCATGCCCATCAATGAGCTGGTGCTGTACCGAGGGACTGGCTATCCACAGGTGGGGGTCCAGCCATCCAGCCCCCACTGACACTCACCGAGGAGCTCCTCACCACACTTGGGCCACACACTGAATGCGCAAGCCATGACGCTGAGGGAAGCATTGTGGAGGTGAATGTGATGCCCGTGCCCTGCCTCAGCAATCAAAGAGCCTCAATCCTCACCACTAAAACTAGAAAGGGTGTCTCATATATGAAGAAAGGATAATAAATACACACAGTAAAGTGCAATTTCCCTTAAGAGCACACAGAGATCAAAGTCAGTCTGGGGCTGGTCGTTCCCTTGCTCTCCAGGTCCCCAATAAGATTCCCCACTAGCACAGCTATAGGGTCCAGATCTTATCCAGCTGGGCAAGCTAAAATCTCTAGCACCCTCTATGTCCATCCAGTGCTTCATGTCCCTGCCCAAGTAGCTGACACACACACACACACACACACACACTTTGAGATAAGTTTATGCAACCACACAGACACTCCTGGAAAAGGCTGGCACAGGTTCTCCAGCTGTGCCCCTTTTACCCAGACTATATGGTAGTAAGCCTGCCACCACCCAGCTAATATTTATCAGCTACTCAAAGGCCCTTAAATGGGTGTCCAATTATTACTGTGCAATATTAATATCCAATTGGTAGTATAGCCTAGGGCTAAAGCTATTAGAGTGGCCTTGTACAGTTTTACCAAAGGCATGCAAGTACTCTTAAAAGCTTAAATTATCTCTACACAAACCAGCCACAGTTAAAAGGTTTTAAGATATTTAATAATAAATAATTGAAACCGCAAGACAATAATTTGTACTACACAGTACTAGTCAAAAGAGTTCAGAGATCACACAGAAATACTTAAAATAATTCAGTAGTACAGTTCTGACATCACAGAAAAACACTTAGTCTAATCTTTCTAATTCCTAGCTATTCCTAAAAGAAAACACAAGTCTAAGATAACTTACATAAGACAACAGGCAGAGTGCTTATGAGTTGAATGGTCAAGACAAAAATACTTTATAATCTCTAGTTCTCACTGTTTAAATTGAAACTGCAGTTCTGCTAAACATTATATCATTATTCACCCTTCTTAGAGTTCCCAGGCAACACATTAACTATATTTACATTTTTAACATCTCCCTTTTGTTATCTTGCAGCTGGTCAGGAGCAGAGCAATAAAAGTGCATTTGCATGCATAAATCTAGCAATTTAATTTTTGGTTAAACAATAGAAATAATTTCTTCATCTAGACCCCTCGGCACCACTGTCTACATCAAAGAGTCACCACATGCTTTACTTTGGTCAGTAGAGTGCACTGTTGTCACATTCATTTCCAGTTCCACATGTAACAGTATTTCTTTACATTTAAGACAACAAGCCTGTAGTTTACATTCATATTTACAAATGACAGAATTATCTGCACAATTCTATCTGACTAGGCTGGAAGCCTTCACAGTGGGTTACACACACACACACACACACACACACACACACACACACACACACACACACACACACACACACATACACACACACACACACTTGGATGAGGTGCGTGCAGGTAAGGGCTCAGTGGGGATTAGTACACTAATGTATCAGACATACTTGTACCTGTATTGTATCTGCATGCATGTGTCAGGTCTGAATGCAGTTGTGGATGGGTTTTTTTAATGCACAGAGGTGCACATCTATGGTGATGACAGGACATTGCGTATTATTGCGGTTTGTACTGTAGATGTGCAGACATGCTCCATCTATACTATACCAAAGCTGCATGTGCATCTGCTGACAATAACTCCCTCTCACAACTACCTAGGACCCTATGGTCTGCATATGGGACAGCAGCTTGAAGCTGGTGAGTATTACATTGTTCTGCTGTTGCCTGACAATACCCCAGGCATGTGAAGCGCATGCAATTTACCATGCACAGAACCATCAGTAATAGCTATATTGCTTTATGTAATAGCTATATTGCTTGTTGTGCATGTTCACTTGTGCTGGGGTTAACTGTATTGCATCACGGGGTCACCACTGAGGCCTATATGATGTAAATTCAACATTCCTGTAGCATACCTCGCAACTTGTCAGTGCCAAGACATCTGGACAGAGGCCAACAAATTGTGCCGGAATAATGGCCTAAGGTAAAGTCATGCATGACACATTATTGGTATACAATGGATATACACTGTGTACACACCCCTCTTAAGATGCAAGGTCTTCCTGTTACATACTAATTAGAACCACAATATGACAATCCACACTTCTTCCAGCCTTTAATGCAACCCATAACAGGTACAGTTCACTTGTAAAACCAAGCATCTGTACTCATGTATTACACCTACAAGGCAGGCCACCTGTGAGGACGGCAGACATCCTATTAGTATTATGTTTCAGTCAGGTATGATACCGCATGCTGCCTTATGTGTCAGTACAATCACTATGGCCTATTTGGCTATAAAATCACATACATGGGCATTAAGGCACACAAACCACTTCCGACCATGTATAGGTATCAAACATATGGATATTCCAGACACATCTGTACAGAGGACGTACAATGGCTTAACCTGCTGCATGTGAGGCAGATGCTGTCACCACACTATATAAAATAATGGCAGTGGGAGCTAGTCACCAGCTGTGTATTGTATACACATCAAAATGATATAAGCCACACAATATGATCCTAACACAAACACAAACAGTTGCCAGCAGTAGGATTAGAACTCTGGCCTATCCAGGTATTCCTACTGTACTGCTATGCAGTTATCAGATGTGCCATAGAGCTTATACATTTCCACCTCTTCAAAAGGTACTTCTAAGGTGGATGACATCAACAGGTCTACTAAATTGGAGTGAAGTGTAAAGGGTAGTACACAGGTCAAAAATGGAATGAACCATTCAGTACTTGATTCTCACACACTTGCCAGTATTAGGATTAGAACTCCTGCCTATCTAGGTATTCCTACTACAGTACTACTCAGGTATGAGATGTGCTAGAGACTAGCAGGTCAAGAGGATAACATCATGTCCAATTCTACCAAAGGTACTTCTGAGGTGGATGACATCAACAGGTCTACTAAATTGGAGTGAAAAAAAGTGTAAAGGGTAGTACACAGGTCAAAAATGGTATGAGACAGATAGTACATGATTTACACATACCTGCCTGTATTGGGATTAGAACTCCTGCCTATCTAGGTGTTCCTACTATTGTGCTACGCAGTTATGAGATGCACCACAGAGCTTAATCATATCCTACTCTACCAATGGTACTTCTGAGGTGGATGACATCAACAGGTCTACTAAACTGGAGTGACGAGAAGTGTAAAGGGTAGTACACAGGTAAAAAATGGTAAGAGCTAGATAGTGCCTGAATCACACACACATACATACACACCTGCCATTATTGGGATTAGAACTCCTACCTATCTATGTATTTTTACTATAGTGCTACACAGTTATGAGACATGCCACAGAACTTATACGAATTCAATTCTACCAAAGGTACTTCTGAGGTGGATGACATCAACAGGTCTACTAGATTGGAGTGAAGGAAAGTGTAAAGGGTAGTACACAGGTCAAAAATGGTATGAGCCCGGGAGTACATGATTCACACACATACATACATACATACACAACTGCCAGTATTGGGATTATAACTCCTACCTATCTAAGTATGTCTACTATAGTATTACTCAGTTACAGAGCTTACTGAACTTTCACATCACCAAAGCTGCTGATAACTGCACAGCTGTGGTAAAGTATTACAGGTGGCAGATAGTCTGCTTTCTGTTCCACCCATACATCATGCTAGTTCTTTCTGTCTTGTACTTCAACTAGCATTATGGCTTGGCACTTCACCAGGTTATTGTATCATGAAGTGTGGCACACCTGTGAGCCAACAGCAGTACTTGTTCACCATAGATGTCACCCCAGTACTTACTAGTTATGTCCACCCATCCTGGCATGTCTGAAGGACAGTTATCTGTGCTTTCACCCATTAGCCTGGTGCACATGTCCATTCTGGGGCTCTGTTGCAACTGCCGCATGTACACAGACAACCCTCCCCTCTAAACTCCAAACACTCAGACCTGTGAGGGTTACCCATATATCACCCAATGTGGACATATGAACTCTCCAGGAAAGACTGGACTAGCAGGTCAAGAGGATAAGATCAACACCTGCATCACACCATGTGGAACCCGTAGCTCACCATGACACCCACTTTGACAGCTATGACATAAAGTGAAAAGCCACACACCCACGTTTTCAGAGGCACTCAATGGACATCTACCCAAACAGCACAGACCAGCAAGGCAGACACCCACTCAGACACCGTGACATGGCACATGCCAAGGGATGCATATTTAACCTACATAGTGTGCCCCCAACCTAAGCTCCTAAGGCCAACCACCTTGCATAATACACTGATCATGGATAACTCAATACTGAGGCATACACATTCCACTCACTCGGTTAAATATGGAGCTTATAGCCAAATATCAATCACATGCCAGCATCTAACACATGAGATAGCCAGTCATGTCATTCCACAACTATGAGTATCACTCCGTATACATGTGGGTGTGAATGACCCAGGGCACACCTCCCTGGACTACATGACAAGAGACATAGTTGAACTCTCTGATTATGTGGTCCAGGCAAGTATGACAGTAGCCCTGGACAGTGTATCTCTGTTACCCAGAATGATGCTGTGGTACTATCAACAAATGGTTGACTGCAACATTGGCTTATGTGTTATATATCATTCTCAGGAGATCCAGAACCTCTCTGCTTGGGATGGCATGATTGCCAGAACCCAATGACCTGCCATGGATGTCCTACATATGTCACCGCTGGGTTGCCAGACACTGGCTACGTGTGTTGCAACCCCTATGGTGCCTTATTAGGCAGTGTTCCTAATGTTATTACCACCATAACAGCTACACATGTATGCAATCTGAGGGTCATGCTGATCAACAGTAGAATCTAACTGTCAGGATGCAGTCACTCACAGCAGTTGTTGGAGTGGAGGACACATGTCTGCTATAATGGAAAGGTGGTTCACAGCAGCAGACAGCAGATCTTCAGTATCAGGTTATGACGCATCCCACAGCTGTCAGCCCCCAAACATGGACCACACCATATCTCCACAGGTGGTGTCTCCATATTTATTATGGATAGTGAGTCCTCTAGACTAGTATCCCATCATAATACATTGGAGATACTTCTGGTACAACTGCCTTGAGGTAATAGGGCAAATGATGACAAATTTACCACTGTAACAGGAACAGGCAAGCAAAAACTGAGGGTGATGCTACTCAATGCTAGAAGTCTAAATCTCAAAATGCACTCACTCGAGGCACTCCTCAAAATGGAGAACATCGATGTCTGTGCAGTGACTGAGACCTGGTTCAAGGCTCCAGAGAGCACCCCTGCACTACCAGGCTATAACTTATGCCACACTTTTCGTCCATGTAACCTGGACCAGAACACCAAAGTCGGAGGTGTGTCCATATTCATTAAGGATATCCACACCTCCTGGCTAGTTGCTCAGCATAATTCAGCCGAGTTTATCCAAGTGCAACTAACTCTGGGCAAAACTGCAATCCAAATTGTAGCTTGCTACAGATCACCCACCATGCCCCAGGTTTCCCACTCCTCTTTTCTTGATGTACTGGAAAATATTACGGTTCAACCAAATACCCTAATAATGGGTGATTTCAACTACCCCACCATTAACTGGGAAAACTACTCATGTACCAACTCCTTCGCTCAACGCTTTCTGGAATTCATAAACTCCAATGCCCTGGATCAACTTATGCACACCCCCACCAGGGGCAACAATATCCTAGATCTAGTCATTACCAATATGAGTGACTGGTGTTCCACACATGAATTCAACGCCTCATTGGTCCAATCCGACCATAAGCTAATTACCCTAGATATCCACATCCTGCCTCCACCCCTATTAAGGAAACCATGGTAAAAATGTTCTCCAAAGCCAACTTCATGCTTCTTAAGACAGAAGTGGTGAACTTCATGACACCCATGGAGATGGACAATACAGTTATGACTACTGAATCCTACACAATTGCACTTTATAAGCACTTACATGAGTGCATGGATCATGCTATCCCAAACAGAACCAAGACACTATCCTCCAAAAAAAAGGAAGCCAATCTGGTTGTCGCCTGCCATAAACAAACTGTACAACAGAAGGAAGAAACTCTTGCAAAAGAGAGTAAAATCCCATGAGTGGAGGAACTCCCTGGTCAGCCTCAGTAAGAAGCTGCAATCCCTGATAAAATCCTCCAAAGCTAGTTATGAAAACAAAATCGCCACTGATTCTAAAGACAACCCCAAAGCATTCTATAGCTATGTCAAGAATCTCAATGGCAACACTCAGATCTGATCTGAGTTACAGCACAATGGCACTAAATATACAGACCCAACTGATATTGCCAACATCCTGGCAGACAGGTTCAGTGCTAACTTTACACCCCCCTCACCCCCTAAAGAGCCCATCTCTATACCGGAGGAAAGCAAAGTTCCTGTAATCACGGCTGCACAGGTAAAAACCACACTCTCCAAGCCAAGAACACAGCATCCATGGGACCAGACAACATCCCAAGCTGTGTTCTACACGAACTACAGAATGAACTGGCATCCCACCTAAGTACCATGTTCAATTATAGCCTCACCTCAGGCTTTGTGCTTGCTGAATGGCACACAGCAACAGTTATCCCACTCCACAAGGAGGGAGCCACCACGGGCCCCAGGAACTACCATCCCATTAGCCTGACGAGCCTGGTCTGCAAGGCCATGGAACGTATCATCATGGAACTTATAAACAAAGGCACTGGTAATCTCCAAACTCTGGATCCCACCCAGTTCGGGTTTGTAAAAGGCAGATCATGTTTCTTGAAGAGTGCTAATGAGCTTTGCTTAATATAGATAGGTAGTTTGTTCCAGAGTATGGGAAGTCTCTGGGACAGGAACCTATCCTTCCAGCATGTTCTGTTTATTGTAGTGACAAGGTTTAGGTCCCTAGAGCATGTAGCTTGGAGGGATTGGGATTTCTTTAAGTGAAGCATGTCCAACAGCTCTGGGTTTGACATAACTTTGTATGTTAGGCAGAGATCGCCTCTGAGTAGGCGATATGCGACGGAGTAAAGCTGCAGTGTTTTGAGACGGTCTGCATAGGGCATCTGTTTGAGGCTGGTGATCCTCTTTGTAAGGTATTTCTGTGGCTTTTCCAGTTGTTGTAGATGTCTTATAAGGAACATACCAAAAGGGGCGTTGTACGCTATAATGGGTCTAATGGGTGATGAGTAGTGGGGCTACAATGACTTCTTTTTTCCTGGATGAGAAACCTTTTGTGATGAGGTGTGCCATTTTGAAGGATTTCCTGACTAAGGTGACAATGTGACTATCAAAGGAGAGACTACTGTCCACCTGTGTCTCAATGTCTCTTACCACACTTTCAGTGTTGAATAGACTACCGCCTATGTGGTACTTCATGGGTACAGAGTTTTTATCAAAAGGGTTGACAATGCACTATTTGGCATTGAGCTTGAGGTCATGGCTTTGACACCAGTCATCTGTCAAAGTGAGGCCTTTTTGTAGGATGTCCACATGATTAGGAGTTTTGATTATGGCTCCTAGTTTGCAGTCATCTGTGAACTTTGTTAGCCAAAGACCTTCTGTGTTAGCCTATACTTCAGAGAAGTAAACACCAAACAGGAGAGGACCCAGGACTGAACCCTGTGGTATGCCACTTGTCACTGGTCTGAAGTTGGATTTAGAGTCTGCTACTTTCACAGTGTGGGTTCTGTCAGTGAGCCAGTTGGCAACCCATAGGGATTTATACCTTGTTTAGTGAGTTTATCTATAATTCCAGAGTGGGGGATGGTGTTGAAAGCCTTGGCGAGATCTAGATAGGTTGTGTGAACCAACTTACCCTCATCTACAGCTTTGGTGACCACTTCAAAGAAGTCTATCAGGTTTAGGAGACATGATCTGCCTTTTACAAACCCAAACTGGGTAGGGTCCAGAGTTTGGAGATTATCAATGTCATTGTTTATAAGTTCCATGATGATACATTCCATAGCCTTGCAGATCAGGCTCATCAGGCTAATGAAGCGGTAGTTCCCAGGGTTAGTGGTGGCTCCCTCTTTGTGGAGTGGGATAACCAATGCTGTGCGCCATTCAGTGGGCACAGAGCCTGAGGTGAGGCTATGATTGAACATGGTACATAGGTGGGGTGCCAATTCATTCTGTAGTTCATGTAGAACGCAGCCTGGGATGTTGTCAGGTCCCATGAATGCTGTGTTCTTGGCTTTGGAGAGTGTTTTGTTTACCTGTGCAGCCATGAT
Organism: Protopterus annectens; assembly: GCF_019279795.1. Lineage (NCBI taxonomy): Eukaryota > Metazoa > Chordata > Ceratodontiformes > Protopteridae > Protopterus > Protopterus annectens. The sequence continues at coordinate 1,680,325,928 of NC_056731.1, read as the reverse complement.
TACAAGAACTTTGCAGTCTTCCGGTATAGAGATGAGCCCTTTAGGGGTAAGAGAGGGGTAAAGTTAGCACTGAACCTATCTGCCAGGATGTTGGCAATATCAGTTGGTTCTGTATATTTAGTGCCATTGTGCTGTAAGTCAGAGCAGATCTGAGTGTTGCCATTGAGATTCTTGACATAGCTATAGAATGCTTTGTGGTTGTCTTTAGAATCAGTGTTGATTTTGTTTTCGTAACTAGCTTTGGAGGATTTTATGAGGGATCTCAGCTTCTTACTGAGGCTGACCAGGGAGTTCCTCCAATCATGGGATTTTACTCTTTTTTGCATCAGTTTCTTTTTTCTGTTGAAGAGTTTGTTTATGGAAGGGGACCACCAGATTGGCTTCCTTTTTTTGGAGGATAGCATCTTGGTTCTGTTAGGGATTGCACAATCCATGCACTCGTGTAAGTGCTTATAAAGTGCATTTGTACAGGATTCAGCAGTCATACCTCTATTGTCCGTCAGCATGTGTGTCATGAAGTTTGCATCTTCTGTCTTAAGAAGTGTGAAGTTGACTTTGGAGAAAATTTTTACGGTGGTTTCCCTAATGGAACAATATAGGCAACCCTTCTATTACTGAGAGACCACTCTCCACCCACACTCCCCACCAAACACACTGGGATTATGACACACACACACACACACACACACACACACACACAATTTGCCAGCACTGAGATACATAGGTTCATTGCTTCATAGGTGTGTAGTAGGTGTACAAGGCTAGCCCAAGGGAATACCTTGACAATAGTCCACAGTGTGGCTCAGGTGTATAGTCACTGCAGTGGTCTCCAGGGGTGGTCATTGTTTTCCCCATCCACTCATCCAGGTTTTTATTGTGGGTGGCCAGTGATGTGCACTGCTTCTCATGTATGTGATCTGTATTCCATAACATGGACAGTGTCTGGGTTGTGCAAATGTCCCACATCCATGTTCTTTAACATGTGGAAGTGTACTTCAGGTCTGTGGGGCATGTTGTGTGGACAGATTTGTATCTTCTGATGTAGCATTGCTGACCTCATTTGGTGAGACCTGGCTATGTAACTTGAGGTAGTGATTGCACCTACATTGACAGTAAGATATGGGTATTCATTGGAGTTATTGGGGTCTATCCATACAGGGCATGTGTATAAGGCAAGGTATTCCCTTTGTGGGGTACATTTGCAGACTCTACAGTTGTTGCAGACATTCAGTGTGGAACATGGCAAAAGGGCCACTGTACACATTGATTGGGCTACTGAGGGGGTGGAACAGGGTGCCGTGTACTTTGACTTGCTGGAAAACACACACTCACTCAGGAGATGTAACACATCAAAGTACTTTCTGATGTCAGTGGCACTGTTGTGGTCAACAGGCATGTAGTCCACTGCAATCACACCATGGGTACTCTCTGTGAGGCAATATGCAGGGGAACTACCGATATAGCGGACGTTGCCTAGCCAAGTGTGTTTGTGTATGATATGTGGGTGGAGAGTGGTCTCTGACTAATAGAAGGGTTGCCTATATTGTTCACTAATCCATACTGTCACATTTAGGTCTGTGGATTTTCTACACAAGCCTCTATGGTGTTTGACAACTGTTGACCTTGTAATGTGGACATTGTGACATACACTAAGTCCTCAACATAATAATCCACTCCCAATGGATCCTGTTATTACAGAGTAATGCCGACCCCCACACAGGATACTGATGACAGACTCACTTGCAAGTACTAAGTTTCAAACCCCTACCTAATTATTTATTGCTACTACAGTGCATCACATTTATTACATGCACCACAGATCTTATAGGAAGGATGTTGTCCAAAGGTACTTCTAAGGTGAGGAACATCACCAGCCCTTGTATATAATGGCATTGGGTGTTATAGTGGGTGGGAGATTCCAAAAAATACTTTATTCTACACACACATTTACATTTGCCAAGGGTGAGGTTCATACCTCTATTTAACTATCTATTTGGACCATTATGTTATGCATTTACTACATGCAACACTGGCCTTACATGGTTTAGGGTTGTCATTATGTACTTTTAAGGTGGATGATATCTGCAGGACTACTAAAGTCAGGCACTGAGATGTGTACTGGGTGTAAATGGGGCCAAAACCTTTGAGGTATGGACATCCATACGTACACACACAAATACTTGCCAGGGATAAGATTCAAACCCATACCCACATAGTTATTGCTACTACAGTATACTGCATTTATCACAAGAACCACGGAGCTTATGGAATGGATGTTTTCCCAAGGTACTTCTAAAGTGGGGAACACCACCAGCTCTTGTAAATACTGGCATTGGGTGATGTAGTGGGTGAGAGATTCCAAAAAATATTTTACCCTGCACACACATTTACATTTGCCAGGGGTGAGGTGCAAATCTCTATCTATCTTTTTAAACCATTATGGTTATGCATTTACCACATGCACCACTGTCCTTACATGGATTAGGGTTGCCAACAGGTACTTCTAAGGTGGATGATATCTGCAGGACTGCTAAAGTAAGGCACTGAGATGTGTACTGTGTGTAAATGGGGCCAAAGTCTTTGAGGTACAGACATACAGTATGTAGATATATGTACACAAACAAACACTTGCCAGGGATGAGATTCAAACCCATACCTATGTAATTATTGCTACTATATTGTTCCACATTTATCGCACATGACATGTAGCTTGCATGCTGGAAAGCTGTGCAAAGGTATCTTTGAAGGTCAGTGACATCAGCAGCAGTGCTAAAGGAGGAGTAAGGGAAGTGTTGTAAGTGTGAATGACCACAAAATCAGATCTCTACAAGGATACACACACTCTCTCACACAAACACTCGCATTTACAAAGTTATGAGGATCAGGATTGGAACACCGACCTAACTAGTTTGATACACTATAGTATTACACAGTTATCGGAAGTGACACAGAGTTTATATGCTGCAGAGTTGTCCACAGGTATCTTTAAATGTGAGTGACATCAACAGTAGTGTTAAAGGAGGTTAAGGGAAGTGTTGTAAGTGTGAATGACCAGAAAAGCAGGTCTTTACAAGGATACACACACTCTCTCACACAAGCATTTACACAGTTGCCAGAATCAGGATTGGAACTTCTACCTAACTAGTTTGCTACACTATAGTATTACACAGTTATCGCAAGCGCCATGGAGCTTATATGTTGGAGAGCTGTCCAATGGTATATTTGAAGGTGAGTCACATCAGCAGCAGTGCTAAAGGAGGGGTAAGTGAAGTGTTGTAAGTGTGAATGACCACAAAATTAGGTTTCTACAAGGATACACACACTCTCTCAGACAAACACTCACATTTACACAGTTACTAGGATCAGGACTGGAACTCCTATCTAACTAGTTTGCTACACTATAGTATTACACAGCTATCGCTAGCACCATGGAGCTTATATGTTGGAAAGCTGTCCAAAGGTATCCGTGAGTCACATCAGCAGCAGTGCTAAAGAAGGGGCAAGAGAAGTGTTGTAAGTGTGAATGAGCACAAAATCAGGTCTCTATAAGGATACACACATTATCTCACATTTACACAGTTGCCAGGATCAGAACTTCTCTCTAACTAGGTTGCTACACTATAGTATTACACAGTTATCACAAGCGCCACAGAGATTATTTGCTGGGAAGCTATCCAAAGGTATCTTTGAAGGTGAGTGACATCAGCAGCAGTGCTGAAGGAGGAGTATGGGAGATTTAGTGAGTGTGAATGGCCTCAACTACATTCATCTAGAAACATACACACACTCACACACAACTTTCCATTTGACAGGACTGAGATTACAACTGCTACATGGATAACTATTTGTACTGTAGTGTTACACAGTTATCACAAGCACCACTGACAGTATGGGCTGAGGGCTAACCAAAGGTATTTCTACAATGAATGACATCAGCACATCATGTGATATAGGCCAATGGGATGTGTAGTGGGTGGGACAGGCCTCATAATGGGGTTCTCTCTGTCACTGTCTGTCTTTCTCTTCCCAACATCTCTGTGTGTGTATGTTTGACATATTATGTCATGTTGGCCTTTGATATGTGTGTGTATTCCTATCCAATGTGTTTGTGTGTGAAGTATCATTGGTGTACAATTTGGTGTGTGTGCACAGACAGCTGTGAATAACCAATATCTGTAGTCCACTGTGTTGTGAGACATGGGCATCATTTCTCTAAGTGTAGGAGCATGCCCAGTATGACCTTCTATATTGAGTGGGTGCATCCATTCCAGTGAGGGTTGGAATCCAGTTCAGGGTTTTGTGTGCTACAGCTACACCTAGCAAACTGTTTCTGCAGGATATCTATAGATAAGTTGCCAATATGGAGGCACAATGGGCTTATCATAAAGGGGATACTGTAATTATTGCTGTCTGTACTGCTTGTGTGACATATTTGGTTGTAGCACAGATATTCTGATATATGTACTGTTTTACACTGTGATGTGTCATGGCATCAACTACTGACAGTTATCATTCTTTGCTCACAGTTATTTACCAAGAAATACAAAATGAATGATGCTGAGACCAATATTCTGAGGTGTATAGACTACATATTCTGGCACACACTTGCCATTGTGGAGGGGTAGCTACAGACAATAGACTGTTGGTTTTGTGTAAATGGTGCAGCACCTTGTTAGTATGCTGGCTGGGGTTCCCCTCCTTGTGCTTTTCTAAACTTCATGGAATGGCCATATCCTGCTGAGGCCATACCTCTCAGCTGTACAGATACACCCAGGTTATCCAGAGGCACGACTCATATATCTGGTCAGTTTACCTTCACATTGTGGTTTTCAAGTGGTTTTGTGGCTATTCAGTCATGGGTTTGCAGTCAGGAATAGTATGGGTGGACATTGGAGTTTCTGACTTCACACGCTCCATGACATCCATGTTTATACACCCCCCCTCTTATTCTCTCCTCCACCTAACATTATATAAGCAATATATCAGAGGTATCCCTATAATTGGGCCTTTATCCCAGTAGTATTTAGGGCCTGATCTACAGTCCTTGCAGTAGGACATGGGGAGGCATGCTACTGGCATTTGTCAACATAGCCTTGCATCTGTTTTCTGTTTACTGTTAGGTTGTTAGTTGAGACCTTCTGACATTACATACATTGGCACTATGGGTGAGGCATGGGCTTTTTCCAGAGAACTGTATGCCATTTGAGAGTGCAGCAGGCCATCTGTTACTGCATTTCTACATGGGATTGTGGGGGGTGCACACCTGCAGACTTTAACATTTGATTTGACTGTACTTGTATTTCATTTACTCTGCTGGCTTCCATTTCATATTGTATTGTGACCTATCATGCAGACAGGAGGCATATCAGTAGAATACATAGGTCAGATCTTAATGGTATATTGTATATTTCAATTTCAGACTTCTTACCCTTCAGAACTGGAATGCAACTGCCAGACATGTTGCAGTATGTCTGTGTAGGTTTGGTGGGGGGCTGTTCACCATTGCCACCATTGGAGGGCCTTAGCGCAGCCTTTCATCATGGTCATCTACATCTGTACTGCTGGGTGAGGCTGGTGGTGGATATGTGACCCTCATTGTCATCCATGTGTGTGACCTATTGACACTCACAGTTCTTTGGGTCATCACATGTACTGCAGTTGGGGTTGTCACCTTGTGTAGTGCTGCCTAATATGTTGACAACCAGTATTTGTTATAAATTTCCTGCTGTCCCATATAGCTATCGGCTGCTATCCCATTCAGCCACACAAGTCCCTTACATGCTTGCATCCATATCATACATACAAGTAGGAGAACATACTACTCCATTCAGTAATTGATAGGAAGAGTGACTTACCTTGTTGCTGGGCCAGTATTGAGGACTGTGCTGGAGGGCTGACTATGTTGGATGCACATAATACATTCCCTGTACATTGTAAAGCTCAGGTAGTGCCAGAATTGACATCCCTTTTTACTGTATGTGTGAGTTGGAGAGAGGTGTCCCTACAGTGTCAGTATCTGTGCTATGCATTGCCTCTTTGCCATGGCCTGGGCATACTGTGCATGCCTCCTTCTGCCTACAGGGGCAGGGTCAAGATGTTCCTCCTAAAAGTCCCTCTGTACCTGTGCTGGCCTTGGCAATGGTGGGGGGCTGTGTGGCCCTGCCCCGTGCTGTTCCTGCTACAGCTGTTTCCACAGGATCATATTGTGTAGCATGGCACATACTATGAACCTCTGTGTGCATGTAGCTGGACAGTACTGCAAGACTCCACTCTCTACAATGATCCTGGTTTGTGCGTGTGCCTCATTATGGTGTTCTTTTTCAGGTGTGTGTGCATTTCTGATGGGTGTTATCAGCCATGGCTCCAGTGCAGAGCCAGCATGCCCCACTAGATGGTCATATGGGATGTCCCCCCTGGCAAATTCCTGATACAGCTGTGAGCAATGCCAGATGTGGGAGTCGTGATAGCTTCCAGGGCTGTCAGCACACACATTCATGATAATGCCTTGGGCATCACACAGGACCTGGCAGTTAATGGAGGGGAAGCCCTTGCTGTTTATGTAGACCCTGCCCCGTTCACCATCTGGTGCTCTGATGTGGATGTACTTGCGGTCTATAGCACCAACTACCTCAGGGTATTCTGCTATATGGTGGAAGAGACACATATATTTGGTCAGCGCCTCACAGGTGGTGGGGAAATATATGTGCTCATTGGCATGTTGTGTCATGGCATCCAGGAACTGGTGGAGTACCCAGGATGCTGATGCCTGTGAGACCCCCATGATATCCTCAGGTGGTCTTTGGAAGGTACTTGTGGCTAGTATTCTTAAGCCTAGACATACCTTGGTATCCACTGGGATGGATTTCCCTCTATTAGTTCTGTGTGTGAGGCATGGCCTGCACAGCTTAACATTTTGCTGTAGAATGTCCCTGTCCACCCTATAGTGCTCTACTACCTCCAGCTCACGTAGGCCCTGGTAGGTTACCCTGGGTCTGTACACTATTCTCCTTCTCCTCACTGTGGGTCGGTTGTCAGCATTCTCCTCCTCATCACCCTCAGTCTCTAGCAAATATTGATGGAGTAAAGCAGCAGCAGCCACAAACATATTTAGTTATTTTTGCCAGTTAAAAATCCCCTGTCTGTGTATACCGGTGGTGTAGAGTTTGTGGGAAAAAACAGTCTGTATGGTGTTTGCACAGTTTATATTAGTGTGCTGGGCTGCTGCATCTGTAATTGGGTGATTCTGATACATTCCACATGCCAGCTATGCTAGTTCTCCTTGACTGCCTTCCTACCACTGTTTCCCCTTCCCACTTCATCCCTATTTAATCCCCGAGGTACGCCGTGCATACCTGGTGCTCAAATCCAGACAGTTCTGCTATTTCCTGTGTTTTCTTTTTTAGGCCCGATGCGCACCACTCACACCCGTTTAGCTAATGTAAGCACTTTTAAGCAGAAATGGCCCTTCCTGGATGCAAGCACACACTGCATTTCATGGTATAAGACAACACAGCCTCAGATACACTCCCTTCCTTAGCTGTGCTTAGTTTAGGGCAAACATGGGCCACAGAGCTCTAATGAGCTTACAGCAAGCATGATACACCCCCTTATGAAGTCATTCAGCTCTTATACTTGCACTGTTGTATTGCTGCATGCACACGATTAGGTACAAGTCGAGACTTTGAGGAAATCTGTGATTCAGTATAACTCCCCTCATTTGCATACCCCAGTGTGTAAGTCCTTAGTTACTGTACTTAGACGTACCCTTTCCCCTTGACAACCAGTGCTCCCTGGTATTGTTTACATTCTGCATGCCATTTACTATAATGGCAAACTGCAGAATTATCTTAAATTGACTTTTCTCATTTTTTTTATTTTCAGCACAATCCCATTTGCGCACCACTGCCCTAAGCTTAAACGTCCATGATCGGCCCAAAAAATGTTAATTTTTAAAAAAAAATAAACATTTATTAATGCCAATGGCCTTATATTTGTCCATTGGCATGTGTCTGACTGTAATGCATGCTTTCCACGAGCTGTCCTGCCTCCGTTTGCTCAGATGCAGAAATTTATTCATTTACTAACTGAATACATTTCGACTCTGACACTGTTCCTGCACAGAGTCTGGCAAGCTTAGTGGATTGTAATATCACCTCATTTGCATGTTTTTTTTTACCAGCAAATGAGATGATTTGCATCCTGCATGGCTTCCTGTGCAGGAACAGTGTAGGGATGCTCATGCACATGAAAACAGCACTTTCCTGGATTGCTCGGCGGACATTTTCCTTGCAGGAGCTCCTACACTGTTCCTGCACAGAAACCGGCCACTCATGAATCCCAGAGAATGTGATTAATTTCTATTTCCCTGGATATTAGTGAGAAACTTCATAACACTGCATGTGTGACAGACCCTTTAAATGTGCAACATGAACTTTTTAAGACCTCAATGAGGTATGTTCCTTGTAATGAGGGATACTTCAAATGTATGATATTTGTAGTCCTGGTAGTCATTGTGGCATTTTGTGCAAATTTGCAAACCAGAGCTGCTTGGAATTACATGGAATTACTATCCGTGTTCGCCTGCAAGCTTTTGTGGCAAGCAACCTTACACAGAAATGCTATCCACATTCACGTAAGAGGTTTCACGACCAGCAACACTGTTGTGAGCCACAAAACCTTGCTCAGGTATGCCGTGCCTCATTAATATGCATTGAGCGACAAGCATCTGAGGTAACACTTCATGTAGGCTCTGCATGAAGCCTACACACACTTTATTGAATCCCAGGCAATATGTTTCTGCATGTAAATCAGATTTTGTTGTAGAACAGGTTCTATCTTTGGACAGACTCCATCGCAGCACCTAATCAAAAACAGGAACTGTAAAGCAATATACATACAGGACTGATTTTTCCTGATAATTGCAAATACAGTTTTATACTCAGAAATTTACAAAAATTAAATTGTTGAAACTTAATGAACTGGTGAATTGTATAGAAAACACCATCAACCTGTTTTTAGACTGTCCCTGGATGCACAAATGTGCAGTGCAGAAGTATTAGCAGTTTAAAAAATATAGCTAAAAGAATGTAATATTTGTGATACAATTATTTAGAAAGTTAATCATCAACATTCAAAGGATAGGAGGTTTATACAACTGACAAGAAATGATCAACATTACTGTAAAGATGAAAGTTGGCAGTTGTTGCATTTTATAGCAAAAGCAGCTTGACTTGGCTAAGATTAAAAATCTTAGGATATGGTTTAGTGGAATAAATAGTGCTATATTGTCTTTTACTTTAATAACAGACTTGCATACATGACTCAATGCCATGACAAACAAGATGAAGTGATAACAAAAAGAGACAGAAATAAAAAGAATAAAACGAGCACCTATGCAGATGGATATTATTCCCAAAAATGAAAGCCCATGTTGCTAAAACAAAAATACTAAAATAAAAATGCACTCCTGTTCAAAACAAGGAGTTTATGCACACTATTAACATATGAGATGTTACTGAGCTGATACCTGTGGACTTGGTTTGATTCCCTTAGCCTCCATTTCCCTACTGTGTGACTCTGACCTAGTCACACTACCAGAAAAGGTACTGGCCTGAGCCTAAAAGAGGTATCTGAGAATCAGTGCTCTGCCATGGTTATCAAATATAAAAAAAAAAAACAGAGCCATACTGTATGTGGTATTGAAATATTAAACTAGATACTGTTCTTTTCTTAAGTCATATAGTCATTTTTGATTAATTTGAGTCTATAACATTGACTTGAAATGATAGTAACATTCTGAAAAATGGCTGTTATGGTAAGATACAGTTCTAAATGCAATGTTATCTTAAGGACTGTGATTGTTATGAAATAATGTGAATAATTTCTTTACAGGACTTTGTATACTGCAGTCCACAGAAGAAATGAACTCCATGTCATCACATAATCTAAGCATTTATTACCCTAGAAACCCCAGAACCGAGGTATCAGCAAGTCAGTCAAAGAAATAAAAACATCCATGACCAAGAAAAAGAGACCTTTTTTATTTAATCTTTAAAATGCAATACAAAGTTAAGTGCTTTTGTCCAAACTTATAAAGTTACAATTTATTAACCCCATTGTTTATGGCACCATTGTTTTGATGAAGTCCTATGGTTTAGTGGATGAAAGTGCTTAATTTTGTGTTGCCTTTTAAGGGTTTAATAAAAAAGGCCACTTTTTCTTAGAGATGGACATTTTTATTTCTGTGATTGACTTGCCAGTACCTCGGTTCTGTGGTTACTAGTTTGGCGTTTCCGAGGTTGATCTGTATATTTGGTTTCATTTCTTACTCTGCATAAACAATTTTATTTCAGGCTTATCTCTGAAAGAGATATTGTGGAATCCAAAAGTAAAGGTTATGTCCAGCTTAGTGGAGATTATAACTTATTGATATCTGTTAAGGGAGAAAAAGAGAAATAGAAGAACATTTTTCTTCGTCTTCTCTTTAAAAACATGACTGAACAAGCAGTGATAAGTAACTAGGGCAGCTTTAATTGATAACTGTAATAAAATAAATTACATTTGGCATTACTAGTGTAGTAGAAATTTGACTGCCTCCTACTTGAGCTCTTATTTTGCAGCTGAGCTCTATTGCTATTACCTTTGGAAGTTAGTCGTATAGAACAGAATAGGATCAGAGGGTAGCTAATGACTTATGAAGAATGACACATGAAATTCATAAATAGAATGCTTCTGCTGTGTTACAGACTAATAAATATTTTATAATGAATCATGGATGAATCATGGACTGATTTTTAACTTGTTCATTTTTCTAATTTTATTATTTGCTTTCAAGGACTTGCAGAAGTGATATATGTAAATACTGCTATTTGTAAATTAAAAATTGCTATTTTAATGGTTTAAACCATCTGTAGATTTATTAATTCAATTAACAGACTGCAGAAAATGGATGTGTGCTCCTTCACTGCTAGGTACTTGTATCTCCTCTCCTCTGTGTCATAATTACTTCCATAGCAGATTCATGTCACAAGCATTTTTAAAGCAAAGTATACAACTCCACTCTATATAGCGGCAGCTTAATACTCACCTCACCTCACAAAGAAAAGCTCTCACTTAACCTTATTTCAATAAAGCCAGGCATGATTGCTCAGGGACCACTTGCACCTTGGTCAGACATCACTATGTCTCATTTTTTAAGTAACATTTTCTCAGTTGTAGGGAATGCAGCAGTATGTCAGACAAATTACTATTATTTCCATTTTTTCTTCACAACTGAGCAAGAAGAAAGTATACCACTGACAGAGAACTATAATGTAATATTGTAATTTCCTTAGTAGAGATTCACAAGTAAAGCAACTAAGAAACATCAAAGTCTGACCCAAAACAGCAAAACACACCAACAGAAATAAAAAAAAATACTTATATATCATTGGGAGTGATGAACTCCTGCTCTACCTGACATGGAGACCCTGCCATACCCCTGATTTCTAAACCTAAGGAAAGGGAAATTTTACATTTTCTCTCTTGTCTGAGTTACATAAGCTATAAGGCATCATTACAAAACTCTCAGCTATCAACTATCCAACTTATCAAGACATCAGATATGAGTACTTCAGGTACATATCCATAACACATCAGCTGCTGAGAACCTGTTTGGTATATACTTCTCATACATGAAAAGAAGTATATCTAATAAAGTTTTCTGATGACTGCAAACTGGGGACAATTATCACATCTCATTCTGATAGTCAAATGCTCCAGCAAGGCTGGGTCAAACAGATGCTTGGAGTATTAATCATGGGCTTACCTTCAATGCCAAGGAAATCTGCACAGATTCTATCACAAACGCACCTCTTACCATGGAGATAATATTCTACTAAATCTGACATAATAATCAGAGATGTGATAATGTGTGCATTGTTTCATTTCATGTTTATTAACTGAGTGGTTGGGATGATCTGAAGACCCTTTTCAGGCAAACACAACAGACACAGTGAAGCAGAAGACAAAGAATGGCAGCTGATTGAAGGTCAGTATCGGGATAGTTGTCCAGATATGAAGGGTTGATAGCAGATGTGATGAGTTTATTTCAGATGTACTATCAGGACTATTGCAATAAGACATAACAGCAATATGTGGCTCATTGAGGTTGACAAAGTTTGCTTCATGAACCTCTAACTATCTGCACCACCATTAACTCAGGGTAATAAGGGCAAGACACTTTGAGCTCCACAGATACAGACGTAGTGTTCCATTAATGGTGAGCCTCATAGGAGTTGGTATTGTGAAAACTTATTTTCAGCTGAAATATAATTTCTTGGCTAGTTGTTAAAGTAGATTTGTTTACTGTATCATTTGAGCTGTAGTTTTCAGATATCAGATGTACATTACAACAGACTCACATAGATTTGGTACAATACCAGCCCTTTTGTCAAAGGACCTGCCATCAATTGCTGTCTCCTCTAAGAATGTGTATGTTTGCTGCAGAACTGGTACATCAGTACAATCACAGAGACATCAACACTGCTTCTTACTCATGACAGCAACATTCTAGCTCTTCCTTTTGACTCTGCTAGCCCCTAATGGATCTCAAGGATCAGAGGAAAAATGTCACCTCTGAGTAGGCGGTATGCAACCAAGTACAACTGGAGCTTCTTCAGTCGAGCTGCATAGGGCATCTGTTTGAGGACAGTGATCCTCTTGGTGAGGTACTTCTGTGGTCTTTCCAGCTGTTGCAGGTGTCTTATAAGGTACATCCCAAATGGGGTGTTGTACTCCATGATGGGTCTGATGAGTAATGAGTAGAGGGGCACAATGACCTCTTTTAGTCTGGATGTGAACCCTTTTGCGATTAGGTGGGCCACGTAGAAGGATTTTCTAACCACTTTGGCAATGTGATTATCAAAGGTGAGATTACTATCTACTTGGGTCCCCAGATCCCTTATTACGTCTTCCATATTTAGGGGACTACCACCTATGTGGTAGTTTGTGGGTACTTTGTTTTTTCCAAAGGGGATGGCTATGCACCTTTTGGCATTTAACTTGAGGCCATGATTTTGACACCAGGTATCCGTCTCAGTGGGACCCTTTTGGAGGATGTCTGTGTCAGCTGGAGAGTCAATTATAGCCCCTAGTTTGCAGTCGTCTGCGAACTTGGTCAGCCATAGTCCTCTTTTGCTTGCCTGTACCTCTGAGAAGTATATGCTGAACCGGAGGGGTCCTAGGACTGAGCCCTGGGGAACGCCACTTGTCACCGGTTTAGAGTCAGACCTAGCTCCCGCAACTCTCACCATGTGGGTTCTGTCCATCAGCCAGTTGGCAACCCATCTTGTGATGTAGGGGTTTATGTTCAGGCTGGTGAGCTTGTCTATAATACCAGAATGGGGAATGGTTTTGAAGGCCTTAGTGAGGTCTAGGTAGGTTGTGTGTGCCACCTTTCCCTTGTCTATAGCCTTGGTAACCATCTCAAAGAAATCCACCAGGTTTAGGAAGCATGATCTGCCCTGAACAAAGCCAAACTGGGTAGGGTCCAGTGTTTGGAGATTCCCGTTGCCTCTGTTAATGAGTTCCATGATGATGCACTCCATAGCCTTGCAGACCAAGCTAGTCAGGCGTATAGGGAGATAGTTCCCAGGGTCTGCTGTGGCTCCACCTTTGTGGATTGGAATAGCTGCTGCTGTATGCCACTCTATGGGTATGTAGCCTGTGGAGAGGCTGAGTTTGAACAGTGTGTTTAGTTGAGGGGTTAGTTCATCTTTGAGCTCATGTAGGACGCAGCCTGGGACACCGTCCGGTCCCATTGATGCTGTGTTTTTGGCTTTGGAGACGGTTGTTTTAACCTGAGTGTCTGTGATTTCAGAGACTCTACATTCTTCTGGTATGGTTATGAGCCCTTTTGGGGTGAGAGGAGGGGTGAAGTTTGCGCTGAACCTCTCTGCCAGGATGTTGGCGATATCAGTCGGTTCAGTGTATTTTGTGCCGTTCTGCACTAACTCTGGAAAGCAGATCTGAGCATTGCCACTTAGATTCTTGACATAGCTAAAGAATACCTTGTGGTTATCTTTGGAGTCCTTGGCAATTTTTCTTTCAAAGCTCGCCTTGGATGATTTTATAAGGGATCGTAGCTTCTTGCTGATACTGATCAGGGATGTCTTCCCTTTTTGGGATTTTACTCTTTTCTGTACTAGTTTCCTTCTCCAGCCTCTCCAACAGCCAGCTAGCCAGCTAGCCAGCTAGCTAGCTACTCCAGCAGCCATCCGTCGTACCCATAAAAGCATCTCCTTCACCACTCCTGTGGTGACATCATGGTAGAGGGTGTGGCCAGTGTCATATTGACCACACCCCCATGTCCAACTTTGGCCCACTTAAAAGGTGACAACCCTAGCTGTTCAGCCATTTCAAATGAGCGAGAACACTCGAAACACCTCCAACCTGTCAGGGTAAGAAATCTGGACAAAGCAATAAGGGACAATTGTCCATACCAAGCCATAAAGTTGATAGAAAAACAGGTTTAGCATAAGCACATAGTGCACACCTCCCAACCTGTCAGAGTAAGGAATCAGGACAAAGCCATAAGGGACAATCATCTCACAAAGCAAAAAGTTGATAGAATAACAGGTTTAACATTAGCAGAGATATTCTGAAGGATACAAATAAAAAAAACTCAACAAATATATATTTTTTTTATAAATGCAATAAAAGTTTAAGCGTAACTGTGCAGGAGTGCCTGTTGCTTAGTTATGCTTAGTCCAGCTTAAACAGCACAAAAAGTTAAATAGCAAGAGACATCCAATTTAAGCAGTGCTGCAATAGTTTTGTGGTTAGAGCATACACTTTGCAAGCAGCCATTCCCGGTTCGATCTCCACTGTAACCAATTTGTATTTTACATGTGAAAGCAGTTCATAATTTTTTTTTATAATTAGCTATGAAATAACATAATATTTGTTAACCAAAGAACTGTAGTAGGTCCAGATGTGAGGTGTCAGTGTAATAAAATTGTGAAATCTCCATATAAACACAAGTGCCCCATACAGTATAGTTACACATGAATAAATGTAATGAAAGCACATTGGGGGATGTCAGGCACAGTAAACAGATTTCTAATATGTAATGACTGATGAATGAATCCCATACAGCAGATAATGTATAAAATAAAATAAGCAATGATAAGCATTGCAAATCTCTACTTACCAGGTGTAAGCATTGTTTAAATATGACTGCTAAGCAATGAGTAGCCCAGCTAAGTGGATTTGCCCATTGGTAAGCAATGCTGAACCTGCCCCTTTAAGCACATCCAACCTTAGCTAAGCAGGTTTGCCTGTAGCTTAGCTGGGCTCAGCATATTCAAAACCATTCAGTCATGGCAAAGGGTGGAAAATTGGCCATATTTAAACTTCGCAGGCAGGAATATAGTTCATAACTGGTTGCAGCTTCCCACTGTAGACAGTATGGCAGGAGTTGGTGAGGGCATACGCTTCTGGGTGCAGGGTGGGGCATACAGGAGTCCAACATCATGGTAGGACTCCTGGAAAATAACCATGATGAGAGACTGCAGCAGGGCCAGTACCAGGGACCCCAATGTAAAGCAGAAGCCAGGGACAATCTCGCCCACGAGCCCACCAGTGCCACTGGTATTCTTTGGACTGGGGAGTAGGTCCAGCACCACTATACCAACTTGAAGTAGAGAAAGAGGGAGGTCTTGGACCAGTGGGTTCAAAAAGCAAGGCAGAGGGGTGATGTCCCAGCAGTGTGCAAGTATTCATATCAATAACTGTTTACTAAAGTCCAGCCTGTGTATGTGATGGAAAGATATGCCTAAATATTTCTCTATTCCCTTTATAGCTGCAGCTGAGTGGGCTGTGAACCAGGAAGCCCATGCCAGCAGGTTGCAAAGGCTGCATTGTGAGTCTGGTGAGTAACAATCCTGCTTGCAATAGTCATACCAAATAAATATAAAGTAGTAGAAAGTCACCTGGTAGTATAAAAACTGTGCATGGGTTGTACTGAATAAACCAGACAATATGACAGTAATAGTCCTATATAGGTGATATTTCAATAAAACCGTAACTGCGTGGCAATAAAGTTCTAAATCCTGGACTGGTTGTGTTTACTGTGGTATTGTATGGCATTTAGTGTTGCAGTCTCTGAATAGTAATGTTGTGTTTACCACTGGTACCCACACTGTGCTACATAAAAAATATGTCTAGGAATGTCTGCATAAGACTGTTGTAAGTACAATGTATGATTGTACAACCAAGAGTGACATAGACATAGAACAGTGAAAGAACAGACAGCAGTTTCTAAACAGCTCATTCTGATGAAACTCAAATTGTTGTATTTTTAGCACACACACAGCTATGGTTGGAATTTTGGGAGTGGTAGTAGTAAGCTGTATGCATAATCATACCTCTCAACTGTACAGATTTTCCCAGAATGTCCAGATATTTGGCTCATATTGTTGGCGTGTTCCTCTTTTTTCCAGGGAAATCAGTGGGATGATCTCAGGATTGTAGTCACCAAATAATTACATACATTTGAGTGTCAGACTTCAAATCCCTCAGAAATTGTATATTAAAACAAATCCTGTTACTCTAGCAACTGTCTAAAAGTTTATAAGAGCAATAATCAAAATATGTCCCTATTTGTTCCCCATGTTGTCAAGCTTTGTGCAGATGTTGTGCATTAAGAGCTTGAGAGGTATGTGCATAATTACAATTAGAAATCTGGGAATATGTGCAGAAACAGTCAGGTAGTGTTAAACATTCCCTCCATGGGTCAACCAGGTAAGAGAAGTAGAATTTAGCTATAAGACAGTTGAAGTATATACTGTGTACAAACATAACACTGCCCAAACCAAGGCCATAGGGTATTGTAATAATACCTGTAGAGCAATGATCATTAAAGTTGTGAGTACTGCAAGGATATATAAGTTGTTAATTGACATCGCTCTCCCTCCAACATATCTGCAACAAGAATTTAAACACACAAATCAATGGGTATGTTTACACCAAATCTACTGTTGGGACATATGTCCTATTGTTCAATAAATATTGAAATGTTCATGAACCACCTAGAAGCCAAATGATAAAGACCACAAAATGCCAGGAACTCCACTTCTTAGAGTAAAAGAAGTAAAATTTATTCAGCGACTGCAGAAATCATATAGCAGCATCAATGAAACAGATCCGCAATTAAACGAACCAACAAACTGGGATAGCAGTTGGTAAATTGACAATAATATATACCTGTAGCAACACAGAAATCAATATATCTTCACACTATAACCTCGTAGCACCTTGGCCAACTAACCTTTACAGACAGTTAGCTGGAAAATTGCTTATTCTGTGTAGGCATTGCTTAGCATCACACAGACAGGCTTAATCCCGCTTACTACTGCTTAAAAGTGCTTACTCCCAATCACTCTGCGCTAATTTCTTTAAAAGAAAAGAAAAAAGGGGTGAAAGGAAAGTGGTGAAAAAGGGGCCACAAAGAGGGAAAGACAACAGGAAAAGTAGCTAGGGATGTGCAGGACAGGTGTAGGGAAGGTCTATAGCTGTCCATTTCTTCTACAGCAACAGCTGTGCATATATACTGAATTTGGAGGTATATTGGGACACTCAAACCTCTGAAAGAGGGGTGAGGACAACAACAATGTGTTGTGAAGCCAATTAGAGCAGATTACATGTGTCCAGTGGACATGTGCAAAATGGACAGTTATGTATGAGGCGGAATTTTTTTTTGGGAACAGATTGCTCTTTTTTTTTAAGGTGAGAGTGGGATGCAGGGGAAGCATAGTAGGTATATTTCTGGAGGTAGGTTGGGTTGGAAGAGAGACAAGACAGACAAGACAGCATACAAGGGCAGTATATGACACGTGTGGGGGGAAACACCTTGGATGGGGAGGGGTGTTTGGAAATTGGAAGCTCATGAGCCCTAAAATGGAAACAATGGGACTGAGTTCTCCACCCATGTGCAATCACCACTGCATCTTCACGGCCCTGAAGGTGGCTGTGCTGGGGGCTGTGCAGGAGGGGCAGGCTATTCCTCTAATTGCATGATGCAGCCCTCAAGCTGGTGTAGCAGATATCCCAACTCCCTTCGGAGCTTGCTACCTACCAATCCCTGGACCTGAATTTGGCTGACAGGATTCTGTATGCGCCTGCTCCCAGGTGTGGGATAATTCACATCCCCTGAGGTGGTTCCACCCAAAGGTGGTGCAGGACCAGCGGATAAGGATGTCCTGGGTTGGTTCCCAGACTTGCTGAGGCCTGGTGCCATGGCCAGATGAGGTGAGAGAGGTGGGTCCGCTGGGACCGGCCTTCCGAAATGTGCTATGATGTTGCAGTTTTAGAACATATGAGGGTTAGTAATAGTCAACACAATCCAGGAATAGTTATAACAGCATGCATAGATATTCCCATTAACCCAAAACATCAGATCTGGAACAATTGCATAGCAAACAGAACACATTTATGTATGGAATCACAGTGGCCATTACAACGACATGCAGATTACATTGATAGCAACAGGCCACCAATGATAGTGTTTCAACATGGAACATTAATAGAAACACATTTCAATATTTGCTGAATAATAGGACATATGTCCCAAAAGTAGGTTTGGTGTAAACATACCCATTGCTTTGTGTGTTTAGATCATTGTTGCAGATATGTTGGGGGGGGGGGGGGAGAGAAATGTCAATTAACAACTTATATATCCTTGCAGTATGAGGCCCTCTGACCTCTTTTCCTGTTTATGTCTTCCAGGCAGAATGGCACAGGAATGCCTCCCAGCTTACACATGACAAGAAAATGATGTCATCATAAAATTTCTGATACTCCTTCATGGCATCCTATTTGGGTGCAGGGCCCATGATCTGCAGGAGAGGACCGCCCTGTGGAACGAGCTCATCCACAGGGTGAATGATGTCAGCCTGCATAACCAAGGTTATGAGCAGATGCGGCATTGCTGCACTGACGTGATCTGCCATGCCCATCAGCATGCTGCTGCCATTAGGAGGGACCAGCTAGCCACAGGTTGGGGTCATACCATCCAGCCCCCACTGACACATGCTGAGGACCTCTTCACTAGCCTTGGGGCACTTGCCCGCCAACCAAGCCAGCTACTTAAAGATAGCATTGTGGAGGTGGGTGCCACCCACACAATGGACGAGGAGCATCCATGTAAGGCCCCAGGGCACATTAGTAGACCACTGTTGCTTATCCTTCTTCATCTGTGCAGTATCTACATGCATATGTCAGATAAGATAGTCTGTTGCTGCAGTGTAGTAATGAAGAGATGTGCATAATCTCTAGTATTGTGGGTTTGTACTGCTGATATACTGAAATGCTGCTCCCACCTTGTACCAATGCCACAGGTGTGGCTACTGACATTACGTCTCTCACGTCACTATGTAGGTCCCTCTGGTATACAACTGGGGCAGCAGCCTGTAGCTGGTGAGTATGGAGTCATTTTGTTCAGGTTTGTCAATACACCGGCCATGTTATGCCCATGGTATTTGTCATGCACACATTTAACACACCTACCCATAATGCATGCTGTACATGTTCACTTACTGTTGCTGATAAGTGCACTTCATCCCAGTGGTCACCATGGTGGCATATTTGAAGGGTATTTAAGAGTCCTGCAGTATACCTATGAACCTGTCAGTACAAGATGTATGGACAGAGATTAACATAATGGTGGGACGAATGGCCTACAGTAGGGACATGTCTGAAAAAATACCCTTATACAGTGGCTATAACAGTGTATGCACCACTATTACAATGACAACTGTTCCTGATCTAAACAACTGCAAATCACAACACCACATTCCACACCTTTTACAACCTGTAATGTGATCCTAACATGAGCAATGAATGTGTAATATGGAATCCTATGTTAGGACAACAAATATGGGCACTACATACCTTAACAAACACTGGAAGCATATGTGTGCAGACACTCCAAATAACGTATTGTGGAAGCAGCTTATGAGGTACTGACAGCATTCACTCTTCTTGAGTACACACCTTCCAAGTACAGGGCCTCAATGTCACATCAAGTGATGGTCTGCTGTCCAGGAAGTATGTCTATGACATTTGCCCGCTCACCTGCAACAGAGGCAGCCGTGGCTTACACACATCTTACAAACCATGGAATGGATCCCATATCTGAAAGGTAGCACTAAGGAGTTAGAGAAATAGTCTTATCTCACCATTGCATATACCGTGGCAAACAGTGCAGGCAGTTATGTATGTGTATGAAGTATGGGACAACATTAATGTAGAAAATAAACAGATGCCCATCCAAGACAGATGACAACACATGTTGCAAACTGGTCATGGAGGCTACCCAGAAACATACATCAACACTGAGGGACTGGCAGGAATGTCTAACAAGTACTGCCTGTGCAGTACCTGTGCTGACAATTGCCTGGAATCTGCATACGTGTGGCCTATGGGTTAGGGTAATCAGATGGAAGAGTTGTCCCACAGGAAACATCATTCAGTACTCTACAGGTAGCACATGCATAACATCAAGTATCCCAAAGGCATGTGTTGCAATGTGTAATGGTGTACTGAGACCAAGGCTGAAACCTAGAGACAGTATTAATAAAGATACATATGGTGCACAAGCAGCACCTCACACCACCTCAGGCCCACCATCCCCATATTTACCTTGCTGGTGCCAGCATACACCTTTAGGTTTTGTGTTCATTAGCAGGAACTAGACTGGTAGACATGGCATTCTGAATTTGGAATGCTACAAGATAACACTTGTGTAGCCCATAGTTGTCAAGCATCTGCAATAAGGCTGAGGATGGGGAGGGATGCCATCCTGAAACACAACAGTGAACTGAAGCATACATCCAAAACTCCCTAGGAATGGCTGAATCTAAACACAGTCAAGGTCATGAAGTGCCATACATAATCCTGAATCCACAGCAATACTGAAGACACTGTGCGACCTCCAAGGGCTGTGCACATGAGCTGACCTTGCAATCTGGCAGAGTTGGGAGACATTTGTATGGCAGAGTGACCAAATAATGGCAAGTGAAGATGGGCCATGCTAGTATACCCCTTCCTGGAATGGTGACTGCTGTAGTTCACTTAACAAGTGCTGCAACAAACCATTTTGTTCAGGGTGTGCACATTTATGCAACATACATATTGTATGCATCTCATTCAGCATCTGCACGACTAACACATTTTTTTTGATACTGCATTTGATTGCATAGGTCATATGTCACATATCAGGTGTGTGCAATGTTAACATATGCAGTATTGTGGACCCACTGCATATCATGGGAGAGGCTGGCATGTCAACAAGGGTGTGCACACTCCTCATATCCATATTAAGCTTTGAAGGTTGTCAGTGTAATTGGATTTTATTGCTCATACATGCACTGCTGATGATGAGATCTGCAAATCAGAGGTCATGCATTAACTATGACATCAGTCCTCATATCATCCCAGGTATGTGTCAGACAAACACATAGGGGCTTTGAGCAACAGAGCAAACATAACTGCCACACATATACACATTCAGCAATGGTGTGTACACTCGTGCGGTATGGTGCACAGTACATGCCAGGGTGCTGTACAGGTGCACAGCAATACTGTGTACAAGGGTGTAGTGTGTTCCAGGGGAAGGGGCATTACCTACTAACACAACTCATGCATCATAGAGATGTATAATGTTGGTAACAAAGATTGAGTATAGCTGCAGTGCATGCTGTTGAGTGCCATATGTCATGCATGTTGACTGTTGGGTAATGAGAGGTATGTGTAATATATTTGTGCCACCTCACCTGTAAGTGTGTGTATATGTGTCCGTGTGTGTGTGTATATGTGTGTGTGTGTGTATATGTGTGTGTGTGTGTGTGTGTGTGTGTGTGTGTGTGTGTGAGTGTGCATGTGTGTAGAGGTAAGCAATAACGTACAGGTCTTAAATCACACTTTTTTGTTTTCCCCTCACAGGTGGCGAGGTGGGTCACGGTCTCTCCTGCAGACAAACTGATGTTAATGTCTATACAGACTCTGACAATGATTATATTGTTGGTGAGGCACAGACAGGGTTGTCAGGGGCTGAAGCTGTGCCATTGGTTGACATCCCACTTTTATCCACCCCATCCCTGCACACAGTCACAATGTCCATACATACCCCATCACCAGTGGCCATCGATGAGGGACAGTTGGCAAGTGGTGGCATGGGGCAGGACAGTGTGGGAACTATGGCAAGTGCATCTGTACATGACAGCCATAGCTGGATGACCGGCGAGGTACCACACAGGCAGATATACAGAGGTGCACGTAGGAGGGCTGCTGGCCATGATGCACCTGGCAGAAGTGCCACAGCAGGTGTCACAAGATGCATGTTTTGGACCATCATGGAGGCACAGGCATGTATGGAACATTATAACAGACAGAGTCTGAGGCTCCAGAGGGCTACTCATTCTACTGTACTTGACATCAGTGATCTTGCAGGTGACCACTGTTATTTTGCAGAGGTCCTGGATCAATGGTTGGGTGAGATGGTGGGAATCCTCGACCATGTAGTGTCTGTGTTAGAGCATGTGGTGGGAGCAGGGCATCAGCCACATGGACATAGGTCAGCAACCCCAACAGGTGGAGGTCTACATGGACGTGCAACAACTCACAGTTGGTCCCGTAGTGGCAGTACCAGCACCAGCACTGCAGTGGGGTGCTGACCACATAACAATTCAGCAGGCCACATGCACGTGGTCCTGGCCAGTCCCAACAGGGATGCAAATCCAGTGGACAATTGTCATCATCAGGGGAGAGTACCATATCTGGGCTTCTACCTGGTAGTGCCTGTGGAACCCCTGGCAGGCTCAGTTCCCATGGCTAGAGACTGTGAACTGTACACCCTGCCATGTACGGTCTCCAGCTGTCCAACAAACTCCTGTATAGGGCAGCCACATGGCAGAACTGTATGCATACATACACAAACACACACATCAACAACACAGCTAGGGCACCTCCATATCTACACACACCACATCTGCACAGCCCATTTGTTAAAGAACCCCTAACACACACACACGTGATATCACCCAAACATCTCAGCCTAGGCCTCTGGCAAACCCACCACACACCCTGTGCATATGATGATACCTGTGCCACATTCCTGTCATCCATACCATCAATGCAGGAACATGCTAATATGGTTCTGATGCACAGGGTGAATGTACAAAGGTTTAGCAATGTAATGCTTTTTAACATGTTTTTAGCTGGAATGTTTAATGCTTACATCTCACAGTGTGTAGCTGTCCAGCCATGATGCATTCTAGCTGTTATTAACACTGTGGTCTCCATAATGTATTCTGTTTGTGTTGTAGGTGTCTATGTGTCAGCAGCATGTTGGTCTGCTGCCTTTCCTGCAAGGGGTATGGCACTGTGGAGATGCATTGATTTTGTCATATCCTGGGTACAGCTGAACACAAGCAACATGTCTGTATAACAGTTACTGCATGTGCCCCATGACTGATAGGTCTGAGGGGTGTATACAGGTGAGTGCATTGTGGCTGATGTCAGCAGCTCTTCTACAGTGGACAATGGTAAGTGTACTGGGTGGCACACACCAAATGTTTGTGAATAGCACACACACACACACAGAGGCTTTGGTGTTGATGCAATACACAGAGAATACTGTACACATGGATGTACTTAATTTTGAAGTGAAATCATTTTGGCCTATGTAATTCCACCAAGACTAAATAGCCAAAACATCACATCAGTAAATAATCAGTCTGCCAGTTTACTGTCATTGATGATGGTACTGGAAGGGTATATGTCCTCTTCTCCAATGTAGTGCAATCCTGGAGTTGGTAACCATAGCTATACTAGTGTGAGTGGCACAGGCCCCCACCTTGGAGGGTGTAGGGTGGCATAGAACCACGCAGTGTGATTAAGAAATACTTCACCTGTTAACATAAACTGTACAGTATAACAGCAGACTAAGCGAGGGGATATAGGTTCATAGGTTGGTACTAGGCTATCAGTCCTAGGGCCTATACAAGCCTAGCCATAAGAATTCCCTGGCTATTTCTTTCCACACTATTTACTTCCCTGGACCCCAGTCTAGCAGGGCAAATGACGTGATCCCTGGGGTGAATTTCCTTTCTCCCATCCAATCATCAAGGTTCCTTTTGAAGAGGGCCAAAGAGGAACTCTGCTTGACATGTATGGGCAATCTATTCCAGAGTCTGTGGAGTCTCTGGGTCAGGAACCTATCCCTCCAGCATGTTTTGTTTATTGTGATGACAAGGTTTAGATCCCTGGAGCATGTGGCTCTGAGGGATTGGGATTTCTTTAAGTGTAGGATGTCCAACAGCTCTGGGTTTGACATGGCCTT
This sequence comes from Protopterus annectens, assembly GCF_019279795.1. Taxonomy (NCBI): domain Eukaryota; kingdom Metazoa; phylum Chordata; order Ceratodontiformes; family Protopteridae; genus Protopterus; species Protopterus annectens. The sequence continues at coordinate 1,680,301,549 of NC_056731.1, read as the reverse complement.
ATATGTTAAGCAGAGATCGCCTCTGAGTAGACGATATGCGACAGAGTATAGCTGATGTTTTTTAAGGCGGTCAGCAAAGGGCATCTGCTTTAGGCCTGTGATTCTTTTAGTGAAGTATTTCTGCGGCCTTTCCACAACAATAACCCTAATGTGGGTGGCTGTGCCTCAACAACCACACCCAACTATATATACCAACTCCAGTATGGCTGTACAGCTGTACAGTGGGGAAGAGGGCATTTACACATTCACTGCTAGTTTTGACGGAATGAATTTCCACAAGATGATTCCTTCAAAATGTTACCTTTTTCCAGTTCGTTCTCCGACAAATGATCTCCTGGGACATATATTTTCTGAAAACTGAAGTAGATCCCTTCACATACACACACACTTACTTTGCAACACTGACAGTAGAGCCCCTACCTAGGTACTTATTGCTGCTAATGTGTTTGGCCTTAATTGCTCACACCACAGAACTTTTAGGATGAGGTGTGTCCTGAGTTTCCTGTTAAGTGAAGAACATCACCAGGCCTTGTACAGTATGGTAATGGGGGATGTACTTGGTGTTAATGAATAATATATAGTATGACATACTCTCATATACACATTGACAAACACATACAGTCATAGACACATTTGACAGACCTGGGTTTAGCAGTGCTAACTACCTTGTCAGTGATTCCATACTGTTACGGGGTTTTTGCACACAATGCATGCATCATTGGTCTGGATAGTGTAATCAGCTACCTGTATGGCTGATGGTGACAGTGGCCCTCATACAGTGGACCGTGGGACATGTACTAGGGGTACCATGGTGTAAAGACAGTAAACCCAGCACCCACTCCCCACATTGGATATTGTACTCACTGAAACCCATGATAATGCTCTGACATACCCACAATTACACATTGACCAGGACTACAATACAAATCCTTGTCTAGCTAATCAGTGTTACTACAGGGATATGCATTTATTGCACATGCCACAGGGATAGTAGGGTGAGTGCTTGTCATAGCTCTCCTAATGTCAGCAACATGACCATCCCTTACAATGTATGGCAAGGTTTATTGTATTTGGAGAATGTGGCCTCAGAATGCTGTCTCATGCAAATATTCACAGTCACACACAATTGCAAACACACACGCACACGCGCGCGCGCACACACACACACACACACACACACACACACACACACACACACACACACACACACACACACATTTTCCAGGACTCCGAGGGTAACCCATACCTATCTACCCATTTGTAGAACAGTGTCATGCTGGTATTGCAAGCTCCAGGTAGCCCATAGGGTGAAGAGTGTAACAAGGTACATTTAATGTTAATTACAGCAGCAGTAATTTCTAAGTATAGCAATGGGGTGAAGTGGGTGATAAGGCCCTTAGAGTATTTTCAACTGCAAGTTTACAAACACACACACTTTTATACTCAATAATGCACACACATCTTTCTCAGTACTAAGGTTCATAGGTGTAGGCATTCGTAGGTGTGTACCAGGGTAATGTCCATGGAGAGATGAGAAGAGTAGGGCATGTGAGTACACTGGTACCATGCCACCTGACATTTGTCAGCAGGCCATCTATCAACTGATGCCACATGAGTGATCCCCAGGGTGACAGTTAAATTCAACATCCACTCCTCTGGTTTTCTCTTGAAAAGGGCCAGTGAGGTGCTCCAATTGACATGTATGCAACATATATTGCATAACATGGCCAGTGTCTGGGTTAGGGACCTGTACACAAACATGTTCTGTCGACTGGGGTAGTCTGTTTGAGGTACCCATGGCATGTGGTGCATACAGAGTGGGGTTTCCTAGCTGTGGCATTCATAACAGTGCTGGGCAAACATGTAAGTGTCAGTCAATCAGAGATTGCCTGTAAGCAGCCAAGATGAATACCTGACATATGTACATATGTACAGAGGACAGACAGAAAGTAGTTAGCCAACGGGTTATGCATTAGGATGAATATTCTGACAGATAGACTTTTGAAACTGATAGGTATGTCACTATTACATGACAGCAGTCCTCAATGACATGTCCTAAAAACATAGTAGTCTACAGTTAATATCAACATATCAGATCAATATCCAATCGATGATGCGTAAAAACATACAGGTCAAACAGAAGGAATACGATAGTCAGTACACAGAGTCCAGCTTTGCATGCAGGGGTCTATGGTTCCAGTACTAAAATGTGCAATCTACTCTCACTTGGAAAAGCACTGCTAAAAGTGGTAATGTGATGATACATTACATGCATGTGTGACTGCATATAACCTGGGATAATACCCAAATATGAAACACATACAAAGAGAAAAGATTGCGGTACTACCCATGTATACTCAGGTGTTCCATAAAGTATACTCACACCCCTTGCTACTGTAATGACAACACATAGAAGCATGTTATGTTCATGGAATTAAATACACTAATTAAAGATGTCATTACCCTGTTATTTTATCAGACGTGAATGTGATCAATGGTTACTAGGGCTGAGCTATGCTTAGCAGGTGTAAGCATTGCTTAAATGTAAATGCTAAGCAGATTTGCACACTGGTATGCAAAGCCTACACAGTGTAAGTGCCTATACATTTAACCATACGTTAACAGCACTTACCATTGCACAAACCTGTGCAAACCCACTTAAAGCTGCTCAAAACTGCCTTAACCACTCTGTATCCAACAGTCCTTGTTCTGCCTAGCCACAAAATAAACATCCCTTGCAGGTCATGAACCCAGGATCCTGTACACTACAGTTACAGCAGTTAACCACTAAGCCAACTGAGCTCTGAAAATGGTTGTTTGTTTTTCAAATATATCATTCAGTACACATACTGAATAGTAGTGAACAACTCCTCTGACTACTACAATTGTTTAGAACTTGTAAGTGAAAAAGGTGTTGGATCAGTCATGCTCTTATATGTAAATATACACATATTAGATTAATATGGTGGGATACATCTGAGAAGGTATATACAACACTTATGTTTACCCATAAAACTATATATATATATATATATATATATATATATATATATATATATATATTTATATATATATATATACACATATATATTTATACATATGATATATATATATATATATATATATATATATATATATACATATATATATATATGTTTATACATTGAACATATGTTTATATATTCATACAGACATATGTCTACACATATCAATATCTATGAAAATGGGAATATATACTGTAGGTTCATAGGTTCATAGTTTAGTACTAGGCTAACTGCCCCTGCGAGCCATTTTTAAGCTAGCCAGTTATCCCTTGTGAGACTCAAACCCTGCACCTTGTGTTTGTAAGGCAAACACCTTAGCCATTAAGCCACCCTCCCAACCCTGTACATATCCACCTCTTACCGCATGACATATGAACAAATAGTAATAGACTTGGGGAACAGAGGCACAAACCCTGGGCCAATATAGACATATTGCAGTTATAAACTGAAAACATTGCTGGTGTAACAGGGTTTGTTGTGACATATCTCTTCTGAGGGATATGAAGTCAGTAACACACATGGATGTTACCATTTCCTAAGTACAATAATCAGAGTATGCTACTGCATTTATGAAGACAGAAAATGTGGGAGTAACACACCCAGTCTCAGGCTCCAAACTTTTGCCAGTCTGCAGATAGCCCTACAGGTGAGAGTTTTCCCAACCACATAACACTGTCATACCAGACTTTAAATCAGGCAGAACAGCCATATCCACACAAACCCTGTTAAACCAACATTACTTCAAATGTAGAACAACAATACTTGCATTCTGTCCCCATGTCTGGAACATCCCCCTCCAGTTTTTTGGCCTGACTCCACAGTGTTTGTTGTAAAAGGTATTTCCAAATACCCTCTGTGATGCTGTTTGTCACACACCCACATAAAGTCCTGCTCACACTGAGGGAGAAGGGCCAACATCCACTTACACTGCTTACTTATAGCGGTGTGTTTCTATGCAATTGGCTTTAGGAATGATACCACAGGTGTTCTACATGCAATTAGCAAGTGAAGGACTCCAGTTCATGCACAGGCCATCAGCTGATCATGAGCATTACCTACCAAAATCAAGCTGCTGCCTATGCAAAACAGATGCATTTTTCCACATCTACCAGAGAGTGGATGAGAGAGAAACATAGGGAAAGAAAGACAGGAAGAGAGAAAAAGCCAAGCATGTCTGTGTATGATCTGTGGGTAGAGAGAGGTCTCTGGGTATTATAATGGTTGCCTATACATAATTTTATGGCTGTGTATTGTCTACAACAATCTCTACAGTGTTTGGCAACCACTGGCCTTGTAATATGACATTGGGACATATGAGTCCTCAATATGAAAATGTAGCAAAACCCACGCTGCAATGGATCCTGTTATTTACACAATCACACCAGCACCCACACAGGATACTGATAACTCACACACACACTTACCAGTACTGAGTTTCAAACCCTTACCTAACTATGTATTGGTACTACAGTGTTATGCAGTTACTGCAAGTGCCACATCAGTTATATGCTGGAAATCTGTCCAAAGGTATCTTTGAAGGTGAGTGACATCAGCTGCAGTGCTAAAGAAGGGGTGAAGGAAGTGCAGTAAGTGTGAATGACCAGAAAAGCAGGTGTCAACAAAGACTCACACACAAACACACATTTTCACAGTGGCCAGGACAAGGATTAGAACTTTTTCCTAACTAGTTTGTTATACTATAGTATTACACAGTTATGGGAAGCACCAGAGCAGTTATATATTGAAAAGTTCTCCAAAGGTATCTTTGAAGGTGAGTGACATCAGCTGCAGTGCTAAAGGAGGGGTGCTGGAAGTACAGTAAGTGTGAATGACCACAAACGAAAGTGTCAGCAAAGACTCACACACACTCACACACATTTTCATAGTTGTCTGGAACAGGATTCGAATTCCTACCTAACAATTTTGCTACACTATGGTATTACACAGTTATCGCAAGCAACACAGAGCTTATACAATTGACACTTGGCCAAAGGGTTATTTCAAGGTGACTGACATCAGCAAGAGTGGTAACATGGGCAATGGGAACTGCAGTGTGTGTGAATGGTCCATCAATCATTCCTCTGGAAACACACACACACACACACACACACACACACACACACACACACACACACAGTCACACAAAATTTTACATTTGACAGGACTGAGTATACAAATGCTACGTGACTACTGTTTTTTACTATGTGTTACACAGTTATCACAAGCAACACAGACACTATAGGACTGAGGGCTAGCAAAAGGAATGTCTACAGTGATTGACATCGGCACATCATGCGATATCGGCCAATTGGATGTGTGGTGGGTGGGACAGGCCTTTTAATGGAATTTTATCTGTCACATTCTGTCTCTCTGTTCCCCACATCTCTGTGTGTGTATGTTTGATATATTATAGTGTGTTGGCCTTGGATATGTATGAGTATTCCTATCCAATGTGTGTGTGAAGCATAAATGATGTACAATTTGGTGTGCATGCACAGACATCTGCAAATGACAGATATGTATAGTCCATTGTGTTGTCAGACAATGGCTTCATTTCTCCAAGTGTAGGAGCACGCCCAGTATGACCTTCTGTATTGAGTGAGTGAATCAATTCCAGGTAGGGTTGTACTCCATTCCAGGGTTTGGTGTTCTCAACCTACAGATAGCAACCTGTTCCTTCAAGATATCTATAGACAGGTTGACAAAATAGAGTCACAATGAGTGACAGATAGGGGGATACTGTAACTATTGCTGTCTGTGCTGCTTGTGTTACGTTTGGTGTTATCAGAGATATTCAGACATATGTACTGTTTTACACTGTGATGTATTATGTCATTGACTACTGACAGATATAATTATTTGCTCACAGTTATTTACTGGGAAATACAAGATGAATGAAGCTGAGTCCAGTACTGTGGTCCGCAGCCTACACATTCTTGCACACTCCTGCCATTCTGGAGTGGTAGCTACAGACACTTGCTGATGGGTCTGTGTAATTGGTCCAGCACCTTGGTAGTATGGTGGCTGAGGATCACCTTGTTGTACATATATCAACTTAACAGAATGGCAATATCCTGCTGTGGCCATACCTCTCAGCTGTACAGATTCACCCAGGTTACCAAGGGGCAGGGCTCATATATCTGGTCAGTTCCCCTTCACATTGTGGTTTATGAGCAGGTTTTTAGCCACCCATTACTGGGTTTGCAGGCAGGGGTAATATGCTCACACATCAGAGTTTCAGACTTTACACGCTCCATGATGTCCATGCAGCTACACCCTCCCAATCTGTTATTCTATCCTCATCCTAACATTATGTGAGTGATATCTGTGAAGTATCCCTATAGTTGGCCCTTCATTCCAGCAGTATTTATGGACTGACCCGCAGTTCGTGCAGTAGGACATAGGGGTATGCTACTTTGAGTTGTCAATATGGCCTTGCATTTGTGTTCTGTTGACTGTGTTCATTTGTTATTTGGGACCCCATGAGATACCATACATTGGCACTACAGGTGAGGCACAGGTCTTTGACAGAGGACTGTAAGCTATTTGGTAGTAATGCAGGCCATCTGTAGCAGGCCAGTGCATTCTGTCACTCCTACATTCCCAGGCTGCAAGCCAATGGATTCCCCTGGGGTGACAGGGTACGTGTTTGAGGTGTTAATGGCAATAGTTCCTGTACTTATTGACCCATTGGTCCAGATGCATGCAGGGTGCTGCTTACAGCTAGGGACACTCCTGCATAAGACACCTCTTCAGCATGCTGCATTCTGTGGATATTCCCATACACGAGTGGGGTCTTACTGTACTCATTCCCAACAGCAAGGATATGACCTGTTATAAACCTGTGGCTGATGGTGGGGTGAGCTGAGTGCATGTGTGATATGGAAGCTACTTGCAGATGACTCACAGATATACCTGGGACATTCCCCTTATGCTGCCTTGTGCAGGGACATAGGCAGTCTCTCATTACTTCATAACTATGCCTTTTTTGGTCTGCCAGTGATTGTCCAGACTACATCAGTATCCCATACTAAACAGACAACCAATGTGCTGCTAACCTGAATGTACAATTCTAAAGGTGTGTGCAGTTGACAGTTAAATTTTATGCACTCCGGCAAGGGTACTTCCACCTGTGTACTGCGTGTATGTATGGGCCCAAATACATGGCATGTCCATCTTTCAGACAGTGACAGATATTGACATCTCAACAGTGAGTATGGATGACTGCTAACATGCGTATTGCTGAGAAGCATTGTGGTTGGCACTGCAGTTGTCTGAACATGGCCCTGTCATCCACAGTACTGCACACAGGCCACCAACACACAGCCCTCCATGCATACAAGCTGACCACTTCACCACAATATTGAACATTTGACAACCTAACACATGGACTCCTGCATATTGTACACATGCAACAATCTATCCTGTAGATTGGTCATCTGTGCTCCACTGTTATTACACCTCACACTTACATGTTACTGCATTTCTACATGGGATTGTGGGGGGGCAGACCTGACGACTTTAAGAATTTGCTATGACTCTAATGGTATTTCAGGTACTCTGTTGGCTTCCATTTAATTTTGTATTCTGACCTATCATGCAGACTGGAGACATATCAGTAGTGTACAGATCTTAGGTTTTATTGACCTACATTTCAGTTTACAGACATACAACTGCCAGACCTGTTGTAGTCTGTCTATGTAGGCCTGTAGGGGAGCACTTTAACCATTGCCATCAATTGGAGGCCTTAGACCAGTCTTTCTTTATGGTCATCTACGTCTGTCCCGCTGGCTGAGGCTAGTGGTGGGTATGTGAGCCGCATTGACAAGCATGTGTGTGTGTCCTATAGACACACATTTGGGCCATGACATGTACTGCAGTGGGATTTGTCACCTTATCTAGTATTGTCTAATATGCTGACAGCAGTATTTGCTATGGATTTCATTCTGCTCATATAGGTGTCCACTTTCTGCTGCCATCCCATTCAGCCAGCCGATTCCCTTGTATGCTCACATCCATACCATAGATACAACTATCAGAACATACTACTCCATTCAGCAACTGATAGGATGACTGACTTACCTTGTGGCTGTGCCAGTACTGAGGATGGTGCTGGAGGCTTGACTATGTTGGAAGCACATAGTACACTCCCTATACATGGTAAAGCACAGGTAGTGTTGTGTTTGGCATCCCTTTTACTGTATGTGTGAGTCAGAGAGAGGTGTCTTTACCTGGGTCCCTACCGTGTCAGTGTATGTGCTATGTGTTGTCTCTTTGCCAAGGCCTGGGCATACTGGGCACTCCTCCTTTTGCCTACATGGACGGGCTCAGGTAGTTCCTCCTCCAAGTCCCTCTTTGCCTGTTATGACCTTGGCAATGGTGGGGGGCTGTGTGGCCTTGCCCCGTGCTGTTCCTGCTGCAGCTGTTTCTACAGGATCATATTGTGTAGCATGGCACATACTATGAACATTTGTGTACATGTAGCCAATGAGTACTGCAAGTCTCAACCGGATATGTCCAAGCAGTTGAACGGTGACTTGAGCATCCCAAACACATGCTCTATTATGATTTTGGTGTGTGTGTGTGCCTCATTATGGAGTTATTTTTCGGTTTGTTTGCATTTCTGATGGGTGTCATAAGCCATGAGTCCAGTGCATAACCAGCATTCCCCCACTAGGTGGCCATATGCGATCTCCTCATTGGCAATTGACTGGTAAAGCTGTGTCATATGCCAGATGTGGGAGTCGTGATAGCTTCCAGGGCTGCCAGCACACACATTCAAGATAATGCCCTGGGCATCACACACGACCTGGCAGTTGATGGAGGGAAAGCCCTTGCGGTTTATGTAGAACCTGCCCCACTCTCCAGGTGGCGCTTTAATGCGTATGTGTGTGCAGTCTATAGCACCCACTACCTCAGGGTATTCTGCTATTTGGTGGAAGAGATGCATATTGCTGGTCAATGCCTCATGGGTGTTGCGGAAATATATGTACTCACCGGCATCTGTTGACATGGCATCCAGGAACTGTTGGAGTACCCTGAATGCTGATGCCTGTGAGATCCCCATGATATCCCCAGTCACCCTTTGGAAGGTACCTGTGGCTAGTATTCTTAAGCCTACACATACCTTGGTATCCACTGGGATGGGTTCCCCTCTGTTGGTTCTGTGTGTGAGGTGTGGCCGGCACAGCTCAACAATTTGCTGTAGAATGTCCCTGTCCACCCTATAGCGCTCCACTACCTCCAGCTCATGTAGCCGCTGGTAGGTTACCCTGGGTCTGTACACTCTTCTCCTTCTCCTCACTGTGGGTTGGTCGTCAGCATTCACATCCTCACCACCCTCAGCCTCTTGCACATATTGATGTATGAGAGAGACAGCAACCCCTAACACTTTGTTAGTTTTGTCAGGTAAAATTTCCCCGTCTGTGTACACCAGTGGTGTAGAGTTTGTGGGAAAAAACAGACTGGAAGGTGAGTGCATAGTTTATAGTAGTGTGCTAGGCTGTTCCATATGAAATTGGCTGATTCTGATACATTTCACCTGCCAGCTATGCTAGTTTTCCTTGATTGGCTTCCTACATCTGTTGTGCCTTCCCACTGGCTTCTTGTTTAAGCTCTGAAGCACACCGTGCATACTCAGTGCTCAGATGTGAACAAAGCTGCTATTTCCTGTTTTTTTTTGTTTTGTTTTTTTTTTGTTTAAAACCTGGTGTGCAGCATGCACACCTGTTTAGGCTATGTACACAGTGCTCAGGAACATCTGACACACTCCCTTCCTTAGCTGTGCTTAGCTAAGGGCAAACACGAGCCAAAGAGCTTCAGTGAGCTTAAAGCAAGCATGATTCACCCCCTTATGAAGTCATTCAGCACTTAGACTTACAATGTTGCATTGCCGCACCTACACAGTTGGGTGCAAACTAGCACTGACAGGAAATCTGTGATTCAGTATCAGTTCCCTCATTTGCATAAAACAGAATGCTAATTCATAGTTACCACACTCATACTCAGCTTTCCCCATTAGCAACCACTACTCCCTGGTATTGTTGCCCTATGCATGCCATTGACTATTATGGCAAAATGCTGATTTGGGTTTAAAAGCATATTTCCAACTTTTTTTCTTATTTTCAGCCCGATCCCATTGGAACACTGCTGCCCTATGCTTAAACGGCTGAAATTGGCCAAAAAAAGAAAAAATATTTTTTTGTAATTTTGCAAATATTTATCATGCCAATGGCCATATATTTAGCCATTGGCATGCCTACTCCATTGAATACATGCTTTCTTTGGCGCTGCCATGCCTCCATTTTGTAATTTGCAGAAATGTATTCGGTTAGTAACTGAATACATTTCTGCAGGTTACACTATTCCTGCAAAGACACCCGCCTACTTTCTGGATCACTAATTCACCTCATTTGCATGGTTTTCACCTGCAAATGGGGTAATTAGCATATAGCAGTAGTGTCTATGCAGGAATAGTGTAGGAGTGCTCTTGCACATCCCGGGAGCTTGTTCCTGGATCGCTCGTTGGCCATATTGCGTGCAGCAGCTCTTGCACTATTCCTGCACACTGTGCAGAGCTTGCTAAATCCTTGGAAATGTGTTTTTATTAATAATGCCTTCATTTAAAGCTAAAGATAAAAAGTATCACTATCCTTTTTAAAATGCAAAGTAGGATCCAGAACCATCCTCTGTTAAAACTGTGTATTATTTAGCTGATTTTGAACTTCCTGTAAATATGAGGCCTAATGCCAAACTACTACTACACCCCCTTTGTCTGCATTATAAATAACCAAATCAGTATTATTTCTTAAAGTATTTAATGCATGATATTGTTCCAGGTTACATTTTACTTAGGACCCCAATAATGATGAAAATTAAAATGCAAATCTTTCAAAAAATGTTACTGAAAAACAGGCACAAATTTATTCACTGGTGGAAAAAAAGAGGATGTCTTAAAATAAAATCGAGATTCTCTTGATACATTTTGATTATCAAAATATAACAGCAAATTCAATTGTCTACAAAAAGATAAAACGGCATTGACAAAAACCTATTCAAGTCACTGAATATGTCAGAACAAACCCAAGTCCCTTACTGAGCAACCCTGATTCAATAGCAGAAAGAGCAGTCTGAGAAACACTATGTAAGATGGAAGCAGAATTCACTTGGGTAACATCAGCCAACTCAATGCATCCAAAGTGTTGGCCTCTTTTAGTGTGTTTATGTCCTGCCTGTCTACTACCTGTAAAGGGTTTTTCTTTTTTGCTGCTAGAGATTGAGATACTACCTCTATATCAGTGTCTACAGCTAAAGAAGACTCCTCAGCTGAAGATTTGGAGGTCTCCACAGACTGTTTAAGTATAGATTATGGTCGCTTCTTACGATCTCTAGTAGGACTCTGATCAAAAGATAAAGTATCATGATTCCATGAAAACTTAACAATTTTATGATAGGCAAACAGTTTACTCCCAAGATAGTCTGCTGGCTTGTATCTGATAAAGACGACATCCAGGTATTCGATAAACTCAAATTCCCAAACTTTAGACATATTTGTATTATACTTAACACAAAAGTGGAATGTTAAAATCCTAGGCTTAAGACACTGGGATGTGTGGTAGAGCTACTCAGTGTTTATTTGCAGAGTTAGTCTAAAAGAAAAGGCATACTATGTAAATCAAAATGTCCCCATTACAACTGTTTCTAGTAAGTTCACAAGTTTAGAGCGGCTATATGCTTGGTCAGGTTCTAGCTAATAACACAGATCCCTTAGGTTATGTTCAGACTTAGGCTCCATAACAGAGTGGTTAATACTTTTACTGAACTTGGGCAGGTATTTAATAACTCTGATATTTATAGGAAGCTTGCCTAAAGTTTGGGAATGGACTGAAATATTACAGCAATAACCCACACCTGGGTGTGGGTAATGCTGGATTTACCCATGGTTGGTGTGGTTTGGTCATGAGGGCGAAGCCCGAGTGGCCAAACAAAACCAACCGTGGGTAAATCCAGCATTACCCACACCCAGAAGTGGGTTATTGCTATTATACAATGACATTATTTAAGAAAAAAAATAATTACTTTTCTTAAATAATGGCATTGTATAACCGCAGCTGTCTGGTATTCTGCGGCAGTTCTGATGTACTGCGCATGCTCATGCCTATGCAGTACATCAGAGCTGTGGAGAAAAGCAACGGAGAAAGCAAGATCTCCGTTGCTTTTTAAAAACTGTTTTGCTATGTTAAATGAGTTTAACATAGCGAGACAGCTTTAAAAAAGCAACGGAGAATATCCGTTGCTTTTTAAAAACTGTTTTGCTATGTTAAACCCATTTAACATAGCGAGACAGTTTTGAAAAAGCAACGGAGAAAGCAATATCTCTGTTGCTTTTTAAAAACTGTTTTGCTATGTTAAATGAGTTTAACATAGCAAGACAGCTTTAAAAAAAGCAACGGAGAATCTCTGTTGCTTTTTTAAAGCTGTCTCACTATGTTAAACTTGTTTAACATAGCGAGACAGTGTGAAGCAATGGAAAAAGTCCAGGCGACCTACTGGCCTCATGGGCAAGTGCACCATCCCTTCAGCTCTTCAAGTGAAAAGTAAAAAAAAAAAGGTGTTCTGCTTACTGGCGGCCACTCCACATGCCCATCAACTCTACAACTGAGTCATGAAAATCTGCTTGGATTACTGCAGAAGCTCACAGAGAAAAGTTGCAGCATATTACAAATGCCCTTCAGGCCACAGAAAGTTTTGCATCAGCTCCACAGGCAGGGGGTGGTTGGGCTATTTAAGCCCAGGTACTTTACAACGTGCATGCTGACCAATCAGCGTGCATGTTTTTGAATATTTAACGGGGAGTCGTTGTATAAATATCAATCATGACTGATAATATTATCCTGCACACTACAGGCTTTCATGGCCCAAGCACTCAGAAACCACTGTCTTGAAGCCAGGGATTAGAGTGCCTTGTAGCTGTGTTAGGCTGCTGCTCATGTTCAGATCTGAGTATGAGTTAGGGAGTGGAAGGGCATTTTAGGTTTAGGAAGGGGGTTGACGTTTTGTGTTTAAAGAGTGATCAATGACTTTAGGGTTAGGGAAGTGGAGTAGATGTTAGATTAATGGAGAGTGGACTCATGTTGATAACTAGCTGAGAGATTTAGGGTCAAAGTTTAGGTTAGCAAAGGGCTATACAGTTGTGTAGGGTCTGGTGTGGGAAGGACAAATGGGAGATCAGGCTAGTGAGACTTTGAGTACTTGCTTTTTTGAACAAGTGGCAGAGAGCAGATGTTCATAAGCTGCTAGTACATCAGCACCTTTAGTAGATCCAATATTATGTGTATTAACCTTAAACCCTTTGTACAGTCACTCACATAATCATGTATAAGTGATGTTAAAGCAGTATGTAACTGAGTCCCAAACAAAGCTGTTGTCTCAGTGTTATTCAGGATGATGAATGCATAACGCATTTTTGGTCCTTCTGCACAAATACTTTCTAGCACAAAGAGGAGAATCTGACAAATAGGCTCCATAGTCCTTATCTTCCAATAGAGGTATTCCCTTGATAAATTTTATTTTACAGATCCCAAAAGACTTTGGGTACAATAACAGACAACAGAAGTGAATTCAAAAATCAGCCATATTAGAATTGTGCAGAGTAGTAGACCTTTGTGAATGCAAACACCACATATTGCTTAACTGGCATTGAGAGCTGGGAGTGCAGATTATGATGCACTTGCTGTGCAAATTACTATATGAGTATAATTGCATTTATACACTAGACAAAAATAAGGACATACTTGGGATGACAAATTATTTTATGAATCATTTCTGTGTGTATGTATAATGCCTTTTACTTAGGTATATGTGCATAGATAAACACTTATTTATTCCAGCTTGCTGACTAAAAGATCTTATTGAGTCTGTAGCTTTAAAGGACACATAAGGTGTTCCTGATAGTGACTGGGTAAGACTTGGCCAGGACCCTAAGAAAACGTAATGTGCTGTTGTAGCTGACTACCCTGTTGTTACAAAAGAACAGAGGAAGAGCAGGCATCACATTGTCTGTGCTTCCCATTGAGGGTACGCCTGTAGGCAAGGAAAGTAAATGTTCTTTGAAATGGTAGAGGGTTTGTGGAATGGATATATAAAGGATACTTATTTTTGTTACTTTGCTTTTTTATCCGTCCTGTTGCCACTGCTTACTATGTTTCGCCAGCCCCCATTATTCTCTTCTGCATTGTAGGGGGGAGATAGGGATACCCACCCGATGTACCATATCACAGTCATCCTATAATCCAGATGATCTGCTTGTGCCTCCCCCTCACTTTTGTTGGTCAGATATTAAACCTCTTATTAACACTGGGGGCCATATCTAAGCAGGAGACTCAACAACTCCAGAATAGATAAGCTTGTATTTAAACCAATCATTCCCCCACCCATCTGGCAGACCAATTAATTTGCTGTCCCTGCTATTTGGACTCAGGTCTCCTATGTCAAAGTAAGAGCTCCATTACTGTGCACCTTTTTACAAATTAGCTTATTCAGGGAGTCATTTGACGACCTGTTTCTTTCTGTAGCACTAATCTAGACAGAATAGTTGTATTACCTAAAATTGGTGAGACTAATTTGAAGGGGCAGAAAGTAATATTGCTTATAATTTAACAAAAAGGGGATGCAACACCATTTGACACAACAAAAGCCATGAAATGAATTGTGGTGCTGGAGAAGTTTGAATGCAGTGTGTTAGAAGAAGACAATGACAGTGAAAATATTAGTGTAAAATGGACAGAAAGTTGTCCATTTTGTTGTAGGGAAAAAGAAACTCAGCTCTAGAAACAGAGTGGAAAAATTCTTAAAGGCAGAGGCATACGTAGCTCAACGATCACCCCCTACTTGTCTCATGAGCAAGTGCACCATCCCTTCAGCTCTTCAAGTGAAAAGTAAAAAAAAAAGGTGTTCTGCTTACTGGCGGCCACTCCACATGCCCATCAACTCTACAAATGAGTCAAGAAAATCTGTTTGGATTACTGCAGAGGCTCACAGAGAAAAGTTGCAGCATATTACAAATGTCCTTCAGGCCATATAAAGTTTTGCATCAGCTCCACAGGCAGGGGGTGGTTGGGCTATTTAAGCCCAGGTACTTGGAAGATTACATATTCTCAGCATAGCAGCAATTGATTGTGTTGGTTTGCTTACCAGTGTGACCTATATATTCTGCCAGAGCTATGGTTGTTAGTTTCTCTGAAACTGGTAGCACTGTTTTATGTCTGTTGCCTTGGCTTTTTCCTTAGAAGGTAGCTTTGTAGATACATAATCTGGGTTTACCTCATTGGCTGTCCCTAAGTTTAACTTTTTCACTTTAGTTGTAGGAATTGTTAATTTCTCATTCCAAATCATACATAAATGTATATATATATATATATATATATATATATATATATATATATATATATAAATGTATATATATATATATATATATATATATATATATATATATATATATATATTTCTCAATGTCGGACCATTAGAAGGCCTTTTTTGCATTCGTTGTTTAGATAAAATCCATGTTAATAATTTGAAATCATATTACTTCATTAAAATAATGTCATAAGTATGAAATGATGGCAATCACCCTGGTGAGGTGTACATAAGCTGTTAGTATATGTTTCACGTTTTGCTCATTTGTTCTGCTTTATGAGAGGAACTGCTTCTCATTTTGCAGATGTAAAGCTGGAGCTATTCCTAAATTTGTTGAATATATTTCTGACTCTCCTGATTGTTCCCTGATCATTTGTTTTACCTATGCAGGCTTTTCTTGGATTGAAGCTCAATGTGAACATTTGTTTCAGCTTTTCACATTTGTGTCTGCTTAGCTCAGGTGCTATTATATTAAAAAACATTCAAAAAGGGAAGTAGTGGAGTAAACCTTGTGTTGGTATTTTGCTTAAGTTCTTGTACACATCGGGTGACCCTACACTAATCCTTGTTACATGAGCTTTGGTAAAATATTTTGCGGTACATCTTTTGCTCCAGAGAGTAGTTTTTAGTCAGAATAGGACTCACAGTCTATTAGGGTTGCCACCTTTTCAAATGCACAAAGTGGGACATTAGTGTTAGGAACGTGTGATTTTGCAGGGCAAAACATACCCACGGCCAGTACAAAGGACAGCAATTCACTTTTTGCCAGGAGAGCAACCTATTCTTGTAGCATTTGAGTTGCTTATTCTGTTTATTATGATATTTTGGTGTTTCAGATACAAAATAACTGTTTTATGCTACCATTAAAGAAGATATATGAAATATTTTTGTCCTAAGTTATCAGGACATTTGCCATTTGTTCAGTTTGTTTGCAGGACACAACTGGCCAAAGAGGGACTGTCCCTCACAAAGTGGGACAGGTGGTTACCCTACAGTCTATGGATTCCTCTCAGATGAAATTCATGCAGTAAGACTCCAATGTTTCACTGTACAACAGCTGCAGCCCAGAGATTTTGTTTTTTTTAAAGAGGAGCATATACATGAAATACAGGCTTTATGAGTCAAATAAAAAAATATGGAGGAAAGTACACGTTAACTCCTTCTATACCTCACAACATTTTAGCTTAGGATGAATAACAGGGGCGAGGTATGTTAGCAGAATACCAGGACTGGTATTCACATGCAAAAATAAGAGTTTTTAAAATATAAATGGAAGACAGTATTCGGGGATTCCAAGTTTTAGCGATTAGACTGAAATATGAAGCAATAGAACTTTTATTCCTACTTCAAATAAGCTTGTGGAAGCCTTTGTGACTTTATGTGATGAAGATATACGGGAAGTATTTTCTGTGCCACATAGGCATACATAATTTCTATAATTTAACAGCTGAAGAGAATTTAGCTCTGAGTGAACTTTATCATGCCACACACCTTGAAATTCGACAAAATGACAAAGGTAGTAGTATAACAGTGATAGACAGACAATATTACTTACAAGGAATGTCTTTGATGTTAAATGATGACGAGACATATAGCTAAATATCAACCAAAGTATATGTGGACAGAGTTCATGTTTTTATTTATGATCTTTTGAAGACAGATTTAATTAATTCTGATTTGCATGATTATTTCTTTCTTCAACCTCCTGTTGTATCGTTATTGTGTGGGCTTCCCAAGATTCATAAAGATTTTCTTACATAACCTATGAGACCTATTGTTTCTAGCAGAGGTTGGGTCATGGAGCCTCTTTCTATTTATGTAGAAAAAATGCTCAGACTTGTCTTAGATAGGACAGACAGAGTATTTTGAGAAATCAAGAATTTTCTAGAAGATCTTTATACATGGCTCTCATATTTCGAAAGTACTAGGAATATTTTATTTCTCACCTTAGATGTAACATCTCTTTTTACTGTCATTCCCAATGATATAGGTCTGGAGAGCATTAGAGTTTTTTGAGCACTAGAACAGACTTTTTGACGAATAAATTTGAGTTAATCTGTACTTTGTTAGAGCTGATTTTAGAAAATAATGTGTTTACTTTTGACATTTAGTATTATGCACAGAGAACTGGCGTAGCAGTGGGCACAGCTTGTGCAAATAGCTATGCTAATCTAGTGCTGGCAAGTTGGGAAGTTGATAAATTATGGAATAATAACAGTTTTGTATACAACATCTAATTTTACAAACATTTCGTAGATTATATTTTTATGATTTCAGGTGGTACAGAGGAAGAATTAAATGATTTTGTTTGGATGTTACATGGTACCACCAATTTTTTAAGGTTTACATCTAAGGTGTCCAGTGAAACTAGAGACTTTCTTGATGTTCAAGTTAGCAAGAAAGAATTAAGTCTTTAGGGTACTAGGATGTGCAGAAAAGAAGTTAAAAGCAGCACCTTATTACATAGATCAAGTATGCATCCTGCCCATTTTAGCAAAAATGTGTTGAGAGGGCAATTTTTTAGAGCTATGAGACTTCATGATGATAATGATGAACTTCATATAGTTTTTTCTAGACTAAAAACTGAGTTTCTGGACAGAGGCTATCGTCCTACATAGATAGATTTGTGTATTGATGAAGTGTTAAGAACTAGGGATGGAAGGGAGAGACCCTACTTTTCCAGGGGCACAGAGGATGGTCAATCCTCTGTAGTTAGAACAGCTGAAACAATGAAAAACATACCTGTTCTTACATTCTCAAATGATGTTAATATTGTATGTGACATTTTCAGGAAACATCAGTTGATCTTGTTGGCTGATCCAGATATCAGGAAGACTATTGACATTTATTCAGCCTAGATGTAGTTTTAGAAATAATTGTTTCTTAAAATAACAATTGTGCTATAAACACACAGATCCTAAAATACAAATGTAAATGTATTCACAGCGTAAGGGTACATTCAAATGTGGTTCGTGCTCTGTTTGCAATTATATTTTGTCTTATACTTCTTATGTACATAATGTTACCGGTACTGAGATTGCTATAGATTTTTTTTGCTAACTGTAGAGCTAGGAATGTTATTTATTATGTAGGATGTTCATTGTGTAATGCATTTTACATAGGAAAGACAAACGGAGCATTTAAAGATAGGATCTTGGAACATCTGAATGATATATCTAAAGGTAGAGAGATTAATGCCTTAGCGAAACACATTAAAAACTATGATTTACATCATATATTTAGGTTTTTTGTACTGGTAATTATTTATGAAAGTGACAGGGAAGGTGACATAAAGAATAAAACTGAATGTGCTGAATAAAGGTGAATTTTACTATTAGAAGGATTTGTAGAACCAGGTTTAAATGACAGGGCATCTTTAAAACATGTTTTAAAGTCATGCCCATTACAACACTGAGTTGGTGGCTTGGCAATTTAATGTGTTTTTATTGGTGCATATTGAGGTGACGTAATCACTGCTTAGATGCTTTTTAATTGTCATGTGATTTTAATGTCTGTATCTGTGTTGATTGGATTGCTTTATATTTAAAAGTTTGCCTGCTTTTTTACTTTTACTATGGTCTGATGAAGCAGTATTGCACACTGTGGAAGCACTGACCAGTTCTTTATTAACGGTAGTTGCTCAGATGCTGTGGCAGCCTGTAGTTTCCTTTGCTTTGGATGGTGATTGTTGTTTGGGGTGATCTTCTTTGCCATTGTAAGATGTTTTTTCATTGGGACAACGTGTCTGTTGTGTAGGTTTTGATGAAAAAAAATGTCCAGGTCTAGGAGGGTTCAATTCTGAGGCATCTTATTTTGCAAAGTCTGAGGACAAATTTGTCATTTAGGGCTTTGTATGCCACAGGTATATCCAGCATGTTAGCAGACTGCCTTTTTCACCTGCAGATTGTGAACTTCAGAGAGCTGGCCCCATATTAACAAGAAGACCCCAAAAGATTCCATGCTTTCTCTGGATGACTGGCAAAGAATAGCAAGCAGTTCAGCTGATTGCACAGTCTTGGTCAGCTAGCAGGAAATGCCTCATTCCACCAGTTTTTAGAAAGCTTTCCTGTGTGAGTTAGAATTTGGTTTCCCTTTATTTATCTTTCAGCTCTTGGTTTCCATGTGTTCTCATAACAAGCATTTATGATGCTTTGTATTCAGCTCTTGGCGCTTAGCTTTTAGACAAAAGTCCTGGGTCATCTTGATTTTATTAAATCTAGTTGGTTTGCAGATTGGTGGTAGATTGGTAGACATTTTTGATACCTGTGGTGTATCTTCATCTTCCCATTGAAAGGAGTTTGTTATTGGTCATTATGGATTGGTTTTATAAATCGATGCCTATTTTTTCTCTCTATATCATTTGCATTACTTCAGTTACCTAGATACACTGGGGCATTTAGAATAGGTGAGATGTTACTTTGGCTAACATGGGCAGATGTTTATCTCCTGGGCAATGCAGTTTCAATTTGGGTATGTTGATCAAAAATGGACCAACAGTCAAAGAGTCAGCGAAGTACACTTCATATGTGTCCTTCCTCTTTGTTCTGCCTGAATCAGTGGCATCATAATCATTTTAGTTTGCATTCTCTGATTTCTCATTTGGAATTAGTTTATTAAGGGGACCAGACCAGGAGTATCTCAACCAGCATGCTTGGTCTGGTTCTTCAACAAGCCCTAAAAATTCAGCATTTATCTAATTTGGGGTTCTCAACTCACTCACTTCATACTGACAGAGCAACAGACCTGACTATGGAGGGCTACTCTAGTGAGGTTTTAAAGAGGGTTGGCACTGGTCTTTCAATGGCTTTTTAAAATATGATAGATAAGTGTTTCTGGCTGTTAGTGCCCCCCCCCATCCTTTTCTTTTTCAGGTGCAATATGTGTGGGTTTGTTTGGTCATTCCTACATTCTACTCACGGCCAAGAGAGCTTCAGTTCAGCCCAATGGTCTCAATTTAAATTTAGACCCTTCATTAGTTGAGGTTCCATTTCCTTGGGGGGATCACCCAGGTTTGCATTGTCTGGGCTTTTTACCACAGTTTCATGAACTGATTCATCAGGTTAGGATTTCACATTTGATATTGTTTCACTTTTGGGGTAATGCTGCTGGACTTTTGCCAGGCAGCGCTTTTTGTCTGAAGTTTTTAAGATTTTTTTGGCTTAGAAGATTTGTAAAGGATCTATCCCTTGTGGGTCAGCAAATATTCAGAGACTTTGGTTTCCCCTTTACCATCAACTTCAGTGGAGGTAGTGTAGATTCAGGAACAACAGGGTTGGTTGAGCTGCTTCCCTTTGGTTTTGCCAGGAAGGTGTGTATTTCCCAGATGTTGGTTATGACTTACTGTACTTAAATTTTGCCTCGTTTATTCAAAGGTTATTGTATTTTAATGGTAACAGTTAAATGCTTAAAAAAGTTGTCAATTTTTTACTTTTGTTTTCCTTCAGGGTACTGGTTTCAGGAAAGGGGGTAATAGGCAAGGTGCCTGGTAGCTGATGTAGGGCATAATTTGCCCCCTTTTTGATTCATCCTCCTTTCCTGGTCATTCTGGGCCATTTATTTACAGTTTGGTAGTATGAGCAGATGCAGACACTGTAGCCTGGTGCATACATGTAGCAAAAGGTATTTTTGGGCAAGGATATAAGTGTTAGGGGGTAGTTCTTTAAGCTGCCTGTTGAAAACCGCAGAATTGTATGTTGTTGGAATATACTGTTATTGCACAGCTGGTCATGTTTACAAATGTTATTATTTTCAATAAAGAAGGTCGCAATACAGCTTTGACACAAACATTTTTAAATAGGTATTCCGTAAACTACATGAACAGACATTAAGTAATATACATTAACAAATACACAGACCTTTGCTAATTAGACTACATTCATTTGAAATAAAGGGAATTATTGCGATATAAAAGTTACTTATGCATTCAATAGATTTTGAACACTTAGCATTTGAAGAGGTGTACTAGTGGGTTTGTCAAATAGATACTAGACCTTATGATTACTGACTAGAAAGTTCAAGGAAGCAGAACTGAGGGAAGGCAGAATGTTAATCCTGAAGTTAATAGGTGGGGAATAAACTAAGCAGAAACTTCTCTGTGCTGAGGGTGTGAAGTTCCCTCCTTGAAATATGTTGTGCCCCTAGTTCACTAATAAAATCAAACTTTAAAATATGTACTACAAAATAATAAACTAGTAGGTAGCCCACAGCTGAGTGAAAAATGGAATATCCTTTATTGAAACACAAACAAAAGATCCTAGTTGAATAATAGGATTGCTTGTTTGTGTGTTTCAAATGGTCATGAAGTAGGGTTGCCACCCCTCCGTTTTTTTTCCAGACTATCCAGAAATCAAACTGATTTTCCGGTAGTCTGGAAAACACTGTACAAACTCCGTTATCTTCTTTCAAAAAGGAAACAGTGACGGAGTTTGTAAATCGGCTGATTTACTATGCTTTTTTTACAGAAAAGCATAGTAAATTAGCCGAAAGCACGCAGCAAGAACAGAAAAAGAGGGGGTTCCCCACCGAGTGATGTCACCATGACATCACAAAATGTGCAGAATGTGGGCAGGAGAGGGGATGGGATGGGCGGGGTTACTGGTGACGTGAGGGGTGTGGCTTTATTCCAGTTTTAGCCATGACGAAAGGTGGCAACCCTATCATGAAGATAAACTGTTTGCATTTTTATTTCTTAACCTACTACCAGCTTCATAACTGCAAGAAACTGTATTATTCATTAGTTATTCTTCTTCTTTCGGCTTTTCCCGGTTAGGGGTCACCACAGTGGATCACCGTCCGCTCATGATTGGCAGTGGAGTTTTACAGTGTCGAGTTGCCAGCCTGGCGCCCAACCTTACACAGAAGGCACACACACACACACACACACACACACACACAAACTCACACCTATGGCCAATTTAGTGTGTCCAATCCACCTACAGCATGCCTTTGGGATGTGGGAGGAAAGCGGAGCACCCGGAGGAAACCCACGCAACCACAAGGAGGACATGCAGACTCTGCACAGAAGGCAACCCAGCCGAGGATCGAACCGGAGAACCTCTTGCTGTGAGGCAGCAACGCTAACCGCTGCACCACCGTGGCTGCCCTATTATTCACTAGTTATTGCAATGTGTTTATTCTTATTCTATAAATTATTCTGTATGTTTATACTTTCACTGAGACTGTGTTTTAGGATGAAACTGTTGCTAATTTGCTATTCAGTTGTTTGTTAGCACCTTTCTACTTAATATATCATTCACATATTACTTGTATTTATCCATTGGAGCATTTCTCCCCAGGTCTCTGCTGAAAATGGGCATCTGCCAAGTTGGACTAACCCTGTCAATAATTGTCAAAATAAATAAATAAATTTTAAAAGTTTGGGGATTTCCTCCCTATCCATATATGATTACATGTCCATCAAGGATCTAAGAAGGAGAATGGAATGAACTATACATGATGGGCTTTTCCTCTCTTCAGCAAGGGGCCTTTCCTCTGAGTAGCCCCACCCCTCCCCAGCAGCAAAAGTGGTGTTGTCTCTGGTCTCCACCAGGGAGATCACACTGACTGTGTGCCTCCAGGTACAAAATAATCCCTCTATCTCTCCCTCCGCTTTGGGAGATGTGAGCAGGCAGTGCCACTTAACTCCTCTCTCTCCCTGCCTGGCTCCTCCTCTGCTGGGGCCACTAATCAAACCCCAGTCATTAGGGCAGGGTTAAGCCCTTCTGTGCCATGTAGCCAGGCTTATACCCTCCTTAATTATTCCAGTAGTATTAAGCTCACCACACCACAAAGGATGAAAAACATTCTGCTTATTTTGGCATTTTTAATCTTCTGGAATTTGACAGTCATAACTAATAAACTCCATGTCTAAATTTTATAATATTCCTTTTTTTCCTTTATATTAATAACATATTTGATGCTGCACCCATTGTTTCATAACGGAGTCAGATTTAGAACAGTACTTCTACACATATATTACGAGAAGCTTGCACAATCAAGTTTCTGTCTGCACTGCATGCTTTCTTTTCCAGCATATTCTGCATATTGGGCAGGCTGACATTCTGGATTTTAAAAGAAACATACCCATCATGCACTCCGCAGATTTATCTACCTATCAAAGGACTCTATTTTTCAAACCAGTGCTTACACTTTTCAACAGGCAATCCTTACAGTTGAAATGAACAAATGTACAGTAAGCTCAGGGAACCTTATGTCTTTAAAAATGTTGTCTAAATAAGTGCTTTGTCTAACATTATTTCATGTAATTATTGTACCACACTAAATGTAGCAATTCAGACTTTAAAGCCAACATTTTGACCCAGAAGACAAATAAGAATGCATCTAATGCTACTCGTTACTAGCTAATTATGTGAGAAATTGGAGCTTCAGTAAGTTCATTAACATGTTGCCTAACAATATTTTATGTGTTGCAAATAATACTTGTTACAAAACACAAGTTAGTTTATTCCAAGAAGACTAGCCTAGGATTTATAAAACAAGCTGTTATGCATCTTCTGATTACTAATGAACAGAAAGGTAAAATCAAATAATGCATCTATGTCTGTCCTATGTCTGTATGTAAAGCAGAAGAAACATCATTGTACAACATAATTATTTCCTAATGGTGCTGTTTTATAATAATATTAATGAAGGTGTTTGTTTCTAAGGTATGGTTTTATATGCTCTTTCTTTCTCTCTAGCCTAAAATTACTTAGCGGTAATGAACTTCTTAAACATTCAGGACATTACTTTCTGATGTTGATAGGAAGGATGAATTTTTATATTTCTTAAAATGTCAGTCATGATTCAATTTGGCCTGTGTAAATAGATTATAGTTTGACTTTATGGAACCAGTCAGCCATTTCTAAGAAAGTTCATATAACTTAAGATGCATTCAATGCTCCAGAAGGATAAGGACTCCAAAAGTAAGAAAGTTGTTTTAACAAAAATGATATCACAGTTGTTTGTGCTGTGCATGACACAGGGTATTTTAGTTAAATGTGAAAATACATTCATTATGTTATGTTATGTTATGTTGCATCATTTATTTATTTTATTTTGGTTCCAATATTTACTGTCTTTTATCAACAATATTCTTGAGTCACTCCTCTGTCTTCCACTGTAAAATCAGAGTGGGACTCCACAAGTGGCTTATCCAGTGTTCTGCCACGTAATTAAGGAAATGACCTGGAAAAAGTGCCACTCAGTCACTGTTGACATCAGTGACTCCTCCATTCATTCATCTTTGAATATCATCTTTATCCCTTCGGGCTCACAGAGGACTCAGTGCCTATACTGGTAACCAGTGGATATAGAGCTCAGAACCAGTTTTCTTAGTGCATCAGTCCATTGCGAGAGTCATACTGGTAACCAGTGGATATAGGGCTCAGAACCAGTTTTCTTGATGCATCAGTCCATTGCGAGAGTCATGTTTATTTACTGTTTATTTTATTTAGCTTAATTTGTTGACCAGAGAAGTCGGACTAGTTGTAGA
>NC_056731.1:1680201598-1680271598 GCF_019279795.1 Protopterus annectens | reverse complement strand
GTGTGTACAGTTTGTTGTCACTGATATGGTGGGGGGTGGCAGTGATGTGTATTAAGAACTGTAGTAATCTTGCTGCATGACTTGCTCACTCCTTTGTCCATCTTTATGCCTTTCAGGCACAATGTCGCATGGAAGGCTGCTGGCCTACACAGCAGCTGAAAATGAAATTCTGCTGAATGAACTAATGCAGCACTATGCAATCTTGTTTGGCCGGGCTGCCCATGATCAGCAGGAGTGGACCGCCCTATGTAACGACCTAGTCCACAGGGTCAATGATGTCGGACTGCACAACCACAGTTATTAGCAGGTCTGGCATCATTGTTCTGACCTGCTTTGCAATGCTTGTTGGCATGCTGCTGCATTAAGGGGGAATCACCTCACCACATGGGTGTCCATACCATCCACCCCCCCTGACACATGTGGAGGAGCTCCTGGCCAGCCTCGTGGCACCTGCCCATCCACACAGCCATCAACTGCCAGACACCTTTGTGGAGGTGGGTGCCACCCACACACCGGCCAAGGAGCATGCAGGTAAGGCCACATCAGTAGACTACTGTTGAGTATACATCCACATAGGTGCAGGTAGAGCATGCATATCTGACATGCCATAGATATATTTTATTGCTGCATAGTACTGATAAACAGATGTCCATGTGTGGTAGTATTGTGGAAATGTACTGTTGATGTATTGTAATACTGCACCCACCCTATAGCAATGCCACAGGTTTGGCCACTGACTTTGCATCTCTCACCATCTCATGTAGGTCCCTCCTGGATACCACCAAGGCAGCAGCCTGTTTATGTAGATGCTTGCCAATACACCGGGCATGTAATGGTGATGGCATGCTGTACATGTGCATGTATTGTTGCCATGAAATGCACAGCATATCAGGGGTGACCATGATGGGGTATTGGAAGGGTATGTCAAACAACTGCATGATAACTAGCATTCTGTCATTGCAGAATGTATCCACAAGGAGTAACATAATGGTGGGAGACATGGCCTACAGTAGGGACGTGTATGGAACAACACCCATATACAGTGCAACACCAGTGTGTATACCTGTAGGACAATGGCAGCTGCTGCAGAGATACACTATGGCATAAGGCATTACAGTGGTCCACATTATCAGCTGGGACTAGGCTGTTACATGTGGTGTTCAGTGTATGGAACACTGCAAAGTGACACACATGTCTAGGGCTTACTTGTTATGGATCTGCAAAAGGGCTGAAGTGGGGTGTCAACATGCCACACCAGCGCACTGCAGAAAAGATTCTATGGATGCTAAGAATGGCTGTATCTGCACATAGTCAGGTTCAGGACATGTGGCAACCGTAACCCTACCCCCACAGCAATAGTGATGGCAGTGTATGAACACCAAGGGATGTGCACATGAGTAGACCTTGCAATCATGCAGATTGGGGACATTTGTAGGGCCGACTGAACATACATTGGCAAATGCAGATGGCCCACACTGGTATACCCCTGTCAGAAGTAGTGACTGCTATAGTACAGACAACAAGAGGTGTGACAAACATCATGATAAGGGTGTGCACAGATATGCCCACATGGTGTGTATGCATTGAGGCCAGCATCTGCACACCTAACACATTCCATAGACACTGCATGTGAAAGTACAGGACATATGTCACATATAGGGCTCATGTACTGTTAGGATATGCAGTGATGTGGTCCCATGGCAGATCAAGGATGGGTGTGTCATATCAATACGAGTGTGTACACCTCCCATAGCCATGGTATACTCTAATGGTTGTCAGTTTAAGAGTATTGGATTGGTCAGACATGGTCCGCTGATGTTGAGAGCTGTGAATCAGACATCAGGCATTCACAGCTAAGATCTGTCCACATATCATCCCTGGTATGTGTTGCTGGAAAACATAGGGGCTGTGAGCGTTAAAGTTGGCATAACCAACACAACAGCACACATTCAGCAATGGGTTGTACACCTGTGAGGTGTGGTGCACAGTAAATGGCAGGGTGCAGAACAGGTGCACAGCAATACTGTGTGCATGGGTGCAGTGGTATCCAGGGGAAAGGGCATCACCTAGTGACACAGCACATGCATCACACACATGTATAATGTTGCTAGCATGGATTGACTATAGCTGTACTGCATGCTGTTGGGTACCGTATGTTATGCATGTTGACAGATGGGTAATAAGAAGACTGTGTGTACTATCATTGTGCAACCTCACCTGCATGTGTGTGTGTGTGTGTGTGTGTGTGTGTGTGTGTGTGTGTGTGTGTGTGCGCGCCTGGTGGGTAGTTAGTTTGTCTGTAGGGTCACTCTGGTGAAGTGGAGGGAGGTTGATGCATGTAGGATGCGTGTGTGCATGTGTGTATGTTTGTGTGAATGGCCAAGTATGTACATGTGTGATTGTGATGTGTTCATACACCAGTACCTCCCTTTGGGATCATGCAGTACATGGACATGGACTGCTACTTTACACACTGGGAATACTTGTCATGTACGTAATCACAGGACAGCTGATAGTATAATATGGTCAGTAGCATGGGACAGGCATTGAGAGGGAAGGTAGACACCAGGTACACCCTTAATATCACATTCAGCAGAGAAGTCACCTACAACCCATGTATGCAGCACTACAGATGCATTGAGGAGGTTCTAGTCAACACCAGGGAGTGTATCCATATATTGCAGTTGTCACATGGTAGGCTGATTGAGCAGCATATCTGGCATGTACTGAGCATTACATACACATGACACACCAGTGAGTGATATTATGGAGTGAACATAGTAGCCCACACATATAGGGGCCATGCTCATGATGTCAGGACATACACAGGGTGAACACCGAATGGCAGCAGTGAGGTCATCTAAAACCATTACACACAGGTCAGGTAGGTAACGTAGTAACATGACTTGTGTTGTGATCGCTTGTGTAGGTGTTTAGAGGACTTATATGTTAATGAGTGGTATCAATGTGTGTATGTAACCAAGTGTGATGCAGGATGGGGTACACATGGACATATACATGGGACTGTCTGTAAATTCACGGACAGGTAGGTATTACGGTGGTGTGTGCGTGTGTGTGTGTGTGTGTGTGTGTGTGTGTGTGTGTGTGTGTGTGTGTGTGTGTGTGTGTGTGTGTGTGTGTGTGTATGTGTGTGTGTGTGTGTGCGTGTGTGTGTGCATGTGGGTGTATGTGCATGTCTACTGTTAGGCAATGGTGTACAGGTTCTAAAGTGCATTTATTATTTTCCCCTACAGGTGGCGAGGTGGTTCAGGGTCCCTCCTGCATGCAATCTGATGTTGGTGTCCATACAGACACCAAAGATAATGATAGTACTGTGGAGGAACAGGTGGGGTTGGCAGGGGCCAACACTGTGCCATCATTTAACATCCCTCTTTTAGCCACCCTAACCCCGCACACAGTTTCAGTGCCTATTATTACTCCATCACCAGTCACCACAATGGTGAGACAGCTGGTGTTTGGTGGCAGTGCACAGGAAAGTGTGGTAACCATGCCTACTGTGTCTGGTCACAGCAGGCATAGCCAGATGTCTGACGGGGCACCACATACACAGATTTCCCAAGGTGCTCTTGGTAGGGCTGCTGGACATCATACCCTGGCAGAGGTGACATAGCTGGTACCAGCAGGTTCATGTTTCAGGCTGTCATGGTGGTGCAGGCACATATGGAACATTATACCAGATAGGACCTGAGGCTGCAGAGAGCTGCTCTCACATCTGCAAGTGACAACTTCTGTGAACTGTCTGGTGCCATCCGTGCTTATGCTGGGCTCATGTATAGACAGTCTGGTGAGATGATGGCCCTCATCGACCATGGTATGTCCGTGCTTGAACGTGTGGTGGAGGTGCAGTGACAGCTGCAGGGACATAGGCCAGCAACACTAACAGCTGGAAAGATAGAATGTATGAGCACATGTACAACATACGGACTGGGAAATATACGAATGCCTTGTACAAGCATTCAGTTTCCTATATATCATTTTGTGGTTTTAAATTCGGCATTATAGATGTCGTCAAGTATAATACCAGGGGTGGTGATATGAAAAATGTATTGTTGAATATGGAATTGAAATGGCAGTTGAGGTTGAAGGCTAATATTCCACCTGGTCTTAATGAATATGTAAGTATCAAACCAGTGCTGACAGCTAAAGCAGTCAGAGTTTGATTATTCACTATATAATCCTTTAGATATTTATTCAAGGGGTAAAAATACTCACTATAAATACTTACTATTTGTATTTTTTGTGTGCTGTTGTACTAGAGAGTATTTATATATAAATGTATATGTGTATACAAATTTTCAATAATTTTTTAACCAATGTTGTTTATAATATGAGTGTGGTGCTTTAAATTTTAATTAATAGTAATTGTGATAATTATATAAGTCATGTGTAGCACTTGTGCAGTTTTATCTGAAGAAGTCTTGTATAAAGACAAAAGCGCTAATCTGTGGATTTATATAAAAGTTTATTGCTTCAACTGGTGGCCTGGACTATTTTTATTTTTATTTTTATTTTTAATGCCGAAAATGTGATAAGAGACCTTGGGACACAGGTGGACAGTAGTCTCTATTTTGATAATCACATCACCACAGTGGTCACGAAATCCTTCTACGTGGCTCATCTCATCACAAAAGGCTTCTCATCCAGAAAAAAAGAGGTCATTGTTCCCCTCTACTCATCACTCATTAGACCCATTATAGAGTACAACGCCCCTTTTGGTATGTACCTCACAAGACATCTACAACAACTGGAAAGACCACAGAAATACCTCACAAAGAGGATTACTGGCCTCAAACAGATGCCCTAAGCAGACCATCTCAAAAAACTACAGCTTTACTCCATTGCATATCGCCGACTCAGGGGTGATCTCTGCCTAACATACAAAGCTATGTCAAACCCAGAGCTGTTGTACATGCTCCACTTAAAGAAATCCCAATCCCTCCGAGCTACACGCTCTAGGGACCTAAACCTTGTCACCACAATAAACAGAACATGCTGTAGGGATAGATTCCTGTCCCAGAGACTTCCCATACTCTGGAACAAACTACATATCTATGTCAAACAGAGCTCCTCATTAGCACTCTTCAAGAAAAATCTTGATGATTGGATGGGAAATGGGAAATTCACCCCAGGGATCACTTCTGTGGCTCTGCTCGACAGGGGCACAGGAAAATAATTTTCTTGGGTGGCGAAAGCCAGGGTACATTTTTTGGCTAGGCTTATATAGGCCCTAGGGCCAATAGCCTAGCACCCACCTATGCACCTATGAGCCTATATGTGCATCTGTATCTCTATCTGTACATGTGTAGACATACATTGCTGTGTATATGTATATATCTGAGTGTTTATATGTATATATATATATATATATATATATATATATATATATATATATATGTGTGTGTGTGTGTGCTTGTATATGTACATATACATATCCATCTATGTATGTTGATATGTATATGTGTATATATCTATATAGGGGTCCCTATCTAATCATCGACAATTCATTTCACTGACACTCATTTCGTCGACAGTTTATTTCGTCGACAGAAAGATGTGCCCCCTTCCCCAATGTGCCCCCCACACCCCCCTAACTATATATATCAACTCCAGGGTTGCACAACATTGGGGAAGGGGGCACATCTTTCTGTCGACGAAATGAACTGTCGACGAAATGAGTGTCAGTGAAATGAATTGTCGACGATTAGATAGGGACCCCTATATAGATATAGGGATACTTATATATACATACATGTTCACTATATGTCCTGAACATGGGTGGAGCCCTACCTCAGCCCCAATAGTCCCAACGTCTTAGTGCAAGGGGATGTCAGGTATGTATTGCAGGTATATATGTAGACTATTGCTACTGTAATAAGGGTTGTCTTCACAGACATGTTCATAGGTTCATAGGTTCATAGGTTTATACTAGGCTATCTGCCCTAAGGCATTTATAAGCCTAGCCCAAATTTTTGTGGCTTACGCCACCCCTTATATGAAAAAATACTGTGCCCATTAGTTTGTTGTGCCTCTGTCCAGCAGTGACACAGAGATGATTCCCGGGGTAAACCTACGATCTCCCATCCACAGGTCTAGATTTCTCTTGAACAGAGTCAGCGAGGTGCTCTGCCTCACATGGACCGGGATTTTATTCCACAGCATAGGGAGTCTCTGAGTGATAAATCTATCCCTCCAGCATGTCCTATTTATATCCGTGCTAAGGTTTAAGTCACTTGCTCTAGTGGTTTTGGTGGATTTGGATTTTTGAGGTGGAGCATGTCCATTAATTCGGGTTGGACATGGCCTTGTATGTCAGGCACATGTCACCTCTGAGCAGGCGGTATGACTGAATAGAGCTGGAGTTTCTTCAATCTGGCAGCATATGACAGATTTTGGAGTCCCTTTATCCTTTTGGTGAGGAACTTTTGGGGTCTCTCCAATTGCTGCAGATGTCGGGTGAGATACATTCGAATGGGGCATTGTACTCGATCATTGGTCTGATAAGTGAAGAGTACAGGGAACAATAACCTCACTAGATCTGGATGTGAATCCTTCATGATCAGGTGGGCAATGTAGAAGGTCTTTCTAACCACTTTAGCAATGTGAGTGTCAAAGAAAGGCCACTGTCAACCTGGGTCCCCAGGTCCCTGATAACCTCTTGTGTGCTTAGTGGATTGCCACCTATATGGTAGCTTGGGGTTACCTTGTTTTTCCCAAGGGTATGACTATACATTTTTGGCGTTTAACTTCAGGCCATGGCTCTGGCACCAGCTATCTGTTTCCGTGAGTCCCTTCTGAAGGATATCCGTGTCTGATGCACTTTCCACTATGGCCCAGTTTCCAGTCGTCGGCAAACTTTGTCAGCCAAAGTGCTCGTATGATGGCCTGTACTTCTGAGAACTAGATGCCAAACAATAGGGGGGCAAGGACCGAGCCCTGTGGGACACCACTTGTGACCGGCTTGGAGTCTGACACAGCGCCAGCAACTCTAACCCTGTGGGTTCTGTCCTTAAGCCAGTCTGCAACCCATCTTGAGACATATCGGTTTACATTTAAGCTGGTAAGTTTTTCTACAATACCAGTGGGGTATTGTGTCGAAAGCCTTTGCAAGGTCAAGGTAGGCTGTATGGACTGCCTTTCCTTATCAATGGCCTTGGTGACTGTTTCAAGAAGTCGACCAAGTTCAAAAGGCATGATCTTCCCTTGACAAAGCCAAACTGGGTCGGGTCCAATGTCTGCAAGTCCCTATATCTTTGTTTATGAGCTCCATTATGATCCTCTCCATAGCTTTGCAGACTAGACTTGTTAAGCTTATGGGGTAATTACCAGGGTCCGTAGAGGCGCCTTTGTGGAGTGGGACAACAGTTGCCGTCGCCACTCCTTGGGCACGTATCCTGTGGTAAGGCTGAGATTAAACAGCTGCCTTATGTGCGGGTTTAATTCCTCATTTAGCTTGTAGCACACAGCCGGGGACACCATCCGGTCCCATTGATGCTGTGTTTTAGCTTTAGAGAGAGCAGCTTTCACCTGCGCATTTGAGATGTCCGCGAGGCTACACTCGGCTGGAAAAGTTATCTCTCCCTTAGGGAAGAAGAGGAGGGTCAAGTTTGCACTGCACCTGTCTACCGGTATGTTGGCAATGTCTGTGGGTTCAGTGATTTTGTATCATTTTGGACTAATTCTGAGCATATCTGGGAGTTTCCACCCAGGTTCCTAACATAGCTGAAAAAGGCCTTATGATTGTCCTTTGAATCCATGGCAATTTTTCTCTCAAAATTGGCCTTAGTTGATTTTATGAGTGCTCGTATTTTTTACTAATAATGATCAGGGTGACTTCCCTTTTATGGATTTTGTTCTATCATGTAATAGCTTTCTCCTCTTATTGTAAAGTTTGTTAATGGCTGGGGTCCACCAGACTGGACGTTTGCCCTTTGTGGAAAGAGTCTTGGTTTTATTTGGGATTGCCTGATCTATGCAGTCCTGGAGGTGTTCATAGAAGGCATTTGTAACGGCTTCCGCAGCTTGGGTTGTGGTTTCCACTGGCTCAGGGGCCTTGAAGGATACCACACCAGTCTTGAGTAGTGTGAAGTTTGCTTTAGAGAAGTTCTTCACTATGGTCTTTTTTGTTTGGGGTGGGGGCGGGATGTGGATTTCCAGTGAGATTAGTTTATGATCAGATCTCACCAATGAGGGATATACTTCGTGTGGAGCATTTTGTCCCCATGTTTGTGACAATGAGATCTAGTATATTTTCTCCTCTCGTGGGAACAGTGACTAGCTGTTCCATGGCATTTGAATTTATGAACTCCAGGAACCGTTGGGCTAGAAAATTAGGGCTTGAGTAATGTTCCCAGTCTATATTCGGGTAGTTGAAGTCACCCAATATGATGGTGTTTGGAGATACATTTATACCCTCCAGTGTCTTCAGGAAGGCTGTGTGGGGTTCCTGAGTTTGAGAGGGTGGCCTGTAGCATGCTACAATTTGTAGAGCAGTTTTGCCTATGGTTAGTTGCACCTGGATGGTTTCCGACGCTTCGTGCATTGCCACCAACCTGGAGGTGTGGGTATCCTTTATGAATATGGATACACCCCTCCTTTTGTGGTGTGGTCCGGGTTTTGGGGCACGCATGATATGAGGTAAAACCTAATAGTACGGGTGCTCTCAGGAGCCTTGAACCAGGTTTCAGTTACAGCACAGACATCGATGTTCTCCATACTGAGAAGGGCCTCAGTGTGCATTTGAGATTTAGACTTCTGGCATTGAGCAGCATTACCCTCAGTTTCTTCCCATTTTTGTTTTCTAGGGTGGTAGGTTTAGAATTTGAGCCTTGCCTAAAAAAGGCACTATGGGGGTGGCAAGAGCCTTAGCCAATATCCGAATCCCAGGGTGACAGGTGCAAGCCGTCCCTTGCGAAGCAGCGTGGCTTGTCAAGCATGTCATCCCAGGCAGACAGACACTGGATCCCCTTTGAATGACACCAGACATTAAGCCAATTGTTAAAGCTGATCATCTTGTCTCTATATTGTGGCATCATTCTTGGTGAAGGAAGGATACTGCTCAGGGTTAGGGTCATACCTGCCTGGGCTACATAATCAGAGAGCTCCTCTATGTCTCTTTTCATGTAGTCCAGGGAGGTACGTCTCAGGTCGTTCACACCAGCATGGACAATGACTGTGTCATATTTGTACTTGCCGTGGAGTGACCCGAGTGCTTGTGTTATGTGGCGGACTCTAGCGCCCGATAGGCAGCTTACTGTGACCCTCTCCTTGTTCAGCCTGGTGAGTGGGACGTCAGTGTGTCTGACTATGGAGTTGTGTGTTTGGGAGGTCACATCTCCTTTTAACATGTGTGCCATTGGCTACCGACAGACATCCTAAGGATATCATAGCACAGTACCACTGCTAGCACAGTAATGATCCTGTGGACTACAGCAGAGATATGGCCAATAATTCTGGACAGTCTGACACACTCTGGTCAGTCCTGAGGTACACACAGAATCCCTTAGTGCAAGACATGTGGACCAAATCTGACAATGTGGATGTTAACAGCCATGTAGATGAGTATATCATGTAAATGCTGGTATACATTTGACCCCATAGGTTATGCAATCACACACCCCTTTCTGTCCTGACACATAATAACCACTGGTACAGAAGTGCCATGGCCATATACTACCCACTAGTTAGTGACATACATCTGTATGGCATCCCACTGCTTTGTCTGACATACATGACTGTTATGGTGTCCTGGCAGCAGTACATCTGGCATGTATCTGGACATAACATCACACTGGGTAAATACACTAAGCTGCTAGACATGTAACAAAGCACTGTGCAGGCTACAGGCAGACTGCCACAACAGTGGCCTACATTTCCTATGAGGGAATACACATGAACCTGTATATATAGCAGGCTCTACAGGCATGTCACAGCACAGAGTAACAGATACTTATGTGAAAGTGCATAACTACAACCAATGTGAACACAGCCACAGCCACATATGGTAAGCTAGTGTAATATTACAGTATATGGACTATCTGATCAACACCATCTGCATATGTGCCACTCACACACTAACCCTACATATACTGGGCCACTACACATTGTGGTCCAATGCCTGTCTGTGGTACAGGACATGTGTATGTTTGACCCTACAAACATGTAAGCCAATAGGGTAACATACAGTGGAGCAACTTGTAACAGCAGATAGAACAGGCCCAAGAACAATGACATCTACTACAGTCTGTACACAGGCCAAAGTACATATTCACACTACACACACTGTCAGCAGTCACCATAGGTACACAGACGTCAGTACTCTACACTCAACCACAGAATGCCCAGGTTATGTCCTCAAATATAACCCCGACTATACATAACGTGTGTAGCAGTCTGATATCTCACTGGCTTGTTATCAGATATTATGTCAATATATTATGGTGTACAGAACATAGGCACATCTTACTGCATGACATATGTATAAAGTTTGACAGAGTTGTGGCTAGAGGCACAAATACAGGGCCAATATTGACATGTTGCTGTGATAACCTAATACATTTACTGTTGTAATAGGATTTGTTGCAACATTTGTCCTATGAGGGATATGAAGTCAGTAACTCTCATGTCTGCCACCATGTACTGATTCCAATTCTCATACTATGCTTCTGCAGTTCACAGATAGGTGCTCTGTATGTAACACAAGAAACAAAAGGCATCACACACTGCCCAGCCTGCAGATGACCCTACAGATGGGGGTTTCCTCATAAACATAGCACTGAAATGACAGGTATTAAAACATGTAGAACAGCCATATCCACACACACACCCTGTTAAACCAACATTACTCCAAATGCAGTATAGTAGTACTTACATTCTGTAGTCATGTCAGGCACATCCCCCTCCTCTCAGGGACCCACACACAGTGACACACTTAGCAGGGTCAAGCATACTACTCCTCACTAGTTAGATTGCCACAATACAGTACTGTGCAGGTATCACATGCACCACAGGGGTATCCGGAGGTTATATGAGCAAAGGGTATGTGGAGGAGTCTGACATCAGACGGCATGCCTCAGTATGCCAATGGGAGTTGTAGTGAGTGTGAATGTGGTCATAGGCATCATACACCACACACACAGACACAGGGTGCCAGTACTGACATGCATGGGTGCATTGCTTCATGGGTGTGTAATGGTCGACTGTGCCAGATGGCTATACAAGGCTAGGTGATGAATATACCTTGGCATCAGGCCCCATGACAATGGTCTGCAGTGTGGTTCAGGAGTGTAGTGTCTGGATTGGCCCACACAGGTGGATATTGTATTCACCATCCAGTCACCTGGGTAACTATTGTGTGTGGCCATTGCTGTGCATTTCTTGCCATGTCTGTGTTCCTTAGTCCATGACATGTATGGTGTCTGGGATGTGCACAGGTTCCACATGCATGTACAGTGACATGTGGGACTGTACCTGGGGTGTGTGGTCCATTTTGTGTACACAGATGGTTATCATCAGATGTGCCATTCCTGGCCTCATGTGGTGGGAACTGATAATGGACAGCAGGTTGACTCTGCACCTACATTGATAGCATGATACAGGTACTCCCTGGTGTCAGTGGCATCTTTCCATACAGGGCATGTGTTTAAGGCATGGTATGTCCTTTGTGGGTCACATGTGATGGCACCACAGGTGTTGCAGTTGTCCAGTGGGGAATATAGTGAAGGTGCACTGTCTGCATGTATGTGCCTATTGGACTGATGGACAGGGTGCCATGCTCTCTGTAGCCCACTGCAATCACACCATGGTTACTATCAGTGGGCAATATGCAGGGTACTACCAATATACCGGTTGTTGCCTAGGCAAGTATGTATATGTATGAGACATGGGTTGAGAGTGTCCACTGGGTAATATAAGGGTTGCTAACTTTGTTCGCTACACATTGATGTCACATGTAGGGGTATGGATTTGCACCCCAGTCTCTCAGCTATTTCACATCTGTTGTCCCTGTAAGGTGGACATTTTGACATATACTAGGGCCACCATATAAGAAATTTGCAAAACCCACTCCACAATGAGTTCAGTTGTTACACACTCAC
Source organism: Protopterus annectens (assembly GCF_019279795.1). NCBI lineage: Eukaryota > Metazoa > Chordata > Ceratodontiformes > Protopteridae > Protopterus > Protopterus annectens. The sequence goes on along the minus strand of NC_056731.1, from coordinate 1,680,259,485 downwards.
AGCCACCTCCACACAGGATATGAATGACAAACACAGACACACACATGCCATGTCTGGGATTAGAACTCCTACCTAACTAGTTTGTTATACTACAGAGCTGTGCAGTTACAGGGCGCATCACGGAGATTACTGGAGTATTCCTTCCCCAAAGGTGTATTTCACAGTGAATGACATCAGCAGGCTTGCCAAAGTAGGGCATTTGAATTGTAGTGAGTGTGACTAGCCTAAAAAGCATTGATCCCTATACAGACATAAAAACACACAAACATCCACTTGCCATCTGCATGAATACAACCACAACCAGAATTCTATATCACACTACAGCATTACGCTGTTATAGGATGTGCCACAGAGATTACTGGTGTACTCATTTCCCAACGGTGTATTTCACAGTGAATGACATCAGCAGGCTTGCCAAAGTAGGGCATTTAAATTGTAATGAGTGTGACTAGCCTAAAATGCTTGCTCCCTACACATACAGAGACACACACAAACACAGTTGTCATGTCTGGAATTAGAACTCCTACCTATATAGTTTATCACACTACAGCAGTACGCAGTTAAACGATGCAACATGGATATTATTGGGCTCTGCCTTTCCTAAAGGTGTAGTTCACAGTGAATGATGTCAGCAGCCTTGCCAAAGTAGGGTATTTGAATTGTGAGTGTGACTAGCCTAAAAAGCATTGCTTTCTACACAGGCACACACACACAAACACACAGTTGCCATGTCTGGGATTAGAACTCCTACCTAACTAGTTCATCACACTACAGCAGTATTCATTTATAGGATGTGCCATGAAGATTACTGGGTTACACCTTTCCCAAAGGTGTATTTCAAAGAGTATGACCTCAGCAGGCTTATCATAGTAGGGCTATGGGGCGGGCAGTGTGTGTGCATGGGCCATAACCCATTCATCTAGAGTTTGACACACCACATGTGGGCACACGCAGGATTATATTCCGCAGGTACATGTATACAGCTGCTAGATGACTACTTCCTTGTACAGTCATGTTGCACAGCTAGCACTTGCACCACATAGTCTGTAAAGCTGATGGATACTGGTGGATAATGTCTACAGTGAGTGACATTTACACTTCATGTGGTTGTATCCATTTGGCTGTGTGCTGGGTGGGACAGGCCTCATAATGGATGGCTACTTGTCACAGTCACTCTCTTCCACACATCTATGTATGTCTACTTTTGGCTTATTATAATGTGTTGTCCTTGGATATATGTCTGTATTCCTATCCACTGTGTGTGCAAAGCATGACTGGTGCATACTGAGGAGTGTATGCACTAACATCTGCAACTGCCAGATAGGTATGGTCCACTGTTGTTTGCAGACATGGGCTTCATTTGTTTAAGTGTGTGAGCATGCCCAGTATGACCTTTCAGTATGTTGTTGTCTGACATTGCCTTCATTTCTCCAAGTGTGTGAGCATGCCCAGTATGCCCTTCTGTACTGAATGCGTGGATCAATTCCAGGTAGTTTGTACTTCCGTGCAGACCTTTGTGTTGTACACCTACAGGTAGCAAATTGTTTCTGCAGGGTATCCGTCGATCATTTGGCCTCCTATCCTCAATCTATATAAATGACCTTCATCTAGCAATTACTCAAGCTACCTGCATTCAATATGCAGATGATTCTACAATCATATGCTCAGCTAAATCTTCATCTGAACTACAGTCCTTAACCCAGAGAATGTTTACTGTAGTAGAAAACTTGTTTTTACAAAGTTGCCTCCTCCTGAACCCCAAAAAGATAAAACTATTGCTCTTCACACCCACCCGCAAGTCCAGACCAATTAACTTCTCAGTTCTATCCAATAACGGTACCATTATATCTCTAGACTAACCACTAAACTTCTAGGTTTAACAATAGACAACAACCTTACTTATGAAACTCACATTAACAATACTATAAAAACTGTAAACAGGAACTTGGGCTCCCTGTATAGGATAAAGCCATTCCTTACTCCACAAGCCAGAACTTCTTTTGCCCTTACCCATTTAATCTCCACACTCCTCTATGTTTCATCCATATCTACAAATCTGACTAAAAACAACCTCAACAAACTGTCAAACTCTTATAGTAACATACCTAGATTTGCCACAGCCTCCTTTTTCAGAACCCACCACTGTCATAATCTGAAACAACTAGGCTGGCTTGAGCTACAAAACCAAATCCATTATAACCAACTTATCATTGCCCATAAAACCTTCCTCCAACCAACTAAAACTCCAATACTATCAAACCCTTTTACCCCATATAAAAACCTTAATAACGTACGTTCATCCAAGAAATTACTAATATCCACAAGTATATCTAACGATATCTCTGGTGCCTCTCTGTTCTGTAATGCTGTTGGAAAATACTGGAACCAACTTCCAAATGAACTTACATCTATGTCCTCTTTAATGCTATTTAAACAAAAAATGAAACTTTACCTTAAAATACACTGGTTATGCCCCTGTACAAACCCAGACTAATCTAAAATGGCATTGCTATCATCATCACTGCTGACCTAGCTTTTTTCAACCAATACCTCTACTCATTGTTGCCTCACAGTAAGACGCTGTCCGGTTCAATTCTTAGCTAGAGCGTCTTCTGCGTGGAGACATGCATGAATGGGTGTACCTTCGTTGAAGTTTGTGCGTCAGGCCTGACAAGACGGTATGTAAAAATCAACTGCCAATCATTAGCGGACCGGAGTTCCACTGTGGCGACCCCTAATCTCGAAATGCCGAAAGACACAAACAAACAAACCTCTACTTTCATGGACTAATCCAAATCTGTTCCTTACTCTATCCACAAAAAAAAAAAAAAAAAAAAAAAATATTCCTTGAGAATAGAGTTACTAGCAAATTTATATAATGTTCTGTAACAATTTTTGTATACAATGATTGAAATGTAATGTAATAATCTGCTATTACTTTTTGTACATGCATTTATATGTTAACCATTTTATGTTTATGTTTATCGTTTTGTTAATATTTTCAAGTGGAGCTTATCTCCGCGGGCCTCTGCTGAAAATGGACATGTATCCAGTTAGACTAGCCCGGTCAACAAATGTAAAATAAATTAATAAATAAATACATATGGGGACAAACTGTGCAGGGGATAATGTGTACTGTAGGTGATTGTGTCTGTGCTGCGTCAGCTACATGTATGCTGTTAGCTATTCAGACATGTGTACTGTTATACACTGTGATGTTTTCTGTTCTCATCTACTGTCAGGTGGACATTCTTGCTCACAGTGATGTCTTGGGGACAAGGGTAATTGCAGCTGTGTCCAGTATTGTGGGCAGACGCCTACACATTCATGGTAAGTTATGCCATTCTGGAGGGGGAGCTGCAGACACTTGCTGCTGGGTTTGTGTATCCAGTTCAGCACCTTGGTACAGTGCTGGCAGAGGATCCCACACAAGTACATCCATCGAAATGACAGTGTGACCTTATATTGCTGTGGCAATACCTCACAGTTGTACAGATTCACACAGGTTACCCAGAGGCAGGGGCCATGAGTCAGGACATTACCCCTAGTGTGGTGTACGGGCAGGTATGTAGCCACCCATTTATGTGTTTGCACCCAGGGATAGTGTGTGCACACAGCTTTGTGTTGGACCTTGCACATTCCATGCTGCCCATGCTCCCATCCCCCCCATTATTCTATCCTCTTCCATACATTATGCATACATTCTCTGATACTTTCTTTAAGGTTATCACCCCATCACAGCTGTGTTTTGGTGTTGGTCCACAGTTCATGCAGTGGGACATGGTGGACATGTTACTGTGGTTTGTCCACATGGCCTTGCATATGGCTTATGTGGAGTGTGTTATGTTGTTATTTGGATTTCCATGACATATCATGTATTGGCAGTATGTGTGAGACACAAGCCTTTGGCAAAGGCCTGTGGGCCATTTGGTGTTGATGCTGGCCAGATGTGGTAGGCCATTGCATTCTGTCAGTCCTACAGCCTCAGACCTCCATACAGTATATTCCCCTGGGGTGACAGGGTAGGTGTGCTAGGTTTTCATGACAATACTTTCTTGATCAGGTGGTGTGGATTCTGGCAGGGTGCTACCTATGGCTAGGGACACACCTGCATTGGACACATGGACTGCATGCTGCATTCTTTCACTATTGCCATATACAGGTAGGGTTATATTGTACCCATTCCCCACAGCAGGGATATGACCAGAGAGGTACCTGTGGGGGGTGTTTGGGAGAGCTGGGTGCATATGTGCTATGGACACTACATGCACTTGACACACAGATATGCATGGGGTATTCCAGTTATGCTGGCATGTGCAAGGCTGTTTCCCAATACAACAGTCTTACCTCCTTTGTGATCTGCAAGTGTTCGGACAGACAATAATGGTATTCCCTGCTATAGGACTATATACTGTGATGCATACCTGTATGTACAATTCAAAGGGTGTGCCCATTTCACAGTTACACAATATATACTGTATGCCTGGGGTACTTTGCCCTGTGTACTGCTTGTATAGTTAGTCCAACAGCCATACCATGTCAATCTTTCAGATGGTGACAGATATTACCACCATACATTTACAATGGCTTACTGCTAGCATGTGTTATAATGGTGGGAATTGTCTTTGGCACTCCAGGTGTGAGGACATGGCCCTATCATTAGCAGCAGTGGACAATGGCCACCAGGTCTTACCTCAACATGCATACATACTGACCACTCTCACACAATATGAAATACACACCAACCTAACACACACATACCTGCATATTGTGCAAATTCTACACTCTATCCTGCTACCTTGGTCACCTCTGGGCATCTGTGCTCCAATGGTATTATACCTACACATAGATGTTGCTACATTTCTACATAGGGTTGTGGGGGGGGGGCAGAACTGGTTGTTATGACATGTGTACATCGGAATGGGGGCACACCAGACCGTTACTACATTTCTAAATAGGTTTGGGGGGGCACAACTGACTGTTACTACATTTCTAAGTAGGGTTAGTGGGAGAACACCTGATTGTTTCTACATTTCTACACAGTATTGGAAGAGGGGGGGGCACACCTGACTGTTACTACATTTCTATGCAGGATTTGGGGAGGTGAACAGCCTCTCTCTTTCTACATTTCTACACAGAGTTTGGGAGGGGGCACACCTGACTGTTATTACATTTCTATGCTGGATTGGGGGAAGGGGCACACCAGACTGTTTCTACATGTCTACAGTAGAGTGGGGGAGTACACCTGACTGTTATTACATTTTTACATAGGATTGGGAGGCACACCCGACTGTTTCTACATTTCTACACAGAATTGGGGGCACACCTGACTGTTTCTGCATTTCTACACAGGATTGGGGGGGCACACGTAAATGCTACTACATTTCTCCATAGGATGGGGGGCACACCTGACTGTTTCTACATTTCTACACAGGACTGGGGGGAGCACACCTGACTAATTCTACATTTCTACATAGGATGGAGGGCACACCTGACTGTTTCTACATTTATACACAGAACTGGGGGGAGGCATACCTGACTATTTCTACAATTCTACACAGGATTGGGGGGAACATCTGACTGTTTCTACATTTATACACAGGATTGGGGGCACACCTGACTGTTGTTACATGTCTACATAGGATGAGGCGGCACACCTGACACTTGTACACATTTGCTATGACTGTACTGGTATGTCAGGTACTCCATTTCATTCTGTATTCTAACCTATCATGCTGACTAGAGGCACATCAGTGTACTACAGGTCTTAGGTTTGATTGACCTACGTATTCGTTTCTGACTTCCTACCCTTCAGAACTAACATCCCACTGCCTGACCTGTTGTAGTCTGTGTAGGCCTGGAGGGGAGGTTACCCATAGGTATAATTCAGAGGCCATAGCACAGCCTTTGTTTGTGTTTGTCTACACCAGTCCTGCTGGCTGAGACTGTTGTTGGGTATGTGAACCTCCCTGACTGGCATGTGTGAGTCATATGGACACACGTGGCCCAGCACATTTCCTGCTGTGGGTTTTGTTGCCCTGTGTAGTACTGGCTACTATGGTGACACCAGTATTTGTTACAGATCTCATGGTGACACTATAGGTGTCTGCTATCTGTTGGCCTACCATTCAGTCACCCAATTCCCTTGCATGCTCACATCCATACGATAGATGCAGGTAACAAAACATGCTACTCCATTTGGCAGTTGGTAGGTTGAGTGACTTAATTTGTGGATGTAACAGTATTGAGGGTAGTGCTGCAGGGCTGCCTATGTCAGATGCACAAAGTACACTCCCTACACATGGTTGAGCAGACATAGTGTCATGTTTGGCATCCCTTTTACTGTATGTGCAAATCAAAGAGAGGTGTCATTCCCTAGGTCCCTCCTGTGTCAATGTATGTGCTATACATTGCCTTTTTGCCAAGGCCAGGGCATACTGGGCATGCCTCCATCTGCCTGTGTAGACCTTGGAAATGGTGGGGGGCTGGGTGGCCCTGCCCCATGCTGTTCCTGCTGCAGCTGTTTCTGCAGGATCATATTGTGTAGCATGTCACATACAATGACAATTTGGTTGCATGTAGCTGGTGAGTACTGCATGGCTCCAGAGGATGTGTCCAGGCATCGGAAACATGACTTGTACATCCCAAACACACACTCTATTATAATTCTGATCTATGCATGTACCTCATTATGGAGTTCTTGTTGTGGTGTTTGTGCATTTCTGATGGGTGTCATCAGTCACAGCTCCAGTGCCTAACCAGCATTCCCCACTAGGTGACCATAAGGGTTGTCCCCATTGGCAAATCTCTGGTGCAGCTGTGTCAGATGCCAGATGTGGAAATTGTGATAGTTTCCAGGGCAGCCAGCACACACATTCATTATTATGCCCTGGGCATCGCACACAACCTGGCAGTTGATGGGGGGAAGCCCTTGCAGTTAATGTAGACCCTACTCTGCTCACCAGGTGGTGCTTTGATGCATATGTGTGCAGTCTATAAGCACCTACTACCTCAGGGTATTCTGCTATTTGGTGGAACAGTTGCATATTGCTGGCCAACACCTCACGGGTGTTGGGGAAATATACGTGCTCACTGGCATGTGCTGACATGGCATCCAGGAGCTGTTGGAGTACCCTGGATGCTGATGCCAGTGCGATCCCCATCATATCCCCAGTTGGCCTTTGGAAGGTACCTGTAGCTAGTATTCTTAGGCCTACACATACCTTGGTATCCACTGGGATGGGTTCCCCTCTGTTAGTTCTGTGTGTCAGGTGTGGCCGGCACAGCTTAACAATTTGCTGTAAGAGGTCCCTGTCCACCCCATAGTGCTCCACTATCTCCAGCTAATGTAGCCCCTGGTAGGTTACGCTGGGTCTGTACACTCTTCTCCATCTCCTCAGTGTGGGTTGGTCCACAGCATTCACATCCTCACTACCCTCAGCCTCTTCCACATGTTGTTATATGACAGCTATTGTAGCCCCTATTATTTTGTTGTTTTGTTTGTTAAAAGTTCCCCACTTGTATACACCTGTGGTGTAAAGCATGGGAAAAAACAGAGGGAAAGGTGTTTGCATAGTTTATAGTAGTGTTCTGTGCTGGGCTGGTCTGCTGCCTGTGTAATTAGCTGCTTCTGATATTTTTCACCTGCCAGCTATGCTAGTTCTCCTAGATTACCTTCCTACTGCTGTTTTACCTTTCCATTGCCTTCCTTTTTAAGCCCAGGGGCATGCAGCGCAAACACAGTGCACAAATGTGCACAGAGCGGATATTTCCTCTTATACTTTTTTTTCTTTAAAACCCAGTGCACGGCGCGCACACCTGCTTAGGTAATGTAAAGAGAGCTAGGCAGCCTCAGACACACCCCCTTGCTTAGCTCTGTAAGCTAGGGGCAAATGCGAGCCACAGGGCTTCAATCCACTTACAGTACGCCTGACACACCCTCCTATGATGTCAGCTAACTCTTATGCTTGCACCAAACTATTCCTGCTCTTACACTGTTAGGTGCTGACTAGCATGCAGGAGAAATCTGGGATTTAGTATCACTCCTCTCATTTGCATAGGATTGCCTGCTAATGCATAGTTATATGTCCCACACTGAGCCTCTCCCCTTAGCAACCACTATTCACTGGCCATGTTGTCTTCTGCCTGCCATTGAGTATAATGGCAATATAGTGATTTTGGTTAGAATGCTCATTTTATGTTTTTTTTTCTTATTTTCTGCACAATCCCGTTTGCACGCCGCTGCCCTACGCTTAAACAGCCGAGACTGGCTAAAAAAAATTAAAGTTGATTTTTTTAATTTTGCACATTTTCCATGCCAATGGCCTTATAGTTGGCCATTGGCATGCTTTCTACATGATATCCACCCTTTATCTGGAGCTGTCATGGCTCCATTTTGTAATTCGCAAAAATGTACTACGTTAATGGTGGAGTACATTTCTTCAGATTACACTAGTCCTGCACTGCTGGTTTCCAGCTTCCTGGATCACAAATTCACCTCATTTGTATGGATTTCTCCTGCAATGGGGTAATTTGCATACAGGGGCTGAGTCCATGCAGGACTAGTGCAGGAGCGCTCATGCATGTCCCTACAGGTTATTCCTGGATCACACGGCAGGCATATTGCCTGCTGGATCTCCTGCACTAGTCCTGCACACCGTGCAGGGCTTTCAGAATTCAGGGGATTGTCTTTAATAGTGGTTTTGCTGGTAGCCTTTTGAATGAGACCTCATTGCAATTGGGTAAGCAAATCTGCCTTTATCCCACTGTTGTGCAGTGGGCATGTGAGGTGCTGAGGAAAAACATTTTTTAGTATCTTTGTTTTAAAATGATCACTCTTTTTGCATTCTCTCTTTTGTGCATTCAGTGTTTCATGATGCATCCACATATTTTTGTATTTATTGGTTTATTGACCAGGATACTCAGAGAGGTAGGAGTCCTTTTTCAGTCAAGGTCTGGAGAGAAAACCTCCAAAATATTGCAAAAACATTTTAAGAAAAATAATTTTACAAACTTAAAAAACAAAATGAAGAAACATATACAGTTTAAATACTTATACCAAGGTATACATAATAGGAAAGCATTGGTTAAAATCATATATAAGTTATATGACAATGATTTAATATTTAGAGACATTTTAGCCAGTTTATAGAGAACTTAAAAGTAAGTTAGTATAACAGAAACAGGAATTGCAAATGAAGTGAGAGAAAAGCAGACTTATAGTATATTTAGAGAGAAACCAAGGGAAAAAAATGATAGAAATAAAGAAATGGACGAAGAAGAGAGAGTAAGGAGGTAAAGGGTATGAATAGGTACTTGTTCACATTTACGGATATAGTCAGTCCTGGTGTTGCGCAAGAACAGAGCCAGATGTTGACTTGGAAGTCTTTCAGGAAGGTTTTGAAAAATAGGGGGAGGATATTGACCTAATGGATACAGTTGAGGAGTTCTAGGCCTTAGCAAAATGGTATGAATGCAGACAATGCTCAGCAGATTTGATAGGTTTCTAGTCAGACAGGAGTTTTTAGCCATTACATTATAATGACTGACAGGGAGCATATTTGTGTAGAATTGTATTTAGTGCTGAACAAGCAGATGAATGCTGCATAATTTTATTGGTGGTAAGAAGCTGTGTATATGTTAGTTGACAGGGTAGTTAGAACCGATTTAGGCTTTTTAGTGTTATACAGTGGTGGGTTCTGAAAGGGATATTTGCTGCAAATTTAGCAACTTTGTTATAGCATTGTTCAGGTTTTGATTTTTGTGATGTTTGGAGGTTAATAAAGATAGGAACACCATAAAGACATGTGGGGAGGAGATAAGTAGTGACAAGTGTAGTTTTAGTTACACTGGTGAGAAACTCTTTGGCCCTGTAAAGCATCCCTTGTTTTTGAAGAGTTTTTTTCTTGGGCAATTTTGTTTATGCAGGTCAAATTAAAGATTATTGTCCACTATCATCCCTAATAATATCTTTTGAGAAGTGACTTCAGTGGTTGCATTATCAAGAGAGAAGGCTTTAAATTTTGTTTTTTTTTTTTATGAGACAGGGATTTGGGGAAAAAGTAGTAGTTTATTTTTTTGGTTGGTGGGGTTGAGCATGAGTTGTGAGTTACAAAGCCATGTTTCAGTGGTTGTTAATGCTTCCTGAGTAATTTGTGGAGGTGTTCCATATTGTCAGATGTGCAACTGAGTGTGGAGTTATCTGTCTGTTGTATTGTATTAGGGAGGCCTGTTGTGTGGTTGAGGAATGTGTTGGTGAGAATGTTAAAGAGATAGAGACCATGGATAGACACTTGTGGTAAAGCAGTGGTAACTGGCAGATATGGAGATAGGGAGGAGTGCCATTTTACTGACTGATATCTATTGGACAGGTAGCTTTTGAAGCATAGAAGGGTGGGCTGAGAGAGACCTAGTGAGGACATCTGAAATAGAAGTTTGCTGTGACAAACTGTGTTGAAGTCTTTAAACAAGTCTAAAAATAAGAAGGAGGCTAGTTTGGTAAAATATCTAGCTTTATTGACAGCACCTATATAAGTTAGAAGTACAGTGTTAGTACTATGAAAAGACAAAATTTGTGCTGTCTGGGGGGATAGGAGCTCTTCCTGCAGGAGCTAGTTTTGCAATTGTTTTTGAAAATATGTTTTCAAGCATTTTGGAAGGGGGTAAGATTGCTATAGGTCTAAAGTAAGCAATATCTGTTGAATTTCCTGCTTCATTCAGAGGGATAATTTGTGAATTTTTCCAGAGAGAGGAAATGTGGGATTCCTGGATTGATCTATTTTGTATATATGTATTGAGACAGGACAGACAATGCTATTGGTAGCTATTTTAAGGTACTCACTTGGAATGATATCAGCTGAAGTAGAACATGGTTTGAGTATACGAGTAGTGTTATAGAGGACGTGGGTACGGGTGTGAAGTTGAAAGTGGATGGGATTGTGATACCCCTGCACTGGCCAAGTAATCAAGTAGCCTCAATCCTCACCACTGGCAACAGTGGGGAATGTACACACTGGGAGGAAGGCAAGTACAGACACAGTAAAGTGCAGTTTCCCTTAAAAGAACACATAGATCACAGTCAGTCTGGAGCTGGTTTCTCCCTCTTTCACCAGATCCCCAGTAGGACTCCCCACTGGCACAGCTATAGGGTTGAGATCTCAGCTGACTGGCCAAACCAAGATCTCCAGTACCCTCTCTGTCCAACCAGTACTTCGTGTCCCTGCCCAAGTAGCTGACAAGCACATTCATTGAGATTTGATTTATGTACAAACACACACACACACACACACACACACACACACACACACACACACACACACACACACACACACACACACACACACACACACATACCTGGGAAAGGCTGTCACAGATTTACTAGCTATGCCCCCTTCTTCCCAGACTATAAGGTTGTTTTCACTGCCACAAACCAACTCTTGTCAGCTACTTTAAGGCCCTTAGCAAAGGGTGTCCAGTCCTACTCTGTAATGTTACTATTAATCAAAATGGTAGTCTGACCAAGAGCAAGGCTATTTAGGAGTAGCCTGTACAGTGTCATCAGACAGATATGCAAGTACTCTAAGAGCTTAAATATCTATAAACAGACCAGCCATAATTAAAAGTTTTAAATATATTTAATAATAGATAAGAAAATAACAGGACAATACCCAGTAAGTAATCAGTTGGAGCTGAGTTCAAAATCACAGTAAATATTTAAAACAACATTGCAGGACAGCCTCAAATAAAGAAAGAAAACATCTAAGCTACACTTTACTATATTCCTATCTAAATCTAAAAGATTTACTATGCCCTAAAAACTTAGAGCAAGCCAAGTACAGAGGTGAGTGGATGTTTCCAGCTAATGTTGTTAGGTCAAAGGCAAAATACAAAATGCATAGTCTCTCTCTCTCTCTCTTTTAGAGAGTTCTTAAATTAATATCAAATATTACTGCTGGGTTAGCTTGGATGACATCATTTTTTTTCACCTGACTTAATTTCCCAAGTTAAATCCCCTTTGTTAGAAACTAACAGAATTTTAGCATCTCCCTGTTTAAAAAATACACATCTCTCTGATGTTTGCAGATCCTGGAACTCATAAAACAATAAAACACTTCTACATTTTAAACCTAGTAATTGCTTCTCTTTCAAGACAATACAAAAAAAAACTTATAGCTCTAGACATTGTGTCTGATACTGCACTGAAACTGAGATATAACATTTCTTTTATTATGTGGCTATGAAATTATTTAATTTCAATTATTTTCCCTGAATTTTTTCAAGTTAAACTCCTGTGTTCCAGTTTCCATTAAACATATACATCTATGCAGTCACAATAGTGCAGGTACATTCATGTTCTATTCCAATAGGGCATGCTGTGGTTACATTTTAGCTCAGTACTTTATACACATGTCTGTATAAATCATATCAATATTCACAAATGACAGAATTATATACAAAATTCCAGATACCTGAGCTGGCACTATTTCCTTTTGTCACAGGGGTAATAAGTGACTGTTGACCAGGGTTGAGATTAGATGCTGGGGAATCCTTGGTTAGAGATGCCATACTATCTATAAAATAAGAATTGAAATGTATTGCAATTTTGAGTGGTGTGTTATTGGGAGAGGGGTTACAGCTGAATTTTTGGCTGGGGATGTAAGATTTCTTTAATGGCTGTCCAAAATTGTTTAGGCTTGTGTTTACTATAGTTTTGGAAGTTACTATAGTACAGTATTATCTTTATTGGGTGCAAGCTATTTAGGATAGTCAAGAAAGTTATATTGACTTAATTTGCAGCATCATTCTATAGGGAGGATTTTAGGAAGTTCTAGTTATTAGATGATAGCGTAGTAATGAACATTTCTGAGTTAAACTTGGAAATGTTGAATATTGTCTTATAAACATGCTTTTAAGTGGATATTTGAGATGTATGGTTAAAAAAAATTAGGAGCTGGTCACTGAGAGAGTCTGACATTGTACCTGTGGTGGAGTATTTGCTAGGGTCTACTGCAAGGAGCCAGTATAATAGGGAATTTGATGTCTTGCTATAATATGTGGGTCTATTAATTAGTTGTATGAAAGTATATAAGGTCATGCTAGATTTAGGGGAGTTAGAATTTATGTCCAACCAATTGACATTCTCATAACCGAATAGTATTCTTTCTTGTGGAATTGCTATGGATATTCAATGTAGAATATCTTCCAGTATAGCTTTATTGTCACCAGGAGTGATGTAAAGGGCAGTAATGCATATTTGTCCATAATTGTTAAGTTTCAGGAAACTAATAAGAAGCTCTGCTGAACTGAATTTTGGTGTTGGTTTGCAGTAAGAGGAAAAGTGGTAGTTGTTGGCAAATAAGTATTAAAGTAATGCTACCACCTTTCCTCTTTATATGGTCATTACATATGATATTACCCAGGAGGTGTAATTTCAGAGTAATTTATGTTATGTTTAAGACAAATTTCAGTTACAGCAAGAATATCAGGTTTATGTTACATAATCCAGGCATGTAGTTCAGCAATATTATTTCTTATGCTTCTAACATTTATGGCAGAAAAAAATAAATTACTAGAGTTGGGGATTGACCATTGTGGGGTTAGAGTGGTGTGTGGAAGAGAATTGTCTTAATGTTTGTTGTAAAAGGTAGGGCCAGGATTAGGGTGAATGCCTCCTCCTAGAGGACGTATAGTACACTGGGGAATTCTGATGCTTGTTTTTTTGGAAATGAGGTTTGGAACAGACCAATTTGTCCAGGGACATCTTCAAGGGGGGGGGGGGGGTTAGATAAATAAAGTAGCAGGAATTGGGAGGAAAGGGGGAGGATAGGGTTAAATAGGAATGGATGAGGTTTGGGAGGAAGTGAAGTAGGGGTAGGGAGGGGTTTAAAGGATGTTTGGCAAGTGTAACTGGAGTAGGAGTCACATGTTGGCATGAACTTGCTATATTGCAGGTTTATGTCCAAGACGACCTATAGGCCTTTGATCAAGTAGGCCTTGGATTATTCTTGGTAAGTGGGCAAAGGATGTGAACCTTTTTTTTTTTTTTTTGCCCTCTTTTGGCCTGTGGGATGAAAGTGAAAGAATGCATGTGTGTGTGTGTGTGGGGGGGGGGGGGGGGTAGAGATGTACAGATCTGAGTTGGGGCCAGGAGGGCTGGGACATGGTACTTTGGTGTGGTGAGGGAGCTGTGCATTAAATTACAAGGAATCGTATAGTAGAACACTATGAGAAAGCAAAGTGAAAGGAGGGGGGTATGGCTCTGCTCCTTGCCTGGGCCAAGGTGATATACTGCTGTGATGGTAGTGCTGTAACCATCTATTTTGGTGTTAGCTGCTGGCAGTAGAGGGGGGAAGAATTTTGAGACTGTCGAGGGTGGAGAGTGACTTGTATATAGGGAGGCTTGACACAGAGCTGTAGTATTGATAGGGAGTGTGAAACAGTGTTTGTTCCTGGGGTTTTGTGCAGGGGAGCAGCTGGTTGCAGTTGGGTTTGTGAGAGAGCTGTCATTAGTGTGTAGTTGGGATTTTCATTTGGGGCAAAGTGCCAGCCTTGAGTGGCTTTTTGCGGGCTGTGACTTTTTCTGTCAACAAGTGCTCCCTGCGCATACGTGCTGCAGCAATAACTGTATGCCTGACAGCATTATTCCTCTTTTCTGTGGTGGGTTATCATTAATTAGAATTATAGACTTCTTTACCTCAGGAAATATAATGTGGTTGTTTTATCGTGTTTCTGGCTGTGTCAGAAGTTCATCTTGCTGGCATTTTAAAGTGTCATGCTTTCCGGTGGGACTTGGTCCTGTACATTGTGAGCTATTGCTTCACTCTAATTCACAGTACACCTTTGTCGGTTTAATATAGGCAGTAACAGTAAATGCTACATACGTTTGTAGCTGTGAAAAGAGGGATTTTTGAAGATGGTGACTTTTCAGTGGGGGTGAGTGCCATTACTATGAGCACACTCCCAGTGGAAATCCCTTCCATTCACCATCAGCACAGCTAAGGTACTCTCCATTATAAGTTTTCAGTAGGCTCTCGGGCCATTTCATGAAGTAGTACTGGAGTAGGATATGAAGCTACAGAAATATCAGTAGCTGATTTCTTGGTGAACTGGTAACTATATGGCACAGTACACTACCTGCTGCTAATCTAAGGATGGAGCTGTAAAGGCAAAGTACAGCAAAAGGCATAAAACTGCAAACTGAAGCTATAGTTTGGGGTTTGTCCTTTACTTCTTGTAACAGCGGTTATAGTAGTAATTTTTTTTTAATGAGCTTATTCTGCATTTTGCTTTATATGTATGTCATGAGTGACATCATTTCTAGTGTTACTATACATTACTGAAAATGCAATGTTTAAGCTGTGGGGTGCTGTTTGCATGCATGGCGTACGAGTCGCCTAGCAGGCTATTCTATTTTCATCAGCTTGGTCATTGGTACCGCAATGTTTTAAGTGTAGAGTTCATTTTTATGGGCAGCAGTTAGACTGGTTATCTAACAATTCAGGAAGTCTCTGTATAATGTACATAAAGCTTTTGCACTGCTTGCGTGGTATAAAATGCATAGGTAAACGGATATTCACATGCAATAGTTTAACATGTTTCTCTCTTCGTTGTCTAACGAAGCAGTTGTATTGGGGGGCACAAATAATATATGGGGACCTTTAAAATACATTTAGCAAAAAAAAAAAAAGCCAGATTATCAGTCAGCACCACAGTATAGCAATCTAG
This sequence comes from Protopterus annectens, assembly GCF_019279795.1. Lineage (NCBI taxonomy): Eukaryota > Metazoa > Chordata > Ceratodontiformes > Protopteridae > Protopterus > Protopterus annectens. The sequence goes on along the minus strand of NC_056731.1, from coordinate 1,680,243,762 downwards.
TATTTGTTTGTCCATGGGGGGATCATGGGGGGTTGGCTGATGATGACTCGGACATAGCAGTTATGAATAGTCAGCAAATAGCTATTTAGGAGGGAGGTTCGTACGCATTTTGTGCATGGATGCATTCTCTTCTCAGCAGTTTTCTGATGGCCGCTGCTGGAGGTGATTTTATTTTGTCTGCTGTTGGCAGTGTGTAGCTTGCTTTTCAGATCCCAGTGTTCATGCTGCTGTGGCTTGTTTCACATCATGGAGGCTTTACATCGTGGCCTTTCACCCAGATGATACTTTTGGAGCAGATAACTGCACTTCAGGGATGGGTCACTGGGCTAGGCTGAATAACTACTTTTTTGCAGTTTGGGTGGGCTGAACTAATACAATACAAAAAAAAATGCTGATCCCCTTTCAGTCAAACACCAAGTAAGGGGTTTGGTTGGCTGCAGACATTGCAGGCACATTAGTTGGAATTGTTCACTAAGTTGTGGAGTTTTTCGAGGGGGTTATCTTGAGCACTAATTGCAGTGCTAACACATGAGAGCTTGCTGTTTGTGGTTTGTTTGTATTTCTTGCCCTGGGAGTTGACAAGTGTGATGTAACTGCTTGTTGGCTGAACAGCTGGCCAATGTGTGCCAGTTTGTTCCTTGCGAGAATTCTGGTTCTAGACAGGTTGCTGGTATGATGTGAGGATTATAGTCACTAGATAGTGGCGGCCTTCAGAAATTTTTACTGGAATGGACGGTGTTGCTCTGGCTTGTGGGGGATTGCTGTGTGCCTTATGGCTGCTTGGGTTTTTCACAGAATGGCCAGATTTTAGGTTACTGCCACTTGCTGATGGTGTGGCGGTTTGTGGCAATGATGTCAGTGGGAGATTGTTGGGCATTTGTTGTTGTGGCTTAACTATTGATCATTTGTGCGGGGATGTTTGGGGCAATGGTGGTTGGTTAAGCACGGGGTTGCTAATAGCATATATTTCAGTTTCAGTATCTAATTCAGGGATGGTCCCTTTTGAAAGGTTTATTGACACATGCGGTTCACTATCACATCACGTGGGAGTTCAGGCCTGTTTGATGGCTGGGTTACATTCAAATGGCTTCAGGGTATTTCTGTGGGCTCTGAGGCACTGGAGGGTGCAGAGTAGTGTTAGACATTGGGTGATGCCCAGATCATTGTGAAAGAAGGACCAGTTTTGCCTCACAATCATATCCCTCAACTGTCCCTGATTTCAGGGATGTCTTTTAGCTCTGCCCTTCTTGAGCTCTTTGGAGATCTGGTGACTGTTGGAGAAAAGGTGGTGAATTACAATTGAGGAATCATGACAATAAGAGTCATAGACTGCTGTTACTTCAGGAAATGTATATTTTATATGTCTCAAGTTAATAGCACTAATATTTCAACTCCCCTTTGGTTTCAGACATTATTTACCCGATATACCTTTATTCACAGCTTTGTGCTAAAGAGAGTTTCCCCTTTCTTTTGCAAGTGGGAAACAGAGCATGGGTATTGGTTAGTGACCTAAAGGAAGTGGATCTGGTAGTGTGGGGGCAAGTGAGGAGGCATGTTGGGGGCATAGTAAAGCAGGGTTGGGGATTGTTTAGGGGGAGTATTGGGTTCCCACAGGTGGGGTGGAATCACAACAATCATAGGACCACAGAAAGTTACTAAGCTACTGGCTGTAGGGCTGTCACACGTTAGATAAGTGCTACATGCAGCATCTGTGGCATTTGGTTTATTGGTCTATCTGAGGAACTGATGTGGTGTATTTGTGGTTTGTTTCAAAGATGTGACAAATGTGCCCCTCGTGTGTAGCATTTGACTTGCACTTTAGGATGATAACAACAGGTGTTGGAGCATAGGTATGACTTTAAAGTGGGGGGGGGGGTGGATGGAACATTGGAGGTGGTATGTAGAAAGCCTAAGTAAAGCATTTGGTTAGTTTGGTTAATGGGTAGTTCTGCACATGTGTGAGGTCATAGAGGTCAGGTCTTAACAATGCTAAATGTAAATGAAGGCTGTCTTGCTTAGGAATAACATGCCAGATGTGGCAACGAGGTATCACAAAGTTGTATGAGATTAAATTTTGTAAGGAAAGAGAATTGTTGGTGTTATGTTGTGGTGGTTTCTTACCATGCCATGGCTTCAAATCCATGTAAAGTCAGGGTGTATCACAGGGCATTTCCCTACTCTTTCACTGGTTTAGATTTCAGCTTTCAGACCTAACTGCTTTGTCTGAGGTGTTCAACAGTCTATATGTAGAAGGCCGGATACTGGGTAAATTGATTACATGTGGTACAGACAAGGCATGTCTGGAAAATAATTTGACTTAATTGTTCATTTGGTCTCAGGAGAATGATACTTTGATATATACATATTAATCTAAAAATATGAGGTTTGGTAGGCATAAATTGGAAGGTGTTAGTTTGATCAAAGGGGAATGAGTACAATGGAAATATACCACAGGTATCCATGGAAGTGATAACTGAGTAATGTAAGGCCAAGGGATTATGAGGTATGTTGAGGGCAAGTTATAGCAGGGTTTGATATTTGCTTAGGGGTAGTTTTGGGTTCTTACTGGTGGGAGGAGCGGCACCAATTTCCAGAGCAGGGGTAGTTACTAGGTTAAAGGCTCTAAGGATTTGATGAACTAGCCAGCTTCAGGTAAGTAAGATTCCTTAATCCAGAATGCACTGCATGCTGCTCTTATTTAAGAGGGACATGAGTGATTGTTGCCCAGGCCCAGAGTGATATAGGTAGAGCCGTGGGGGGAATTTACACCTCGGGTTTGGTAATAGGCTATAAAAGCACGACTATGGATGGTGTTTTCTTTGCCTTAATTATGGTTAACAATGTTGTTGGGAACTACTTGGTTTGGAAAAGAGTGATATATTTATTTATAAAATAGGCCTTTTTATTGCAATCATTTGTTTTATTTCGTATGGGTATCAGTTGTATCGTGACTCTGTGAGGTGTGGAGAAAATCTTATGGGTAGTTTTGTTAACACATCTTAAGTTTCATTGGGGTTTTATATGTGGTAGTAGATGCATTTTATGCAGTTGATGAAGGAGATATACCAGTGGTGGTGCATACTGTCATTAAGAAGCTGTGATTATGTGTGAATGAAGTATTTACAGTTTTTCTTTTACAGATCCCTTGGATGTTGCAAATGGAGAAGGGCTGATTGGGCATTACTTAGTAGGATGAAGGAAGGTGGCTTCGACAGGTGAAAGAGGAGGTCAAGGATGATGTCAGTTGATGGACTGGTGTGAAAAGAGTTCATGGTCTTCCAGCAAGGCAGACACATATGGAATTGTTTGTTATATTTTCTTCCAAACTGTTACAATATAATGGTTTGTTTTGCTTGTTTTGGGTGGGGAGCATCAGGAGTGAATTTACACTGTATTATTGTTAGCTGTTTTTTTTTTCCTTCTTTGATTGGCTCAGGTAGGGTTGCAGCCTTCAGTGGTAGGGGATTAGTGGGTTGCATTGAGTAAGTGGGTTCAGGTGGTGTGCTAGATGGGGTGTCTTTGCATTGGAAGTGTGGCTTTGATTTACCATACTTGAAGGAGAGAAGGGGTATGGTTTATTTTCTACATTCTGGACGGAGTTGGCATGTCACTAATCTTGTTTTGAACGGGTGGCATAGGGCATTTTCAAGTTTCGTATATTGCTGGTGGCATTCAAGGGTACTGATAGAGCTAAGAGGGGCCAGATTGCTAAAGCTATCATGGGGTTTAGGTGCCTTACTGTTTATAATGGGTAGTTGGTATTGGCTAGGCGGCTGTTAAATGGTATTTGAAAGTTTTCAGGTTATTTCTACATGTCATTGGGCAAGTAAAAGTGTCGCTATGGGAAGGGTGGTTTCGGTGGTTGGGGGTTGAGTATCCCTGCTCCAGTGGCAGGTCATGCCCTGGTAATCATTAGGTAGTGTAATTACCAGGGGCTGGTAATGTCCTGGTAATTATTGTACACCAAATGATGTTTGGCTTTATCCCCGAATGGTGGCTAGATGATGGAAGTTTGGTGAAGAGAGGGGGAACAGCCTGGTCAGGCTGGTGGGCAGAAAAGAGGGGCAGGCTTGCCCTCTTCTGTTCCCCCTCTGGTGTTGGATGGTCAATTCAATATGTTGGGATAGGAAAGTGAGGAGTTACGCTGCTTGATAAGTACATAAGTAAGCGGAGGAAGCCGCTTATTTGGTCGATGGTATAATGCAATAAATGGTAATGAAAGTGAGCAGTTACGCTGCTTGATAAGTATATAAGCAAGCAGAGGAAGCTGCTTATTGGTTGATGGTATAATACAATAAATGGTAATGAACATGAGCGGTTACACTGCTTGATAAGTACATAAGCAAGCGGAGGAAGTTGCTTATTGGTTGATGGTATAATGCAATAAATGGTAACAAAATTAAGGGGGTACACTGCTTCAGAAGTAAGTGAGTGGAGGTATGAATGCTGCTTATTGATCAGGTTGAGCAGGTTTACGCTGTCCTTTCCTATGATAATGTTACATGGATGTTATTTCACCTGTATCATGTTTGGTTGAAATGAATGAATATTGGTTAACATTTATGATTATGAAATTTGATAAAGGTCATCAAATGTCATTCGTTGTGATGTGTTTCTTGAAGGGGACCAGGACAAAGCATTTTTCCACTTAATTATGGTTTGGGTTTGCAGTGAAATGGGGCTAATCAGTCTATATTTGGACTAAGGGTAAGGGGTGTCATTAAATAGGTTTGGTGCATTGTGTCAAGGAAGGAAGGAAGGCAGTAGGTATAAATGGTTGAGACAGAGTTGGGGAGAAGTTGAGAGCTATTATATATATACAGATATATATATATATATATATATATATATATATATAGAGAGAGAGAGAGAGAAAGGTAGATTTCATACATTGTAAATCTTCATTTTTATATGGTCTACTTGCATTATTATCCTCCTGTAAGGTTACTTTCTAAAAATAATAACCTGTAGGATACTTCCTATGTTATTGCATGTCCAAAACGAAGGTCCAGTTGTGACGACACTGTACAGAACAGAAGTGGTTATCTGACTGAAGTTTTTGAATTGAGAATTAGTACATTGTAAACCAGTTACAGTTATGTCAACCTTCTGTATCATAGTGGAATGTCACTACTGTCACAATTATTCATGGAATTTGTAAAACCAAAGTCGCTGATGGATTACATTGTTAAATTTAACAACTGAATGGTAAAGTGGCATTCAAATTACCTTGAAGATGCACTTGTCATTCTTATAGGTTCATAGGTCCATAGGTTCATACTAGGCTATCTGCCCTGGGGCAATTATAAGCCTAGCCCGATTCTGTATGGCTTACGCCACCCCTTGATTTGAGTATACTGTGCCCTTTTTAAGGTTTAGTTTACTGTGCCTCTGTCTAATAGTGACACGGGAGTAATCCCTGGGACAAACCTACGATCCCCCATCCACCTATCGAGATTCTTCTTGAAGAGATTCAGTGAGGTGCTCTGCCTCACATGAACTGGAATTCTATTCCAGAGCGAAGGGAGCCTCTGGGTTATGAACCTGTCCCTCCAGCAAGTTCTATTTATTTCTGTGCTGAGGTTCAAGTCCCTCATGCGTGTGGCTCTAAGGGATTTAGATTTATTGAGGTGGAGCATGTCCATTAATTCTGGATTTGACATAGCTTTGTATGTCAGGCATAGATCGCCTCGAAGTAGGCGGTATGCAACTGAGTAGAGCTGGAGTTTTTTTAACCGAGCAGCATATGGCATCTGTTTGAGACCCTTGATCCTCTTGGCAAGATACTTTTGGGGTCTTTCTAATTGCTGCAGGTGTCGGGTAAGGTACATCCCAAAAAGGGCATTGTATTCTATGATGGGCCTGATGAGGGATGAATAAAGGGGCACGATTACTTCTCTTGATCTAGATGTGAAACCCTTCGTGATGAGGTGGGCTATGTAGAAGGTCTTTCTAACCACTTTGGCAATGTGGTTTTCAAAGGAGAGATTGCTATCAACTTGGGTCCCCAGGTCCCTAATAACTTTCTCTGTACTTAATGGGTTTCCGCCTATGTGGTAATTTGTGGGCACATTGTTTTTACCAAAGGGTATGACTATACATTTTTTGGCATTTAGCTTTAAACCATGGCGCTGGCACCAGTTATCTGTCTCTGTGAGACCTTTTTGAAGGATGTTTGTGTCAGCTGGAGAGTCGATTATGGCGCCCAGTTTGCAGTCGTCTGCGAACTTGGTGAGCCATAGTCCTCCCACGTTTGCCTGTACCTCGGAAAAGTATATACCAAACAAGAGTGGTCCCAGGACAGAACCTTGTGGGACGCCACTTGTGACCGGTTTCGAGTCTGACATGGCTCCAGCAACTCTCGCTCTGTGGGTTCTGTTTTTGAGCCAGTTTGTGACCCATCTTGTGACACAGGGGTTTATATTTAAGCTGGATTGCTTATCTATGATGCCCAAGTGGGGTATTGTGTCAAATGCCTTTGTATTTGTGTGGTATTCCTTTCGCTTGTTGACTTTTTTATCTAATGTATGACTGGAATGCATGTGTATGAATTTTTATTTTGCAACAATGTGATAAATGAAGTGGTGACATATGAAAAATAATGACAAATATATATAATGTATTTCACAGTAAGCCGAAAACAGCTACATTGCAAACACATTTTGAAGGGTGGCATTACTCTAGATAGCATAAACAAAATTAAAACATAGTGTTTATTAAGTGTCAGAATGTTTTCCATTCATTTAAATGTTGGCTAGAAATATATCAAGTTTTATTTAAAGTAGAATTTCAAAAGAAATGCATACAATTGAGGAACACTACCTATTTGTTAGTGGATAAAAAGATTTCTTTGAGATTGACTGAAAGCCTTATTAAGTATGCCACAATCATTTATTTGATATAAAACAGCAATTTTTGTAAGCTTAGCTTGCTCTCTGCCTTTCAACAATTGTAATGCAAAACTTGTGTTTTGAAAATGAAATATCACTTGCATGATTGTTTTCCCTAAGAATAATACTTGCTGCTTATCAGTGCTGAATTCAATTATATTTCTTAGCAAGACATGCATTGAACATAAGTAAACCATGACTCTCCTTTGCAGTACTTTTGGTAGAAGCTAGATCAAGTCAGGTGTACCTGAATGTTTGATGGCAGAGAACATTTTCAGTTACTACTAAAATTAAATCCTTGAATGAAAAGGTATGTAATTATGGAGAGAGAAGAATATGCTGAGATTGCTATGGTAAATGGAGCATACTGGAGAGAATGAAGGAGAAGGGGGTCTGTTATGTAAAGTCAAACATCATACTGGTAAAAGTAAAAGTTCTAACTACCTGAAATACAGAGCTGTTGACTTCTGCTTTACTGAACCATAGCTCACCAAATTGTGAAACAGCCATTGTTTAATAAACCGCAATTCATTTGATAATTATGGAGCTGGAAAACTATAGTACCAGAGACATAGAATTGCCATACAGCCACCTGACAAATGACAGCCAATGAGGGCTAGAAGATACTTGTTGATGGAGGTTGCACCACGGTCACTGAATCAAAAATACAGATCAGTAAACTTGCAATATTATAAAGGTGTCCTAATTACAGAGAGCAATAGGTATATCTAGAAAAGTGCGAAAAGGTATTGGAGATGAAATGAAAAATTAACAACTTTATCCAAAGGAAAGTCCAGAACATTTAGCACAACTAATGAAGAGGATCTAATGAAGCTGACAGCCCATGACCTCCCAGCAAATGCTGCCAAGGTCAATAGTTTATGATTGTCTTGAAGGAGAAATCTTCTATCTCGTGGGACATATTTGTTGCATGTTAAAATGGTTATTCCAACACATAAGTCACAGAAAGAAGAGGAAGGTGCATGGGGACAGAAGGAGGAGGAGATACTCTTCCTTTTCAGGTGTGATACTGTAGAATATGTTGCTTAAGGAGAGTTAATTTATGTTGTACTTCAGATCTATAGAGGAAGAGCAATAGTTTGCTATGGTTTTACTTTAATTTATAATCATTATTTAACTGTCCGGTTCGATTCTCAGCTAGAGCGTCTTCAGCATGGAGACATGCGTGAATGGGCGTACCTTCGTTGAAGGTTGTGCATCAGGCCTGGCAAGCCGGTACATAAAAATCAACTGCCAATCATTAGCGAACCGGAGTTCCGCTGTGGCGACCCCTAACCGGGAAAAGCCGAAAGACACAAACTCTATAGTTTGACTGATATGGTTTTGTGTTATAGTAGATCACTGTTGTCAGCTTTTCTCCATTTAAATTAGTTAGACTACCTACTCCTGTCTTCCAACTTTGCATAAATTTCTACCTGCTTCATAGACATCATGGAAGACAATGTCATTGTACTACTGCAGATAGTTCATAGTATTTGTTGATGTTGAGGCAGACAGCCTGGCACCCTTTCAGTGAGGGGAACTGCAAAAGTTTTATCTTATCTTTGTTGCAGTACATGGGGTCCCTGTTAACCATCTCAGGCAGGTAGTAAAGTTCATTCTCCAATGGCCTATATTAGGGTTTTATATTCAAATGCAAAGTCGATACACAATAAGATCAATGATCTGCTGCATGATGTAGTTATGATCTTTATAACCTAGACTTGGCTTGATGAGAATTTTGGTCCTTACCTAGCTACCTCTATTCCACCTGGAGTATTAGTTATACATTGTCCTTGGAGGGGTGGTATGGGCAGTGGGGGGTCTGTTATAATAACACTATCAGGTAAACCAGGGAGGGAATTATGGACCCTCACTCCCTTGGTCATATACTTCATGCAGGAGCAAACTGTAGGTTTCTCCATGTCTACTGTCCTCAAGGTTGAGTAAAGACATCCCTGCAGAAGTCCACTGACTTTCTCATCAACTTAGAATTAGGTCACCGACACATTATTGTGTTAGGTGATTTTACTGTCTGGGTCAATGAAGGGGCATTATCTCCTGCCCATGAATTTAATTGCATTATGAATTATCTAAGGCTTACTAAGGTAATTACATCTGCAACACACAATTGTGGACATACATTGGATCTGGTCTTCATGTTAGATCTGACAGCCGCAGGTCTAGTGCTGGAACCAGTTCTACAGAGTGACCACCTCCTAGTCCACGTTGATTTGACCTTACCTATTCTTAATTTTCCAATCATGAACTGAGGGTATTCAGTAATATTAGTACTATCACTAGTGATCTTTTTATATAAATTCACTCAGTTCCTCTTGGTGAGTGGTGTTGATTCTGTGGATGCTCATGTAAAGAATATAATAAAATTGTTATCTCAGACACCGGACACCATGGCCTCAGGCATGTCTATACAGTTTCTATTAAAAGTCATGAACCATAGTTCAATATGTCTCTCCATATAATGAGTAAAGCAGGGCACAGGTTGGAGTATCACTGGTACTGGACAGGCTGATAGAGTGACAACATCGAGCTGCATGAGCATTAGTCTATCTATCAAGCACAAATTTCCCATATGAAGTCAGAATTTTTGTCAAGAGAAATCCCTTCATCAGCTAATCAACCAGGAGTGCTCTTCTGGTGGTGGGGAGACTGTGCAGCCCAGCTTATCGGTCAAGTGGAAGACTTTGTCCATCTCTGATAGTGACTCTTCTCCTCATTTTATGGACATTTCCTCCATTAGGTCTGCCTTTCCCCTTGACTAAACCCAAGGGTGGTATTCTACAAAGCTTGGCTGATGTTTGATATTCTCAGTTGTGATGAGTTCACTAATGTGTTTCCTGGCATGCACTTATCAGCTTGTGAGCTGCACCCTTTTCCTAAAAAGCTAGTAATGGCTGGCTTCGATACAGTTGTTTGTATCCTTAAGAGATGGGGTTTTTCCTTCAGCCTTCAAAAAGGTGTTGATCATCCCAGATCTTAAAAAGCCAACATTAGACCCAAATAATTTAAACAACTATTGATCTAGCTCTAATCTTCCATTTCTTGGAAATGTTATTGAGAAAGTTCTTTACAAGTAGAATGTCATAGGTTCATAGGTGGTTTCTAGGCTACTGGCCCAAGAGTTATTTTAAGCCAAGCCAAGCTTACCCCAAATTTAACCAAATACTGCTGATGTGTGAATTCCCAAACGACTTTTAACAGTTACAATATAGGCTTGTACACATCAAGCATTTACATGCTGCCTCTGTCCATTAGGGCCATATGTGCAAAACCAGAGAGACATTTGCAATTTCCCATCCATTGCTCCAAGTTACATTTGAATAGGAAGGCTGTTCCAGAGAAGGGGTAATCTTTGAGACACATACCAATCCCTGTCATGTCCTGTTTATGTTGCAGATGAGTTTTAGGTCCTTAGAATAGGTATTTCTGATGTTATTTGTTTTGTGGATGATCAATTAAGTCCATCAGTGTAGGATGGTAGAATGTCTTGTAGGTTAGGTATAGTTTGCTGTGCCACAGTCTGTAGGAGACTGACTACAGAGATAGGGCTGTGAGATGATCTGCATAGGAATTGTTTACTCCCTGAATTTTGTTGTGAGTAACTTCCATGATATTTCAAGCTGTTGCAAGTGTCTAGTCAGGTACATACCAAATGTGCATTTTGAATAAATGAAAAGTGCTGGCAGGCAGAGTATCACAGGCGCAAATCACTCTGGGGATGATGAAACCACAAATATTTTAATGTTAAAATTCAGAAAAGAACAAGTATAAATGTGAGTGCTTTCATTAAATAAGTGTTAACTTCATTCATCAATGTGCATTTTACTTGATGACTGGTCTGATGAGAGCCAAGTAGACTGGAACAATGACCTCCTTAGATCTGGATGCCATGCCCTTACTTATAAGTTGTGTGACACAAAATGGTTTTCTCACCACAGTAATTATGTCGTGGTCAAAGGTCAGGTTACAGTCAACATATGTAGCCAAATCTCTGACCACTGGTTCTACTTTTAGGGGTGCATTATCAATATGGTAATTTCTAGGGGGTCTATATCAGGACATTGAAGTTTTAAAACTTAGAATGTTCTTATATCGACCCGTTTTGAGCGAACGCTAAAAATTGAGAGGCTGCAGAACACCGATTTCTTTCCTAGGGAAATAATTTGGTTGGCCGGTTCTGTGGCTTCACTATTTTCAATGCTGTGGTGGAAATTTACAGGTCGGGTTCAGGTAAGTGTGCGATTGTGTGGTTGTTAGGATTAGGGCGCGGGTTAGGTGAGTTAGGGTTAGGGGTGGGTTAAGTGAGTTAGGGTTAGGGCGTGAGTTAGGTGAGTGTGCGATAATGACGGACCTTAGGATTAGGGTTTGGGTTAAGGTAAGTGGATAGACAGTAGCGTATGTATAGTTTAGTGTAGGGTTAGTTGTAGGATTATAAGTGTATGTGTGTGTACTGATGTTTTTTAGGCATGCTTGTGTTGTGTGTATGTGTTTCGGAATTGGGAAAAAATTTGCTGTTCTGAATGTTCGATATTATGTGGTTTAGATATTTTAGGTTCGATGAAATAGTGTTCGCTATTTTCATCTTTCGATAACGTGATATAAACGTATTTCTAGGGATGGCCATCTTTCTAAATGGTACTATTATGCATTTTTTCACATTGCGGTTTAGTTCATATCTCTGGCACCAGTTGATTATCTGTGTCATACCCTCTTGAAGGGTATCTGTCTTTAGGGGATTCAATGACCACACATATATGGAGACCTGCAAACTAAGTGTCTCATTCAAATCTCTCACCTGAAGTGCACACCTTGGTCTCTACCAGACTGGGCTCCTACAAAGCCATGTACATGGGTCTGCTTAACACTGAACTGGACTGATTACAGTTGATGAAGCGGTATGTGGCTAGGCTACTTACTGCTAAGTTTTTTACCAACATTTTATACCTATCTTGCACAGACTACGTCGGTTATCTGTCTGGTTTAGGATCACCTTTAAGATCTTGTTATTAGTGTATTTGGCAATTTGTGACCTGGATCCTTGCTATCTAAAATAGCTTATTGTGCCCCATTGCTCCATAAAAGTACTGTGCTCACCACCCGAGCAGCTGCTGGTGGGTCTGCAGGTTAATTTGGAGGGTTCTAGTTTTCAAACTTTTCAGTATCAGGCTCCTGTGGATCTCATTGCCTTGGTGGCTCAGTGAATGGTCCTCCTTGTCTAGTCTTAGTTCTAGTTTTGGCATAGAATGGAGTGGACTAAGTTCATGGAAGTTTATATTAATACAGTTTATGTTCTGTGGCATTAAATGTTGTTATTCATGGTTGATGTCTTACTTTATTATCACGTTTTGTGGTCTATGTTGCTATTGCTTTCCTTCTGTTTGTAATGGTGATTTGTTAAAAAGCAGCTGAATAAACTTTACTTTGAACATGGCAATAACTATTTTGTATTCTAACAACTATGCTGACTCCCATGGACCTTTTATCTAGTCCTATTTGGCTCTTTTCTTTCCAAAACCATGTTACTTATAAAGTATTAACATATTTCATCTTAAAGCATACAGAATGGCAAACACAGCTGCATTGATACTGAACCTTTGTGTAGTGCAGGTAAAGAGATATTAAATGGTGTTCATATAATATTTATTTATATTGTTATAAATGTCATGTTTTTCTAATTATCTTGACAACTAAATTATACAGATAGAACTGCTTAGCCTCATATGAAAGCTATTGAATGAATACAATTCTGATGATATCTTGAGTGGTTGCTGAGAAATTGTAAGTTGTTTACAAAATATTACAAACTTGTAGTTACTGTGTTTACTATTACTTATACAATCATGTTTAAGACCTAGAATTCAAAGAATGCTACCAACATAAAATAGTTTACACTGAAAAGCTTGCAATTTATACGTTTTAGAAACCTCTATGGCTCCAGACTTATGAACATTTGTTTGAAATGTGAGGATATAATTTCATCCTATCAAAAAGCTTAGCAATTTAAAGAGCTCATAACAATTTAAAGAGCAAACTTACAGAGTTCCATTGGAAGGAATGAGTTAAGACTAATTTACAGCCATTGTATGACTTTGTAGACTGCTAAAGAAACATGGCCTAACTTTAAGAACAATGGGCAGTTTTAGCAAAAAGTAGACCAACGTAATGCCCATTATTTACAAGTGAAGCACTTGACTATCTGATGATTTTTTCTCTACAAAGATTAATAAAACAGGTCAAGGCATGTGCTGGAAGGGAAGAGTCAGTTTTTCAAAGAACATTATTGCTTTCTGTAATGCAGCAGCTTGAACAGAGCATTACCAACAGAGGTAGTGGCAATGCCGTTATACCTCAGTATGTTCATTTCTTTCCTGATATATTGATACATAATGACATAGTGGCACAGCAGTTAGTGTTGTAGCCTCACAACAATAGGTTTTCTGGTTTGATTCTCAACTGGGGTGTCTCCTGTGCAGAGTCTGCATGACCTCCCCTTTTAGTACAAGTTATCTCTGGGTGCTCTGGCTTCCTCCTACATTCCAAAGACATGCAGCAGGAGGATTAGATGCTCTAAATTGGCCATAGGTGTGAGTCTGTATGATATGGGGGAAGAACCACCACAGGGCAAACTACCTGGTGGTATGAACAATGGCTGTAGATGATAGTCACTGTTGATGTGGCACCGTAGCTTCATATTCAAAAATGAAAAAGGGATTATGGATATGTGTGTGTGTGTGTATGTGTATGTGTGTGTGTGTGTGTGTGTGTGTGTGTGTGTGTGTGTATATATATATATATATATATATATATATATATATATTTATATAGCTATATATATATATATATATATATATATATATATATATATATATGTATATATATATTCATATAGCTATATATATATATATATATATATATATATATATATATATATATAAAAGATATTACTGAGCCATTTCCAGTGTCTTATATTGTGGTTCATCCTCATTTATCCATAAGTATCATATAAAATGCATGATTTTGAATGTCCTAAATTGTCACATTTGTTTGAAGACACTTTCAGTGAAAACATTTTGGAATACCCATGTAAAGGATTTGAAAATTAACAATAATTTGCTGAAATGCAAAGGTAGCATGCTCAGAAAAAGATTCATACATCTTTCTCAGTGAGTCTTGCTGAGCTGTATGAGCTCAGCAAGCTACAGTTCAAAGAACCAATTAGAGTAGTTTGGTGTGATGTGTATTATTGAAGGGGACGGGGACAATTAATCCTAACTCAAAATAGAATTAAACTTACAGATATTCCCTTACTCAAAAGTCAATAGTCAAATATGTTAAGTAGGGGAATTACACAGACACAGCTCAACAGTTTTTAGATGTACAAAGTGAAAAAATGCCAGGTAAATCCAAACATAGCCCAGAAAAAATAAGTGAACTAGTAGCAAGAACAGTATCCTTAACGCAAGTTTATTGTTTTTTACAAACAACACACGTTTTCGCTACTGTTCGACAGTAGCTTCTTCAGAGAAACAGAACCAACAGAAACGCCAAACATTTAAACTTGTAGATGACGTGAATGTGTTAAGTCACGTCACTGCAAGTTACAAAATAATAGTATGCGTTGACTAGCTACAATGTATTGATACAACTATAAGCTGCATATGCATTAACCAAATCGATGCTGTGTTATAAAAAATATATGTATACAATAAAAACATTAAGAAAATTAGTACTTCTAAAAAAGTCAGTAGCTACTTCAATAACGCATATTATACAATGTCAGCTATACTACTACACATTTTCTAAAATTTATATACAAATAAATTAGTCAATAAATTGGTAATTAAGTAAACTGTATAGTCTTACTATTTGATTGTTTAATTAATATATACCAAGTATATTTTAAAATGTATATATCCAGAAAATATTCTTCTTTACAAAGAATATATTAATTGATAATACTATAAATAATACAAATAATAATAATGAATAATAAAAATGTCACAAGTATAAAAATCACATATAAAATAAGGGGATCTTCTTTTTTGAAAAGTGTACTTTTAAGGAATTTTTATGTTAATTATAATTATAGATTTAATTATTTACAAGTTTTTGGGTACAATGTGTTAACAAATCCTAACATTTTATCTCAAAGTACTCCTTAATTTTAATATACAGTTGATATTGCAATTTTCATTCAACCCAGGTGTACAAAACGTGTCTAATGTTAGTTGCCATTCTAATTCACTAGCTTCTAAAAGTAGTGAAAAAGGACCTCCTCTAATAGAATAAGGTACATGGTCTATAGCTAGAAAATGAAAGCTGTGACCAAGGTTGTTGAAAATATGTTTCGCCAAAGCATTGTCGATTTTATTTTTCTTTATAGCATAGATGTGTTCATACAGCCTTTCACGTAGTTTATGGTCTGTTTTCCCTACGTAAAAGGCTGGGCAACAATCACATGTAGCTAAGTAAATAATAGATTTAGTCTCACAATTAATTTTATAATTAATGTAATATTTTTTATTTCTAATAGCGAAAGAATTTGATGTTCTCAAATATTTGCAATAATTGCAAGAACCACAAATAAATGTCCCCTTTTGTCTCAAATTAAAATCAATTTCTTTATTTCTTTCGAGAAGCATTTTAAGATTGTTACCTTTCTTATATACTATAATAGGGTTTTGTCTTAATTTTTCTGAAAGTTGTAAATTATTCCTAATAAAATACCAGTTCTTGAAGACTATATATCTAATCTAGTTAGAGTTACTATTAAAGGTGGTAATAAAACTAGTAATATTGTTTAACAAAAGGAATGTTGGAACAGTTTTGATTGTCCATACTGTTTAAAGTAGAAATGTCAAGGGAGGGACTAGTGTGGTTGTCAAAGGTGTTACAACTATCTTTAACAAGTAATGGTGCAAAAATTCCGTTAAATCGTTTTAGTCCAATTTCTTGAATCATCTCATCAATAAGTACTAAAGGATAACTACGATTAAGGAACATATTTTTCAAAAATTGGCATTCTCTTTGGAAAGTTGTATCAAAGGAACACATCCTAGCTGCTCTAATAAGTTGCCCTTTAATTACTGACCGTTTTTGTTTGAATGGATGGGAGCTCGAAAAATGGAGGAAGGAATTACAATAGGTAGATTTTCTAAAAATGGATGAAAAATAAATGTTTTTTACAGGATCCTTGTTGAGTTTGATGTCTAAATAGTCAATCTCTGTAGTAGAGAAATGATGGGTGAATTTAAGGAAGTTAGTTGTAGAATTGAAAAAATCAATCAAATCTAATGCTTCACTTACATTCCCATTAAAGAGAATGAAGACGTCGTCTAGAAATCTGGTGTAGTATTTAATGCGTGGCATAAATTCTGGATTGTTGAAAATATAATGTTTTTCCCAGTATGCTACAAATAAGTTTGCCACACTAGCACCACATGGTGAACCCATTGCTATCCCTTGTTTTTGTAGGTAACATTCTTTATTGAAAATAAAAAAGTTAGATGTTAGAATTATGTCTAACAGTTCAGAAACTACATCAATTTCTCTTTGAGTTGCATTAAGCTCCTTTAAAATGAGTGTAATCCATTCTACCGCCTCATTGTGTGGAATAGATGTATATAAGTCGACAACGTCAACTGTAAGGAAATTATTAGAAATGTCAAAGGTCAAATTGTTGATACTACTAAGAAATAACCATGAGTCCTTACAAATTTCCGGGATGTTTTTTATATATTTCGAAAGGATGTTGTCCACCAATTGTGCACAAGGATATGTCATAGATCCACGGCCATCAATAAGGGCTCGCATAGGAGGGTTGTTAAGATCCTTATGCATTTTAGGGATCCCAAATATTATGGGAACCTTAGGAAAGAGGATGTCGATATAATTGTAAGTATCATAGTCTATCTTGGCTCCAATGAAAAGGTCCCTAAAATAACCTCTGATTCTAGTATGAGATATATTCATTTCATTTAATGAAGATGAGGTGTATGCTGGACTTTGTAGTACTGTTAACATTTTGGTAATGTACTCAGAATTATCAAAGATAAACAAACCACCACCTTTGTCTGGTTTAATCACCCTCACGGGGGATGCACAGAGGTTATTGAAAGAGGTCAACTGCTCTCTCGATATGTTAGGTTTCTCATACTTGTTACTTAGGTATGACGTTTGACTAAGATGTCTAATGTCTAATTCACACATATTTTCGAAAGTTAATAACGTGGGATGTAAAGGGGGATTAAATGTACTACTAGACCTTAAAATGTCTGGAGCTGTAAACACTGAATTGTTAAACAATAAGTGTAGATTGAGTTTTCTCACATAACATTTTAAGTCAATAATAGTTCTTGCCAAGTTAAAATGTTTGCTTGGTACAAAAGTGTTACCATAAGCCAACAGTTCAATCAATGGATAGTCTAGTTCAATACTAGAAAAGTTGTAGATTTTAAAGTCCCCTTGTGCGTTAGTTAACATTCTTATTTTACTCCCTTCATAGGTGCCAACATTATTGCCATCAGATTTAAGTGTTACCGATAGTTGTTTCGGTTCTTGTTCTTGTTCCTCTGGAACCGATTGTTGCATGCTCCTAAAAAATTCCCCTTATTAGAGGTATTGTTTGAATTGATATTGTCTGCAGTTCCTTGTTGGTAGTTCCTAAAATTATTGTTATTGTTGGCTCGGATTCTATTGCTCCGTCTTGGTACCTCAATAAATTCATCCTCCGTTATTTCTTCTAAAACATCTGTATCAGTAGTGTTAGAGTTAACGGAATGTGTTGGTAAATCAGAAGTGTTTGTTAGATTGTTATCTCCATTACTAGATTGCAGTTTAGGATAAACATTATTGTGCATATAAGCTGTTCTGTCTCTAGAGAGTTTCTTGACCTTATTCAGTTTAAGTTTGTCCACTAATGCATCAATACTTGAAAAATTCGCCCGTAATCATATTTGTACCTGTTGAAGTCAAGGTCGCTTTTGATGGAATTGTCCAGGTCATTCACTTCAGTTATTAAAGAGGTAATGTGTGCAGAATAATGTTTAACCATTAATTCTAAAAGTTGAGCCCCCTGTTGGTCAAAGAGGGCTATAAGGTTATTATGAAATGCACTGTCTACTAGTAAGCCAGTAGGAAAAAAGGTAGTCCGAAGACCCTTAGGTACTACTTTATCGTTCAAGCATTGTTTAAAGTAAGCCACTTCTAGCTGCAACTTTTTCAGTTTTACCAGTTTACTGTCAAAATTCTTGAGTTTGTCTGCAATAGTATTATTACTTACTGTTAGGGGTTCCATACCCACAGCCGGACGTTCCTGTGATGATGGTATGACGAAAGTAAACTTGTCAATGTTCTGGATCCAATCCTGGATCAATGGAACGCCAATAAGTGTTTGGTCTGGTCCCCTTGTCCCACCTTCATGTGTCAGATTAGCAGATGTTGTAAAAATCAGTTCACTCCGTTGTGGCAGTGGTAAAATTGTTGCAGGCTTGTCTCTAATCAAGGTGTCAGGTAAAACTGGTACCTTACCGAAGTTGCATGTGGCATTTGGTATATTTTGGTCTAATAATACCCTTTGTACACTAGCATGCTGAGGTTGCGCTGGTGGTATCGTAGAAAATGCTGTAGAAACATTAGCGCTGTTGCTGACATGAATATTAGGTTCAGAATAAGCCACAAGTGGCGTGACCATTTCTCTCTTATCCAAAGCATCTAAGCGAGATGAAAACAAGTCCATACGCTGTGAAAGAGAGCGTAGCAACGACGGGATATCCGTCTGTTCAGCTGACTCGTTTTGAGTATTTGTCCCAAATAGATTCGGAGTCCCTGGGCTGGAGTGAATGCCTGAAGCCATAACCCAAACGCACGACTATTGAAATCCAAACACACACAAAGTGAAAAAATGCCAGGTAAATTCAAACGTAGCCCAGAAAAAATAAGTGAACTAGTAGCAAGAACAGTATCCTTAATGCAAGTTTATTGTTTTTTACAAACAACACATGTTTTCGCTACTGTTCGACAGTAGCTTCTTCAGAGAAACAGAACCAACAGAAACGCCAAACATTTAAACTTGTAGATGACGTGAATGCGTTAAGTCACGTCACTGCAAGTTACAAAATAATAGTATGCGTTGACTAGCTACAATGTATTGATACAACTATAAGCTGCGTATGCATTAACCAAATCGATGCTGTGTTATAAAAAATATATGTATACAATAAAAACATTAAGAAAATTAGTACTTCTAAAAAAGTCAGTAGCTACTTCAATAACGCATATTATACAATGTCAGCTATACTACTACACATTTTCTAAAATTCATATACAAATAAATAATTGTTTTCATCTCGCTTAGATGCTTTGGATAAGAGAGAAATGGTCACGCCACTTGTGGCTTATTCTGAACCTAATATTCATGTCAGCAACAGCGCTAATGTTTCTACAGCATTTTCTACGATACCACCAGCGCAACCTCAGCATGCTAGTGTACAAAGGGTATTATTAGACCAAAATATATCAAATGCCACATGCAACTTCGGTAATGTACCAGTTTTACCTGACACCTTGATTAGAGACAAGCCTGCAACAATTTTACCACTGCCACAACGGAGTGAACGGATTTTTACAACATCTGCTAATCAGACACATGAAGGTGGGACAAGGGGACCAGACCAAGCACTTATTGGTGTTCCATTGATCCAGGATTGGATCCAGAACATAGACAAGTTTACTTTCGTCATACCATCGTCACAGGAACGTCCGGCTGCAGGTATGGAACCCCTAACAGTAAGTAATAATACTATTGCAGACAAACTCATGAATTTTGACAGTAAACTGGTAAAACTGAAAAAGTTGCAGCTAGAAGTGGCTTACTTTAAACAATGCTTGAATGATAAAGTAGTACCTAAGGGTCTTTGGACTACCTTTTTTCCTACTGGCTTACTAGTAGACAGTGCATTTCATAATGACCTTATAGCCCTCTTTGACCAACAGGGGGCTCAACTTTTAGAATTAATGGTTAAACATTATTCTGCACACATTACCTCTTTAATAACTGAAGTGAATGACCTGGACAATTCCATCAAAAGCGACCTTGACTTCAACAGGTACAAATATGATTACGGGCGGATTTTTTCAAGTATTGCTGCATTAGTGGACAAACTTAAACTGAATAAGGTCAAGAAACTCTCTAGAGACAGAACAGCTTACATGCACAATAATGTTTATCCTAAACTGCAATCTAGTAATGGAGATAAAAATCTAACAAACACTTCTGATTTACCAACACATTCTGTTAACTCTAACACTACTGATACAGATGTTTTAGAAGAAATAACGGAGGATGAATTTATTGAGGTACCAAGACGGAGCAATAGAATCCGAGCCAACAATAACAATAATTTTAGGAACTACCAACAAGGAACTGCAGACAATATCAATTCAAACAATACCTCTAATAAGGGGAATTTTTTAGGAGCACGCAACAATCGGTTCCAGAGGAACAAGAACAAGAACCGAAACAACTATCGGTAACACTTGAATCCGATGGCAATAATGTTGGCACCTATGAAGGGAGTAAATTAAGAATGTTAACTAAAGCACAAGGGGACTTTAAAATCTACAACTTTTCTAGTATTGAACTAGACTATCCATTGATTGAACTGTTGGCTTATGGTAACACTTTTGTACCAAGCAAACATTTTAACTTGGCAAGAACTATTATTGACTTAAAATGTTATGTGAGAAAACTCAATCTACACTTATTGTTTAACAATTCAGTGTTTACAGCTCCAGACATTTTAAGGTCTAGTAGTACATTTAATCCCCCTTTACATCCCGCGTTATTAACTTTTGAAAATATGTGTGAATTAGACATTAGACATCTTAGTCAAACGTCATACCTAAGTAACAAGTATGAGAAACCTAACATATCGAGAGAGCAGTTGACCTCTTTCAATAACCTCTGTGCATCCCCCGTGAGGGTGATTAAACCAGACAAAGGTGGTGGTTTGGTTATCTTTGATAATTCTGAGTACATTACCAAAATGTTAACAGTACTACAAAGTCCAGCATACACCTCATCTTCATTAAATGAAATTAATATATCTCATTCTAGAATCAGAGGTTATTTTAGGGACCTTTTCATTGGAGCCAAGATAGACTATGATACTTACAATTATATCGACATCCTCTTTCCTAAGGTTCCCATAATATTTGGGATCCCTAAAATACATAAGGATCTTAACAACCCTCCTATGCGAGCCCTTATTGATGGCCGTGGATCTATGACATATCCTTGTGCACAATTGGTGAACAACATCCTTTCGAAATATATAAAAAACATCCCGGAAATTTGTAAGGACTCATGGTCATTTCTTAGTAGTATCAACAATTTGACCTTCGACATTTCTAATAATTTCCTTACAGTTGACGTTGTTGACTTATATACATCTATTCCACACAATGAGGCGGTAGAATGGATTACACTCATTTTAAAGGAGCTTAATGCAACTCAAAGAGAAATTGATGTAGTTTCTGAACTGTTAGACATAATTCTAACATCTAACTTTTTTATTTTCAATAAAGAATATTACGTACAAAAACAAGGGATAGCAATGGGTTCACCATGTGGTGCTAGTGTGGCAAACTTATTTGTAGCATACTGGGAAAAACATTATATTTTCAACAATCCAGAGTTTATGCCACGCATTAAATACTACACCAGATTTCTAGACGACGCCTTCATTCTCTTTAATGGGAATGTAAGTGAAGCATTAGATTTGATTGATTTTTTCAATTCTACAACTAACTTCCTTAAATTCACCCATCATTTCTCTACTACAGAGATTGACTATTTAGACGTCAAACTCAACAAGGATCCTGTAAAAAACATTTATTTTTCATCCATTTTTAGAAAATCTACCTATTGTAATTCCTTCCTCCATTTTTCGAGCTCCCATCCATTCAAACAAAAACGGTCAATAATTAAAGGGCAACTTATTAGAGCAGCTAGGATGTGTTCCTTTGATACAACTTTCCAAAGAGAATGCCAATTTTTGAAAAATATGTTCCTTAATCGTAGTTATCCTTTAGTACTTATTGATGAGATGATTCAAGAAATTGGACTAAAACGATTTAACGGAATTTTTACACCAGTACTTGTTAAAGATAGTTGTAACACCTTTGACAACCACACTAGTCCCCCCCTTGACATTTCTACTTTAAACACTATGGACAATCAGAACTGTTCCAACATTCCTTTTGTTAAACAACTTATTACTAGTTTTATTACCACCTTTAATACTAACTCTAACCAGATTAGATATATAGTCTTCAAGAACTGGTATTTTATTAGGAATAATTTACAACTTTCAGAAAAATTAGGACAAAACCCTATTATAGTATATAAGAAAGGTAACAATCTTAAAATGCTTCTCGAAAGAAATAAAGAAATTGATTTTAATTCGAGACAAAAGGGGACATTTATTTGTGGTTCTTGCAATTATTGCATATATTTGAGAACATCAAATTCTTTCACTATTAGAAATAAAAAATATTACATTAATTATAAAATTAATTGTGAGACTAAATCTATTATTTACTTAGCTACATGTGATTGTTGCCCAGCCTTTTACGTAGGGAAAACAGACCGTAAACTACGTGAAAGGCTGTATGAACACATCTATGCTATAAAGAAAAATAAAGTGGACAATGCTTTGGCGAAACATATTTTCAACAACCCTGGTCACAGCTTTCATTTTCTAGCTATAGACCATGTACCTTATTCTATTAGAGGAGGTCCTTTTTCACTACTTTTAGAAGCTAGTGAATTAGAATGGCAACTAACATTAGACGCGTTTTGTACACCTGGGTTGAATGAAAATTGCAATATCAACTGTATATTAAAATTAAGGAGTACTTTGAGATAAAATGTTAGGATTTGTTAACACATTGTACCCAAAAACTTGTAAATAATTAAATCTATAATTATAATTAACATAAAAATTCCTTAAAAGTACACTTTTCAAAAAAGAAGATCCCCTTATTTTATATGTGATTTTTATACTTGTGACATTTTTTATTATTCATTATTATTATTTGTATTATTTATAGTATTATCAATTAATATATTCTTTGTAAAGAAGAATATTTTCTGGATATATACATTTTAAAATATACTTGGTATATATTAATTAAACAATCAAATAGTAAGACTATACAGTTTACTTAATTACCAATTTATTGACTAATTTATTTGTATATGAATTTTAGAAAATGTGTAGTAGTATAGCTGACATTGTATAATATGCGTTATTGAAGTAGCTACTGACTTTTTTAGAAGTACTAATTTTCTTAATGTTTTTATTGTATACATATATTTTTTATAACACAGCATCGATTTGGTTAATGCATACGCAGCTTATAGTTGTATCAATACATTGTAGCTAGTCAACACATACTATTATTTTGTAACTTGCAGTGACGTGACTTAACACATTCACATAATCTACAAGTTTAAATGTTTGGCGTTTCTATTGGTTCTGTTTCTCTGAAGAAGCTACTGTCGAACAGTAGCGAAAACGTGTGTTGTTTGTAAAAAACAATAAACTTGCTTTAAGGATACTGTTCTTGCTACTAGTTCACTTATTTTTTCTGGGCTACGTTTGGATTTACCTGGCATTTTTTCACTTTGTACATCTAAAAACTGTTGAGCTGTGTCTGTGTAATTCCCCTACTTAACATATTTGACTATTGACTTTTGAGTAAGGGAATATCTGTAAGTTTAATTCTATTTTGAGTTAGGATTAATTGTCCCCGTCCCCTTCAATAATACACATCACACCAAATGACTTTTGATGACCTTTATTAAATTTCCATAACATAGCTTTGATCACCAACTTTATTACAACTATTCTTGATATAATTGATTCTAAATACAGCATAACATCCTTGTAATGTTAATCAGGGCAGCGTATCTACTCACCCTGCCCCAGTAAGCAGTGTCCATACCTCTACTCACTTACTTTACTTATGAAGCAGCGTCCCATCTCACTTCAATGTTAATCAGGGCAGCGTACCTACTCACCCTGCCCAACAAGCAGGGCCCATATCTCTGCTCTGTTACTTTACTTATGAAGCAGCATCCCAACTCACTTCATGCACCATCCATTGAATTACCTGCCACCAAATAAGCACCATCCTTACCTCAACTTGCTTATCTATTCAGCAAGCTTCCTCCAACTACTCATTTCCTTTCCCTAGATCCTTGAAATGAACATCCAGACATCATAGGGGGAACAGAAGAGGGCAAGCCTATCCCTCTTCTCCGCCTACTCCCACTGATAAATAACACTACTCCCTCCAATGAAAAGAGGGCGAGTGGGTGGGTAGCAAGTTCACGCCAAAATGTGATTGCCTACCCAACTACACCAGACTAATCCTCTTAAGCCCCTCCCCATCATTATCTCATTTCCTCCCAACTATCCCTGCCTCCACTTAACCCTTTCACCTCCCCAACCCACTTAACTCTCCCTAATGTTAACCTAATCCCCCTATGAAGATGTCCCGGGACAACTTAGTTTGTTGCCAAACTTCATTTGTCCCGGTCCCCTTCAATAATACACATCACACCAAATGACATTTGACGACCTTTATTAAATTTCCATAACATAGCTTTGATCACCAACTTTATTACAACTATTCATGATATAATTGATTCTAAATACAGCATAACATCCTTGTAATGTTAATCAGGGCAGCGTACTTACTCACCCTGCCCCAGTAAGCAGTGTCCATACCTCTACTCACTTGCTTTACTTATGAAGCAGCGTCCCATCTCACTTCAATGTTAATCAGGGCAGCGTACCTACTCACCCTGCCCAACAAGCAGGGTCCATACCTCTGCTCCATTACTTTACTTATGAATGAAGCAGCGTCCCAACTCACTTCATGCACCATCCATTGAATTACCTTTCACCAAATAAACACCATCCTTACCTCAGCTTGCTTATCTATTCAGCAAACTTCCTCCAACTACTCATTTCCTTTCCCCAGATCCTTGAAATGAACATCCAGACATCAGAGAGGGGACAGAAGAGGGCAAGCCTATCCCTCTTCTCCACCAACCAGCCTGCCCAGGCTGTTCCCCCTCCTTTCTACCCAAAATTGCTCAATCCACTTCCCATAAAGGGAAGGGTCCCCATAACGGGAAGGGTCAAGCCAAACATCATTTGATGTACCCCTCATCTGGAAAGCACCTTAGAATCCTGTCAGACTCCAATCCATGCCATCACTGAAACCCACCCCAATGAAACTAAATAAAGTAGGATTACCATGACCCCGTTGTAACACTGGAACATCCACACCAAGAGAACACAAACCCTTTTAGCTCTCTGCCTTCAAAGCTGAAATCATGGCTCAACCTGGATGTATTGACAGCCTATAGCCACAACAAAACTACAAACTATAACCTCTTAAACTCAAGACAGCACCCAGTCAAACAACTAAAATCAAGTCTCTCACCCAAAACCTTGTTAACCGTGGCATATCACCCTAACCCACCCACTACCCAGTTCTATACGTGCAACAACTCCATTACTGTAGGGAACAGTCTAATTCCAACTTTAATGCCCTATCTTAGCTAGCAAAAACTAGCACCCCTTGACCTAGTTCCAGAAAACCCACCTATGCTCAGCAACGAAATACTCTACATACCCAGCCATAAACACCCCCAATTTGCTCATTACCAAACCATTCTTAACCCCTGTTTGGCCCTGGCCTTTCCCCTGGAGAGCTCTTACCTTATATTACCTATACCACTAGTAGGCAATTAAGACCTGTCCTACCGCAGCCTTATCCTGCACCCAAGCTTCCTTTAAACCTTCTAACTCCCCTGTAACAACGCACCTAGTTTTAAAACTACCCCACCAACCACCTACCTACCATGCTTCCTAAAACTCTACTCACAAAATTGACAAGAGCCATAGGGCTTTAACCTAATAAGTCCTGTGCTCCTATGAATGTCATAACTACTCATCCCATGGGATCCCCACACTTCCCATAACCATCCCCACCCATTACTCCCTTGGCCCCCCTGCCTACCTCTTCCTTACTTGCCCCCTATACCAATGCAATAATCAGATCCCACTAATTGAACACAGAGATCTAATGTGTCTTAATAAGGTAATTACTCAGACCCACTTTGAGCCCCATTCAGGTGGCAAAACATCTGACCTATCAAAACATTACCTTTCAGATCCCCTTCCAAGCCACTGCATGATGCCTTCTGCCCTTCAGCAATTTCAGTCAATAACTGTTGCCATCTTGAGCTCCCCATGTGTAGCATCTTTGCTTGCCACTGCTTTCATCATCTTTGAATTCACTGTGTATTGCCACCCCTGGTACTCGGCAGACTATCACCCAATGACCCCACCACTTAATCGACACCAAAGCATGATCATCTGCGAACTCACTGCATCTCACCACTGGAACTCAGCACACCATCATCTACAAAGAAAAGGACAAAATTAACCCTCTAATAGGAACAAGAAAGCTCCACATTATGCCCACCTATTCCAAACTACAGCCACAGCGTTCCAAGACCCCATCTGCAAGAAAGAAAAAGACAGGTAAAACATCCAAAATACATAACACATTCCAAGACATCTTTAAAAACAACCTATCCTGCCAACCTGGGAAGGAATGTACCACCGACATTCCATCTATGACAAACAGCCATAACTGAAGCAATGCTTCCTATGACCCTATCAAATACCCAAGAAAATTTTAACTACCAGTGGAATATATTAAAAGTAAACCCCACACCTGAAGAGACCTATCCCTATCCACAAGCCAGGTAACTTTACAATTCCAGACCACCAAAGCTGTTGAACATGCTACACCTAAAGAAATCCCAATCCCTCAGCACCACATGCTTCAGGGATCTAAACCTTGTCATCACCATGAACAAAACATGCTGGAGGGATAGGTTCCTGACTCAGAGACTCCCCATACTCTGGAATAGCCTGCCCATACATGTCAAGCAGAGTGCCTCTTTGGTCCTCTTCAAAGGAACCTTGATGACTGAATGGGAGCATTTGCCTAGCTCTTAAACTTCCATCTCCAAATGAGGCACACTAAACACATAATGTGGAAGAAATGGACACAATGTACACTGTAGCTGTTACACTTAACAGCATACTTGTTATCCTATTACAATGCTTTATTAGTGTCAGTGGGTCAGAAAACAGCACACTCAATGAGACACACTCTAAGAGTAAGATGGCAAAACTAAAATCAGTATTAAAGTCAGGGACCAATAAACAGACTATCTCTTGAAATACTGCAACAAGCGACAAGCCCAGGTCCACTCTATATGCAGTCATCGCTATTCCACTCCCACTGACGCTCGCCAAGATTCCCCAAATCCTGAGTAACAATCAAAGAAGCTTCCCTGTAAAACCGGTAACCTGCCCGCTGACGTCATCTATGCTACAGTCACACCCTCCTGAAGTGGAGAAAAAAAACACTTTTTCCAGCCCGTCTTGAACTACTAGTGCTGCCAAGGTAACCTGCCAGCTGATGAGATAGCAATACTCCACCCTACCCACTCGTACCTTTCTGAAGCCCCTACCACAAAATTTGGATGAGGCTTGACATAAGCCCCAACCTGGGGACAGATTTACATATTGGTGCTATAAATATGGAATGTTGCTAAATTAACAGGATTGCACTTAGCATGCACTTTTCCGAAGGATACCAAGTTGGTAATACCAATGCATAGCTTAAAATTAGAGTAAACTAGTGATCATGGAGCATTAACCATAAACTACCATAACATATGAACCTATGAACTAAGCTTTGGGCATTCCAAATAAAAACTTATTTCAGGCCACAAAAAGGGTAAATTAAATTAACGCTCTAATAAAATCAAAGCTGGAAACAACGAAACCCCTGAACACAGAATAATTTATTAAACAAATTATAATTTTATCCTACATTGGCTCACTGCCAAACTGAGACAAACTCTGGAGCTTAGCATCCGCCATTTTAGTTATATAGAAAAGTGACAAAACTCCCATTTCACAACTAAAATGCCTATACAGAACTGTACGGATTGTCATCAAATTCTTTTTTAGACATCTTATTTTTTTTAGACACAAACTCAAAACAGACTGTGGTAGTCTTCCCCCATTACCCAACAGTACTTAAAACAATTGACTTATAAAGCAGCTCTGAGAAATATTACACAACTCTTCCAGCATGCCCACTCTGCTACCATGAATCATCAGTTGCAAACTCACAGACAAAAACAGTTAGACCCTGTCACTAAACTTTAAATTTGCTGCAAATAAAGCTTAGTTCTCAGCTAGCAAGGCTTTACTGAGAGTGTAACCTGATGTACTCCTCCCTCACTGGCCACGGATACCTGACACCTTGCATTCCTTGCCTCCATGTCTTCTTTAGATGGGATAAAATAGGGAACTCAAAGTGGTACAAAGGTCCAAGCAAAGAGACAATAAATATCACTGCTTCACCTACCCGTAACTGTAAACTACTTAATAAATGGGGACAGAACTCACTGCGCATGCACCGCCTTCGACCGTTATTCGCGGGCAACTAAAAAGCATCCGACAAGCAATTATCGATCCTCAGTAACCCCACCGGTCACACACTGCACAAACCTGCCTGATCCCACTGTCAAACAGTCTGCCCTGAAGCCTGACACATACAATTACATATCTTTTTTTTCCCTCGGCTGCAACTAAGCATTGACCCTGCCATTCCTCTACCAAACACGACCAAGATCCAACCACCAAGCAAAACGGGGAGAACAATGCCGACAGCAGAAACAACAAAAAACAGCCTAAAGCCAACACTCATGCAAACCTTCAAATCTCACCAGAATGCACAACTGCAAACCTCCAACAGCACCAGCCTCCGGCATTTTTTTTTTTTGACCGACAGAGACAAAACAATGCAACCAGCATGCATCTCCTGTAGCAAAAGATGTCCACAACTCCAGTTGAGGGCAATCCACAGCAGGAAAGAGGAACCCTGACATCACCCATGAAAACCACCGATGCCCAACTCTGAAAGAGGAATAACAGTAGTCTCTTGTCATTAAATTTTTTTTTTTGTTTGTTTTTTTTTTTTAAACTGTAATTAAAAGTTCAACAACACAAAACAAATTGAACATCTACATTTACACAGGCGATTTACTTAGGCTAACCAGCTATTTTTTCACTAATATCTTTAATCTGTGGGTATCAGAAGAGCTGACTGCGAGAGACAAACATTAGCGAAACCAGAACTGAATATCTGACGAGTCATTGTATGATTTGCCTTTCCTCTTGCCTGAAGTAGCTGCAGAAAGAGAGGGAGAGCAATTGAAACTCATTAAGTGTTTTGTTAACTAGCAAAGTGTTAATCATATAAAATATTCAGAAATGACCTGGAAAGTACAGGTTTCCTTTCCACTTGGAGAAGCAAAAGGCACTGTTGCTTTTTGCCCAGGTCCCCATGAAAACTGGCATCAATTTACTAGAACAGACCCACATTATGCAGCAAAAACCTGGACCATCTGCAAATATCTGAACTGAGAACTATGCCTCATGTCCGTTACTTCACCTCTCTCCCTAACAAACAAGCTACCAATTGATCATGGCCCACAAGAGCCCCAAATTAATCACTGCAGGTCCTGAACCCAGGCCCCCCCCAAAAAAATGAATACTGCTACTTATGTTTTGTAACCTAAACACCCATACCAACCATTGCTAATCTGAGGCCTACCTGAACCAGCAGTTCCTAAAGGTCGTCTTGGACTTAAACTCACATTAGCTCCCCCTAACAAGTAGCAAGTTCACACCAAAATGTGATTGCTTCCAGTGGCGGCTGGTGACTTCATATTAAAGGAGGGCTGCAGGAGACAGCTGAATGGGTAGGGCCAACGGGAAGGGGTGTGCCCAACTAGAAATGGGTGGAGCTATGTTCAAAACCACAACAACTGGAACTTTAATTAAATACGCTGCCCTGGGTGCCAAACAGTCATTACAAGAGTCCAATCAAGACAAAATGAAGTGTAGAAGAAAAAAATATTTCAATGCATTGGCTACATGACAACTTACTTAATATCCAGATGGAAACAGGTTGTGAGGCATGAAAAAATAAATTACTTTTTAAATACATTACTGGAATGCCAGTCAAAAATCAAGTATAAAAAAACAAGCAGCACTCATCTCAAACCACTACTCCTTGCACTGCAGTTCTAATTATAATTTATATTCAGCTTTATAAAATTACCAAGTAACATGCTGAAAGTAGCAATCTCTGTGATACCCTCACTTGTAAAAATGTTTCTTATCCATAAAAGACGTGCTGCCTGACACAACTATCTACTTGTTTCATGGGGAAGACATGATCAACGTAAAAAATGAACAGCAAAGAAGAAACAAGCTCAAGATAAATTGCTTAAAGGATTCCTGCACAAGTTATGGACCACACATGATAGATTGGCATTCTGTTTAGTTTACGGGTAAGCCTGCAAAGATGACTGCAAGTCTCCAACAAAAGATGACTGCATGTCTCCAATAAATGTAATGAGCTTCTGAAAATACTGTCTGTCCTTTTATTACAAATACTGTCATATGCATTTCAATACCGAAGGCTTATACATTATCTAGTTATGTAAATATTCTCTGCATGGCAACAATGAAAAGGCTTTCAATGCTGGTAATTCTTTAACAGTATGCCTATTAAAGCTTACTTGCATCTTACAATCTCCAACAAGCTTACCTGATGCTCATTAAATCATTGCTACTTAAAGGAGTACAACAGGTTTCTCTAATGTATTCATCAACTTCACGGCCCTTTTCCTCCCTATTTACATTGTCCTCTGTAAAGCAACAACAATAAAGCATTTACAATTTTTATAATTCCCCTTACTTCTGTAACAGAAGCCTACCTTCTCATACTGTGATGGTTTCACTTACAAAATGATTCTCTCACGTTTGAATAAAGCTTGCTGGAGTCGCCCAATTACTGACATCATCGAGGCCAGGCAGTGCAGGTACATTTTTTTTTTAATCAGTTCCCTCCCCCAAAGTGACATTACCACAGCCGCCATCTGATTCTAAGTAAAATAATAAGACCCACCCATTCTGTAATGTCATGGCTCCCTTGTCCTTTCCCAGTGCTCAACTACAAGTGCAGTAGGTAGGGTACTTCTTTTTAGCATTGTGTTTCCAGTACGCTGTATTTCCCTGGTGGAACCTTGTGTGAGTCTCTTTCTGCATCAGCTTCCCTTGTGGATTTATACTGGTGAGTAGGTCATTTTTTGTAGAAATACATTGTTTGACAGCAAAGTATCAGTATCTCTTTAATGTGGCATCTTCATTTCTCCTGGCTTTTCGGTTGCTGTGCTGCATAAGTTCACACGTGCATCCAAAAATGTTTTAACATTGCTTGTTTGGGACCTGCTGGCCAAACAACTGTTGTGGATACATGTATGCACTTGGTATTGAACTGTGGCACTTTAGTACTGTACTTTTTTATATTTATTTGCCTTTGCTGCAGCATTCCAGTTGTTCCGCGTGGTGTTGGTTGCCAGTGGCAATTATTACTATAAAGTTGTCTTCTTTCCGAAGTTATTTTCTCTAACTTTCCTAAAGAGCAGTACCACTGACTACCTTAAAGATTTCCTGTTCAATATGGGTAGTGGTTGTGCCGTCTTGTAATATGTTCAGTGAGAAGGTGTAATGAAAAAACTTGCTGTCCATTGTATGAAAATTGGCATTGTTTTACTCCTTTAATGCCATGTACTTCTTTTTTTTATGTAATTTCCTTTCCTGTGGCATTCCTTTGCCAGCTGTTCCATGTGGTCTTGGTTGCCAATAGCAATTGTTTTTCTTTATGGCCCTGTGATGTTTGAAGTTTTGTGTGTGCATGACTGTGCGATTATGAACTTCCAAGCCATTATTTTACACTCGCTTAGCTGTTTACTTTTTTTTTTCTTATTTTATACTCGCTAAACAGCTTAGCGAGTGTAAAGTAATGGCTTGTTAGATCGTAATTGCACGCTCACACCGACAAACACTCGATTATGTTGCTGTGCTTCTCCCACCGGTTATTTGCCACCTACAAATTTTTTTATCTAAAATATGTCTCTCTGCAGACATAAGGGTAGTGGATTTGATTCTTGTGTTGTTTGGGCAGTGATTGCAAGTGCGTGGGGAGAGAATGAAGTGTGTGTGTATGAATGTAGGAGTGCCTGTGTGTGTGTATGACAGAGCGAACAATAAGGGAATGCATGGAGAGTGTGTGTATGAATGTAAAAGTGCCTGCGTGTGTGTGACAGAGCAAACAGTAAAGCAATGCATGGGGAGTGTGGGTATGAATGTAAAAGTGCCTACGTGTGTGTATGAGAGAGCGATCAGTAAAGTAAGAAACTCCTGTTCATAAAAAATTAAACGCACCATATTAACACTTTTTATTTGCATGTTGTTGTTTGTCTTTTGGCTTTTTCCCGGTAAGTGGTCGCCACAGCGGAACTCCGGTCTGCTAATGATTGGCAGTAGATTTTTACGAAACACCGAGGTGCCAGCTCGACGCCCAACCTTCAACGTAGGCACACCCATTTACGCACGCATGTCTTTCGAACGCTACCCAACCATGGGGAGGACATGCAGACTCCACACAGAAGGCACTCCCAAGCCAAGCCGAGAATTGAACGGGAGAACCTCTTGCTGTGAGTTAACAACACTACCGCCATACCACCGCGGCATACTAACACTTTTTAAATTACTAATCTTAAAACCCTTAGAAAGGCAATTATCATTTAAAGACCTACCCATACAAAGGATTGTAATTTACCATGCCTGGGAAACAGCTTACTACTTTTGCGTTTCAGTATGGTGACATGTTGTATATTGCCTTAACTTTATTTAGATTTGGTGACTCTTCCTTCCTTGAACATATATTACCATAAAACTCGAGAAATTATGTATTAAATTTGCATTTCAGTTTAATGTCAAAATTATTTCCATATTTGTAAAACTTGGCTTATAGAATCATTGTTTCTGTGTTTTGCCACAGGCTGCATCATCAAAGAAAATGTTAACATTCAGAATGCCTGGGATAAAATATATTATACATCTGAAAATTTCTGCAACCAATCTTACAACACAAATTAAACTCCTGTATCTTCTAAGACCTTTGTGATTAAAAATGTATTTCTTATTCTGTTATTAGGATTCGCCTCCATTTGGTAGTAACCTGCCTTCACATCCATTTTGCTAAAAACAGTAGCACCATTCAACATAATGATAATGTCATCCAAAGTGCTTTTCCTCAGGATTGCTTTATTTACCATACATATATGAATGCTACAGTCATAGTGCAGGTGTGTTTTGGCATAGGCATGGTATGCAATGGCTAGCTATTCACTCCAACATCAAGAACTGACTAGCCATTGTCACAATAGCACAGGCATCTGGTATCCCACAGCAGTTCTATTAATTTAGTTTTGAATGCTTCCAGATAGCTACTCCTGGGAGATTATACCAGCCTGCTGAATCCAGCTTTGAGAATGTATGTTTTCCTGTGGTTGTCCTGAAACAAGGTCTGATAAGTATTAAGCCATCTTCCTGTCTCTCAGATAAGAGTTTGGTTAATGTGTAATATGTAGTTTGGATTTTAGAGGTAGACAAAGTCCCATTTTAATAATTTCTATATCTTTGAACCAAGTAGAAAGGTTGTTCTTTCATTGATGGGTAGCTACTTGAAGCGTTGGCGGAAATAGCAAAAATTCATATTTGATTCTGCAAATAATTCAAATCTACAGATCTTTGTAAAAGTAACAGTACAAGTGTTAGTTGTATTTGTGGTAGAGTGAAGAGCTATTAAAGGGAGCCCATGCTCAGATTTTGGGATAAGTATGTTTATAGCTTTGGTTGTGCACATGCTGGAGGCGAGAAGGTATGAGAGCTTGTAGCATAAATTTAGTTATTTAAGGTTCCACTAATATTATCTGTATGGTTTGTTAATAAGAGAGTAGGGTCCAATGTGATCCTGGATATTTTTTGCTCTGTTACTACAGGCAGCATATTGCCTGATGTGTCAGTTATTGTCAGGTGCAGAGTTTTAGCAAGCTATTATGGGATGCCAAAGAACATTACATTTGATTTTCTCTGACTAATAATCAGCATATTATCATGTGTGCATTGGCAGATTCTTGCAAAACTTATTCTGAGTTTTTGCATAGGGTGTTCGTTTTTTTACTTGATTTTAACAGCAGCTGATAGTCAGCATTCACTCCTATATTGAGCTGTGATTTCTTGTGTCACAGATGATGACCTGTAGCTTGCTCAGATATGGTAAGGGACACTCTCCAGTTACTTGCATGTGGGTAAATGCCTGGGTGTCATCCGGTTTGAAAAATATTGAAGAATACTTGCTGCTAATCAAGACTGAGACACATTTCCACCTTGTGTCCCATTCTCTTGTGCCTCATGGTCTACATGTGTGCAAGGCAATTTAGCCTTGCACTGACAGAGTACATTCTGTGGCTTTAAACCATGTCTGTGTAATGTCACAAATCTGATGTTTCTGTATTCTTTACAGAGCTTGTAGGTTGAGCAGTTTCTTCTGAATTCCTTCTGATTGTATTTGCATTGCCATTATTTTTGTCACTGTCTTGATGTGAAATCTGTTTTCAATGTGTAATTGTTTTGTTTAGCATATGGTCATCAGTGATTGTGCTACAGCACTTGAAAGCAGTGGTAGAAGCACATCGGTAAGTATATTTGCTTCTTATGCATATGGCTGTGGGTTCTACTACCGCAACCTGTAGATGGATAGGAAATCGTAAGTTGTACTCTAATGTTGGGTGCTGTAGTCGTGACTGTCTTAGTTTCTTTGGTTTGTCATTCATTCCCTACTGCAATGTTATTTTTTTACTGTAACCTAAGCAATGTATTCGTCAAAGGCAGTAGGCACACAATCTGTAGATGAAACACTGAACTGGACATTGCAATGGATAATTCAGATCTGCCTTATGCAAGATATGCAAGGCAGCAGTTAGGGGACTACAGTACAAGGTCAGACCATTGAGATGGCACCATTTTGAGCTTTTACCCCGGGATGCCGCTGGAAAAATTCATAGTGTGCCCAGTCAAACTAACCAGGTAAACAACCGGATAACAAAATATTTACTGCAACTTGCTAAGAAAGAGCAAACTTCTACAGGTAGCCAGTAAAGTGAATCAAACCAAATAGCCACAGATCATGGAAATTTGTTTATACAGGAAAAAAATCTTAATTACATTTCATAAGGTCATGTTACACTTCAATATGTTCATTTTATTCAGTAGTAGTGTAGTAATACCGATGTTTGGAAACACAGAAATTTGGTATGCATACTTGTACACTCTGCACGGCAAATGATGCTTAGGTGGTGTATCGCTTGCATACTTCTCTGTTGTATTTGCACCAGATACTGCTAGTGTGCAGTGCGGGAATAGAAAGATTAAAACATTACCCTGGTATCAGAGGTGGCAGTGCAACATATTCATAGTGGCTTAACATGAGAGTAGCTTTATGCAAGCACCATGTGAAACCTAAACAAGCACCTAGAATTATTCAGTGCAGCTTCCACACCTTAAGTCTGAAAATGAATTCATATACTCACATGAACAGGAGTAGCTGCATATTGATGGCTAAAGGTATATGGGCATGTCGGGTGGTTACTACACTGCAAAATTGGTATGTAATGGTGGAGATATTTGGAAGGCATGAGCAAACACACCAGTATATTAAAGCCATAGCACCAATTGAACTGGAGGCTGGCAAATAGATTTAGTAAGGGATTTTGTCCATGCACAAATATTTCAACAGTGATTCTTTGCAGTGGCATCCATTATCTGATTCAAGGTAAGTTAACCTTGATGTCCTTTATTTAAAAAAAAAATCAATAAAAAATTTACTTTGTTATAAGTGACTTCTGGACATAAGAAAAAGGAAGGGGAAAATATAGCAATGTGGTTTGTATGTACAAAGACAAATCCAGGGACACTGCAAAAGTTTTTTTTGCAAACCAACCAGTGGAGTAAAAACATATGAAGGCAAAACACTGCATGCCAACACACTTTGCACAAGTAAATCTCATTTTTTAACAAGGTGGAAGCATGAAGTGATACCTTAACACTTAAATTAATAAAGATCGAAACTGGTTAACAGTATAAATGTTTTATTCTTGGTGCAAGACCTTACTGGATGTGAATGCAGTCAAGTAAGGCCATGGCTGTAGTGCAGCAAAAAAATGTCCCCTCTAACAAAGGAAATGCTAGAGCAAAGATTAAATTACATGAGTCAAGCACCCTGCTGAGATCTGCCAATCAATGGAATTACCAGGTCAAATTACCCTCAGGACTTTGACAGCTAGGGAAGCTAAGTGTTATGGGGGAGGGGAGAAGTAAATGGACTGGAATTCATTGTCTCACAAATTAGTGCCATTTAAACTAAATTAGAAAAAAAGGCAGCAGTAAACAGCACTTTGAGTGTGTTCTGTGGCATTTGCACTGTTTCTGTTTTAAGTAGTCATTCAACAGCATGGAATGTTACTTACACTGTTCTATTTTACTCAGTACTTTGTATGCATGCAACATCTATGAAATGACAGGAACTTTAGGGAAACGGAGGCCTGCATGATGTAACATATTTGACTCAAACAATGATTTCTGGGATACTGGATGGCAACCTGATTTATCCAAACCACGTCAATATGCCAGCCTCCAGGTGGTCAGAGTCTGGAATTACATATAAAAATATTTGAAATCCTGTAAATAATCCCAGAGTGCTGTTAAAGTGTAAGAAACATCATGCCATGATGTTTTAAACATGTTTTTTGAGTCTGTGGGTGCGGTACTCCTTTAAACAGAGCAACAGGGCACTGTGACAGCATGCATTTCCTGAATAATAAGAAGCATAAATCAACAGTATAAAAATCTGACAGAAAACCAGAATATTCTGCAAAATCAAGGACAGATGAAAAGCCACGGTCGTACTTGTGGTCTAACTTGGATGGGGGAATACTCTGCACACTTACATTGCATAACTGCTCCTTGCCTTCCTTGGACACATCCAGAGCCACTACAATAGGGAGTGGGGTGCAACAAGTATGTCATAATTTGAAATGTCTCTGGCTGACAGTGATGGCTCTGACACTCATACCTCTCAACTTCAGAGCAAGAAATCTGGACAAGGCCATACATAGAACTAGAAGTGGGACACAGGCCCAAAAATAAGGACAATTTTTAAATATTGCTCTTATTAACTTAGATAATAGAACAGTAGTAGATCTTGCATTAGTACGAATTTTCTGAAGGGTATGAAATCTGAAACTCAAATATCTGCCATTATTTTCTAACTTCAATCTTTAATGACTTGCCACTAATTTGCCAGAAAACCACAATTTTATGAAAAACAGACCAAAAATGTGATGCAAAAATATAAAGTTGCCACACAATACAGCTGGGAACCTGTCAAAAAGGGACACCTTTTTAATATTAACACTGTTAACTTGAGCAGCTAACAAAATAAGAGCATCTACATGCATTTCTGAAATAAAAGTAATCTAGAACTCTGATCATTACAGTTATATAGAATTGTAAACCCTCCACATTTTCTTCCAAAATTGCCATTTTGAGGAGGGATTATTATGGGACAATTGAGAGGTTTGGATATTCCTAATTCTACAAAGCGATTTGCACGTACCTGTCAACCTCTTAATGCAGGAAATCTGGAGAAGGCCAAATATATTGGGGGAACATACAAACACTACGAAAAATTACTCTTGTATAAACTTAAGACAGTTGATAGAATAACAGGTCTTGCATTAGCATGCATTTTTCTGAAGGTTATGACGTCTGAAACTCAATGTCTGTCATTTAGTGACTTAATTCCTAAATGATTTGCTAGAAAACCACAAATTTTATGAGGAACAAACCAAAAATAAGAAGCAAATATCTATTTATTCTGCAAAAATATGGACAACTGAGAGGTATAGTTCAACCAGGGCTGTCTGACTTTGCTACACCCCCCCCTCACAAAATCATGGTCTAATGGAGCCTCCCCCCTGCAGCCATTCCAACGTCCCATTCCTTGGTTATTTCGCCCTATTTACCATAAACACTGTAATGTGCATACTGCTTTACTTCTGCAATGATATGGATTTCATTTGAAAATTTATTTTATATTTTACAGCATAAACCCTAATAGATATTTGTTAAACAAAGCAATGCAGTCTCACAATGAAAATAGACTTAGCATTAAAACTTCTCTGCCCTTGAAACTCACATGCATTGAAACAGCATTGAAAGCTACATTCAAAGAAAATACATTTTGCCAGTGGCAGATAAAGATTAACTCTGGGCTGTTTTCAAAATCATAGGCCCCTTGAACATAAAACATACATATGCTCTTTGATACACCTTCCTGACTGTATTACATTATATTCCTTGTACAATACAGTACAGTTGTTAGAGGGCATTTTACATTTATTGTTTTGAACATTTTTCCAGTAAACAATGAAACAAAATGCATGCACCAACAATGACAAAACTGCCCAGTTCAGAACATTTCCATCATAAAACGTCTACTCAACCTTCTATAGTCCACCAGTATCAGTAAATATGCACAATCTCTGAAGTAGTAAAATCCACATTAAAGAAATATGTAACTAATAAAGAGGTTGCTGCTAGCAAACAACTTTATATGTCATTGTTTCATCTACAAATAAAGTGCCTGTTGCCCTTGAAGAATAAATTGCCTATGTTGCATGCATTAAAAAAATGATAAGCTAGTAATACCGCAATAGGGAATGGATAGCAAACTGATAACAGGTTCATAGTTACAAGGTATCTTTGCCAAAAAGGACTGCAGCATCCACCCCCTTTACAACACAGTACAGTATCAGCAATGCATCTACCTACTGTGGGAGTAGAACCCATAGCCTTCTGCATCAAAAGCAAGTAGACTATCTGTTGTGCTATTAACAATGCACGCAGACTTAGCATAAGCAGCGCTAAACTTTTGTTCCCCTGCAGCTCTCAGCTCCTTGTAAAATCTACTCGACACTCAACTGTATCTCTAAACTTTGCAGCACAAGATATCTGGAAAAAGCCAAAATTTATTGGGGGGGGGGGGCAAAAGGCCAAAAACCAGGGACACATTTTAAACATTGCTTGTATAATGTTGGAAAGTTGCTAGATTAAAATGCTGTGTTACCACCATACATTTCACTGCCACGTTTTGACCCCAGGGGACCCTGTGCAAAACAGTCAGAGAAACATACCACTATGCCAAATCCGCTGAAACAGAGGAAGACAAACTTAAATGGCTACTATTTAGTGAATTCAGTTCTCACCATAGCTGTCAACCTCTTAGCAAAAAACACCTAAAAAAAGCCAATAATGTGGGAATACAGCTGCCAAACATATTCAGTGAATTCATTTCTCACCATAGCTCTCAACCTTAGCACAAAATACCTGGACGAGGCCAATAATGGGGGAATACTGTCCCAAAAATATGGGCAAATTTCAGATATCCATGTTATTAACTTAGACAATTGCTAGAATAAACGGTTTTGTTTTACCATGCACTTTCTGAAGAATATGAAGTCTGAAATTCAAATGCCTGTTATTTTTAAACATTTGTTAACCAGGAAACTAGTCTGACTTGGAACAAAACAAAGCCAAATTTAAGCAGAACAGGGAGAAACACTCCAGACACTTCTTTGTAAGGGATGGTAAAATATGCAGACTCCACACAGAAGGCACCTCAGCCAAGAATCAAACCAGAGAACCTGTAGCTGTCAGGCAACAATGCTACCAGTGCACCACTGCACTACAAACCTTTGCAAGGAAATATGAAGATATAGAAACCACAGATCTTATGAGGAACAGAACAAATATGAGGCAAAAATCTGCATTTTTTTCAAATAGTGGTGGGTAGGGAATTCAGGTCCTTGCCACCTGCATCCAAGGTACAGGGTTCAAGCCTGAGTATTTGTACCCACCACTATGTGTTAACAAGGGCATTGCACGCACACACACACACACACACACACACACACACACATACACACACACACACACACACACATACACACACACACACACACACACACACACACACACACACACACACACACACACACACACACACACACACATACCTACCTTACCTGTAAATGGGACACACACACACACACACACACACACACACACACACACACACGCCTACCTTACCTGTAAATGGGTCTGGAAGCAGTAAACCAGGTCCAACTCCATTGTCTCGAAGCAGCAAACCCATGCTTGACTTAACGCTTCCCTGCAAGGGCTTTGCACTCAACTTACCTCTCTCCTGATTGGTCCTGCCTACGGCTCAAGCAGTCTGGAGCTCCTCTCTTCTGTGCGGCCATCTACTGCACGGCATCTTGGGCATCTGTGGGGCAGGAAATACCTTATCTGGACTGCTGACTTGAGCAGTCAAGAGTTCGCAAGGATTCCTGGGCATCTGCACTGCAGTCTGAGTGTGTCTGCACATGCGCAGCAGTTCCGGTACTCGTTACAAAAGAAAAAAATGTTTTTTTAAAGTTTATGTTTCACGGTATGTATTTCATTTATTTCTAGGTGGGAGGGCTGCAGTCCTGCAGACCGATAGCATGAGCCGCCCCTGTTGCTTACCCAACTACACCAGACTAATCCTCTTAAGCCCCTCCCCATCATTATCTCATTTCCTCCCAACTATACCTGCCTCCACTTAACGCTTTCACCGCCCCAACCCACTTAACTCTCCCTAATGTTAACTACCCCCCCCCCCCATGAAGATGTCCCGGGACAACTTAGTTTGTTGCCAAACTTCATTTAAAATATGGAATTATCTCATTGTAGCTGTTAGGGGAAACTCCTGAAGTTGGGAATATAGTGCTACTACCCGGAAAGTGTGGTAAGCTAATCACAAAAAACAAAAAAATACTAGCATTAACGTATTAATTTACTAACCTTCTAACAGCTTGCAAAGTAAGTATTCAGAAGCAAATACAAAAAAAAAAAAAAAAAAAGCTAGCAATGTGGCCATTTTTCTGTGACCTCTGATGGAACACAATATCAATATGTAGCATATGTAAAAGCAATTTAATTTAATTTTCAGATCTGAATAAAAATATTATTGGTACACTTGGAGAAACTTGGAGACTTGGAGAAAAAGTAAAACAAACAAGAACAAACTTTCCAGAACTATTTGACAGTGTTATTTGGTGACCTTCTGCTGCAGCCAGATATCACAGTGAAATATAAAACAAATTCTTGTGGGCCCCAGCTATTACACTAAACTACCGGGTTAAAGGAAGTGCCATAGAAATATGAATAATCAAAGATGAAAACTAAACCAACATACAAATAACAAGGAAATAGGGTATCCTACTACATGCAGTTGCAATCTATCCAAATGAGCCACCTATCCAACAATCCCTGTTACTACAATTGTGTAACATATTGTTAGCTGTTTTGTTCTCATGGTAAATCATGTTCATGCTACCAGCTGTGCTGCAGCGATTCTCGTCAGCATGAGATAATAACTCAAGGCTTTGCAAAAGCTAGCATCTCAGCAAGGAATTTACTCTTCTTTATAGTACAGTGGCACTCAGCCTAATGGGAACTCTCTTCATTTTACTCTGTGAC
This sequence comes from Protopterus annectens, assembly GCF_019279795.1. Classification (NCBI taxonomy): domain Eukaryota; kingdom Metazoa; phylum Chordata; order Ceratodontiformes; family Protopteridae; genus Protopterus; species Protopterus annectens. The sequence goes on along the minus strand of NC_056731.1, from coordinate 1,680,202,115 downwards.
AGTCTTTGCTTTTCCCTGGATTCATAATCATTTCATACATCTTCACCAACAGGAATACTAATTCAACATTCACAGAATAGCTCTGCTCAGCATATAAACTTTATTTTTCCACTGCCATCTCTTAAAATACTCGCATGAGGACCAACTGGCAAATGCTGTTACTTGTCACAAAGCGCTTGTAGTTTCTTTCAGAATAATGTTTTATAGGAACTAGCAACATCTTGATTTATTTTACCTTGTAAGCAATTTTTGAATAGCAGTGATAATTTAATGTCAGGTAAACAGAAAGAATTCCAAGGTTTCTGTGTATATTTAAATCATGCTCCATGTGAGTGTACTCCACTTAAACAGAATAAGGCTATTAACTAGTATTAATGTAGAAAACTGTCTTTTGCATTACACAATGAAATTTGTGAAATTTTTAGTGTTTTCTAATTTCTTTAATTGCACAAGAAATGAAATAGTTTTTTGTAAATGGATATTGACTAAGGAAATCTCTTCAGCTAATGAAAACACC